>NC_090802.1:54993124-55309999 GCF_036512215.1 Solanum lycopersicum | reverse complement strand
AAACTGTTGCCTTTTATTGGTCATTTATTGCAACATTTATAAAGTGTAACTTTATATCTCATCTATTGCAACACTTATAAGGTGATACTTTATATCTCAACTATAGCAACACTTATAAAGTGTTACTTTATATCTCATCTATAGAAACACTTATAAAGTGTTGATTTTATATCTCATCTAGAGCAACACTTACAAAGTATAACTCTATATCTACCTAGAGCAACACTTACAAAGTGTAACTTTTTATCTACCTAGAGCAACACTTACAAAGTGTAACTTCAATATTCATAAGCCTACATGTAGCACAAATATATATAACATATTTACATACATACAAGTAACCTAAAACACAAAATGAACTAATCATTAAATTGAAGCTATATATTTCAAATAAACTTCGAGAAATATTTCATGTACAACCAAAACTTAGAAAGTGATTGCTTAAAGATCTCTAATATCAACAAGTTCCAAAAAACTAAGTGTCATTCAAACGTATATGACAATAGTACAAAAATTTCTTCATCTTTTGCCACAATAAATTGAGTTTACTTCTGGCCAAATTCAAATTCAATTACCTGCATTTTCCTGTGCATTTAAAATAAAATTATATGTTTGTGAATTAATTGTGGAAGTGCATAATCAGAGAGAATTCACTGTAAGACAACCAATCCAAATCTAAATACAATTTCAATGTAAAAATTACAAATTATAAGGACTACAACATTTGTGCAGTCTTTTGTTTTTGACTCTCAAAAATTAAACTTCAAAAGTTTAATTTGTGCAGTCTTCTTTTGTAAACTTAAATGTAAAAATTACACACAAGTAGTTCAAACAAACCAGAGATGACCACTGGAAACAAGGTTCATAACATAGTTTAGAATGACCACAAAAATCAATACATAACAACATGAACATGATATTTTCAAAGAACTGCAGCATAGGGCAAGGTTCATCATCAGACTGCATCTCTAGTGCATACATGGAAGAGCCAAAATATTCTAAAGGTTCAGTAAATGTAGGTACTCCATTTCCTAAGCCCTTAGATAATATTGTTGTTTAGGAAGTTTCTTATGGCTGGAAAGGACACTACTAATTTGCAGGAAAAGAAATCTACAGGGAGGGATGAAATGACTCTTGTTTTGCAGGAGGTTAGGATATCCTTTTTCACTATAATGAAGCCCATGTTACTGTTATTTCAAGTTCAAAAAATACAGATAGTGAACAAAAAAGACACAAACAAAAAACACAGACAGGAGAAATGTTTAGTAAGAAGAGAAGGAATGCTATAAAAAGACACAAACAAAATCTTGAACAAGGTAAAGATTTAAGAGACAGTGAACAAAAAATAGAGGACCAGGCTGCAAGAAAATCCCTTGCAGATTTTCCTCTCCAATTTTCTCTGCCTTGTCTGTAGTTTAACATAGCCACAACCTCCTCACGAAGAAAGAAATCAACTTTCTTTATGATCTTGTATCGCGAAAATACCCCTGCAATATTCTTGCTTTCAGGCTTGAAACACAATACTCTTCTCAAATTTCAACAATCAATAGGGGTTATTCACTGTCTTTCTTGAGGGCAGCCCCGCGAAAATCAAACTTTATAACTCCACGAGTAATGTTGATAGTACTCGAATTCACAAAGTCAAGTATCAAACAATTGCTAGAGATGCATACAAGATTTGACCAAACCAGAAAGACTGCTACATCAAGAAAGTGCAAATTTATGTCACTTGTTACAAATGTTCCCAAGGAAGTGTATGAAGTAAAGTGGGATTTGGTGATTTTTGATGGACCAAAAGTGGTTTTCTGGGATTTTAACATACTAGTAAAACCAAATGCAACAACATTTTGTCCTGCATAATTGAACATATATTAGTCTGCTATTGTAGAAAAATTCTTTTGTTTGCTCTTAGATCTAGGCACACAACTTATGTTTATTTCATTACTATAATCTTCCCTTTATTATCTTGAGAACACATCTTAATTATCTCTTTGTAAATTAGCTCCCTTATATACATGTTTTAACATCAAGGATGCCTCCATTCATTGATATTTTCAATCATTAGGTTGAATCTATCCATTTGAATGTTAAATAGTATACATTTCCAAAATGGAGAAGATGAAGGATATGGTACACAAGAAATTAGGGATGTCAAATTGGTGGACTAAACTTAGACAAGTAAAAATAAGTTTTGAATTTCATTACCAAGAACACCAACTAAACTAGAAGAAAAACAATATTGACACTATTAACAAAAAATTTAAAATACAAAATACCTTTTGAAGAACCAAATGTTGAGCTAACCCCGAAGAATATGGAAGATTTGTGCCTCTTACAACTTGTGCTGTACTTGCATTAATAGGTGAAGCAAGGTTAGATCCAACACACCCTGGTATATCTTAAAAATTCAATCCGGGGTTGTTTTGCAGCAATTGAGTGAATAAATGTTGCATTTCTTCTCTCAATTCTTCCTTTAGAGAAGTGATTTCATTGGCATGATTTTGTTTTAGATTGTTAATTTCCTCATCTTTCTTCAAAGAACTTGTTGTCACTGATCTACCATAGCACCTAACTGGACCAGGCTGCTCCTTTGCAAATACTGCCCTAAATGCATCATCAGTTGTTTCCCCAGAATTTTGGCGATTTTGAAGTTCAGCCTATTGAATAAAATTGGAATCCATAGTGAATTGTAAGTACAATTTCATTTCCAATCCTATGATAGCGATCAAGAATTAAAACATTATGAAAACTTTTCGTAAAAAATAATTAAACAATGTCAACAAATAATTGATATCTCCTCGAACTTGCACAAGAAGAAGAAGAAGAAGAAGGCATACGTGATTAAAATTTAATATAGTCAAACTCCCCACAATATAAATGTTAAGTCTGAATAAAGTTCACTAATAATCCTCTTTGAAAAACCTACTATTGCAACTTGGGTATCAGCCTGGATTTCCTTTCCCGTCTTGGTACGAGTTGCAATAAATAATTCAGGCTTTGATGGTTCTTCGTTGTTGTCTTTGGCTGCACGCTACAGATTATATCAAAAGAAATTTTAAAAAATCAATAAGTTCTTATAAAGTATAAAAAAATGAAAATCAAATTTTGTATGAAATGTCAGCTAAGTATTACCAATACCACGCGTACTCTAGAAAAATTAATAGGTCCCATTCGATGTCTCCACGTTTGTTTTTTCCTGTTTTGAGAATTCATCTCGCATATAGCCTATTGTTAAAAACAAAGAGATAATTGAATTGATATGTATAAAAAGAATAGATATGATGCAGAATTAGTCGATGAGAGGAAATGCACCATGTTAACCTTACTTGAATAGTTGGGTGTTTCCAATACTCGATCAATTGGCGGAATTGATTATGTGGAATGCCATCAGGACATTTTGCAAGCATATCCTCAAGGGTATTGTTTTTATAAAAAAAAATCTTTTTAATTTTTGGCTTGTGTCGCCTCCAAGCATCACGAAGACCAGTCATCACCCACTTCTTTCCTTCTACTGGAAGTAGAAATCTGGACTATGCAAAATAAAATATATTTAGTTTCAGTAAGTAAAAAAAAATATGAATTCTTAAGAGTGGTTGTTTTTACATTGATGTATTTCCACGTGCGCTTTTTAGTATCCTTTGGCACCACATGCCAACTAGTGTACATCAAGCTGATGAATATAAAGATTCCTTGCAATTGTTCCTATAAAGTTGCTTAATTGTGACACTATCTTATTAGTTGGTCCCACCGCTTGTCCTTTATCAAATGCCACCTCCTTTGTTTCTTTAAAATTTCTTGCATGAATATCCTTACATGTTGTATGTCCTCAAACTTTTTTTGGCTTCGACATTTCTAGATTGATGTAACAGACATGAAATAAGATATTTCTTTTATAATGAGTTCTAAATCTTACAAGGTTTAATACATACTTTTTATCTTACAATCAATGTCAATTTCCTCTTCGACATCATATTTATCTTTACTGAATTCTTCTTGTTCCACACGATTATCCAATCCTTTGTTATGTTCATTAATAATAGGAGTATGCATAAATTCGACATCACTTGTTGTGTTGTTGTCACGTTTTGTTTCATCATCTTTGTGTATCCCTTGATCTTTTAGAAACTGATCAAAAGTACTAGTTGGTATGACCAGCTTCCTCTTTACCTGTTTGCAACTCGGTAGATTAAGAATATCATGTCGTGCCTCTCCATTACCTAGTATTGTTCCACTCACATGTGCTGAAGCAGTAACATCTTTCTTGAATGACGTATAGAACCTAGAGTTATTCATAGGAAGTTTAGTTCCATTATCTTGAATGGACTCTTCAAATTGAAATAACCTCTGTTTAGTTTGTCCTTTCCCTGCAATCATACATGAGGTTCTAAGCTCTTCCCTTGAAGACGATTGAATGACTGATTTGTGCCCAAGCAATTTACTCTTTCCTTGATGTGGAATGAAATCCTCATAATTCTTTCTTTTATGTGGTATTGATGCCTGCTCTTTCTTAGCTTTATCATTGCGTTCATTTGCAAGTTGTTCTCTCTTAATCTTGAATTTGTTGGCCAATTCAGCACTTGATCGATATTGTATATCAACATCCAGATTCTTCAATGGACTTTGAGATTTGTTTGGATTCAAACCCTTTTTCTTTAGCATTTTTGATCGATTCATTCTTTTCGCTTTGTTTAAATCTCTTCAATTTGTTTCCCAATAGTTAGTAAACCTACAAAATAATAAGATTGTTTAAGTGAAAGAAGTAGCAGCAATGTAATTTTGATATAAGGTTGACAGATGGATAGCTTATTATAGTAGATTGCAACATTTGAGTTTCTAAAATTTTCAACTTCCAAAATTTCCTGAATTTCGTGAATTTATACATTAAAGTACTGTATAATATTGCAGAACTTATACAAAACAGTAATGTAATTACAGAACTCATTTTAAATCACATAATAAGTCAAACACACATACACTAAATAATCAACACAACAATCTTTGTCTGAGGCTTCTGATGGCCCCTCTCTGTAACATACAGACATAACAGTACATTAGGGTTAAATGTTGAATGAAGACTCGTAACAGCTCAACAGTTGCATTCCTATTTTTTCAATAGTTTAAATTGAAAAATAGTTTGAGCATGAAATGACCATCCATGTTAATTACAGGCATTAATGTAATAAAATCATGAAATTGATTCAGTACTCACTGGCACAACGATTATCATAAGTAACCTTAGCCGTGATAATCTTACTAACATGTGCACATTGTTCCACTATGTCATTACCCTTAATTTAAGAGGAACAGTGTGCATAATACAATTGAGGAGCTACTTGGGTTAAAAATTACTTAACCGAATCATACTACACAAGTTGCTTGGGTTAAAAAATTAATCAAAAAAATTGTCATCAAGATACAGAGGGCAGTTTTGGTTTACTGTGACAACAACACAAACAGATCAACTTTTTTGAAGATGACTGGAACAAACTAAAATGAGACTCGGTTAACTTTAATAAAACAGATCTAATCGATCATAACAACTAAGAATCTGATATTCAACAATCTGTACATGTTCCTCATATAAATAATAATCAGATAAGAAACCAACATAAATCGTATCAAGTAAGACATTGTGAAACAAACAGACTCATTGTTGTGCACACTGTTCCATCATCTCATCACCATGTATTTAAGATAATTATAATCCTTTTGGTTTATACTATGCAGAGGATAAAAACAGAGAAAGTTGTCTAAGATGGTTTGCGCTATGTCATATGTGAACCTCCATACGTACAATAATCTAGGTGCAACACTATAATGAGTAAAAGTGCTAAAAGAAGAGGTAGACCTAAAATCATACACACAGAGTCAGTATCTCTCATATAAAGGATTCATATATGCAATACCAACTAACTGAAATAAAGCTTAATTGTTGATACACTTTAATTAAGTTTGGTATTTGTCATAAGACTCATTAGTCTGCATATAGACTTAGATAACAATGTGCATGTGGGATTTAGTGACTTTTTTGTAAGGCATAACTTAATATTGGAATGAAATGGGCTCTAATAAAGCAGAATGAATATTGAAGATTCATATAATTAATCCCAACTAGTTAGGGATTGAGGAGTAGTTGATTAAACATCTATTACACTACCAGTTAGATTGAGTAGAGCAACTTCTGCGATGACCAATGAAATATGCATAAAGAAGTCACTTGTGTCCTGTGAAAACTCTCACTCCCTCTATCCCTATTCAATAGTGACATGCTTTTCATTACTTCCCCTGATTTCCCCACTTGATGAAAATACAGAACAGATTAGTATTAGTAACTCCCAAATGGACCTTAAGAAATCTCTATTTATCAAATGCAAAATCAGCTACTCAAAGTGCAAACATCCTTGTGCCCTGTGTAGCTGAATAGCACAGTATAACAGGACGGATTCAAATTGGAAGAACTACATGAACAAATAGAAAAAATTGATAACACATAAAACAAGATATTTCAAACACCTGCAGACGCGACTGCATGATATTATTATTGATCCCTAGTTGAACAAGTTTGTTAGCTATTCGCGTCACATGCCCAATGTTTCCAATCCTGGGTGGGGTTCTTCCCTCAACAGAGGTCGTTGGCTGCATCCACATTTAAAAACTGGAGAGCTTCTTATTACTTAAATTAAAAAAAGGTAAAGAGTTGTACCTCTCTCGGAGCGACAAACTCGGGACAGCAACCAAACCAGAAGCAACTTCAAACTACAGAGTTGAATGCCTCTAATGCCAACTGCCTGATAATAAAATGAAACCAGAAAGAATATAAATAACAAACAACCAAATAAAGCAAAAATCAGCTAGAAGTATAGGTTCTTCAATAAAATAATAATCAGATAAGAAGGCAACATAAATTACTTAACAAAACAACAATTGGGCTCATGAAAAAAAACAACAAAATACTTAAACACTGTAGCGATCTAATATTAGATTCCACATATTAGATATATTAATGTGTTTTACCAAAAAAAACTATTATATTAAAAAAACAGTGAGTGAGCACTATATGATCATCACAACAATAATGAAAATCATGGTGTGTCTTCTCTAGACTCCACTTCATCATCAGACTCATCTTCATACTCATTTTCAAACTCGTCTTCAAACGCATCTGAAAACTCATCTTCATACTCATTTTCAGACTCATCTTCGAACTCATCTTCAAAATCCTCTTCATACTCGACTTCAAGTTGTCGATTGACAAATTCCTCCACAGGCACATCAATGATTGGTTCTTGTAAATCAATCCTTGTTAAGATGACTTCACCATTATCTTTTGGTATAGATGGACCCTTTGAATGTTCAGATGGCTTATTTTCATAACTTTGTGGGAGATTAGATTCAACTTCATCACCCATGTTAAACAAGTCTCTTGGAACAGTCTCCATAACATAATGTTTATCTTGATCATATGGATCTTGCACATAGAAACATTGGTGTACTTGAGATGCAAGCACAAAAGGCTCTTCCTGAGAGCATCTCTTGTTAAAATAGACATAAGTAAGGCCATAAACATTTTTTTCAACCTCATACCAATCACACTTAAATAAAACAACCTTAAAATGGTTGTAATAGTTTAATTCAACAATATCAACTATTCTACCATAATAAGTCAAATCTGCAGCAATCGAATTTTTATCCTTTGAGCTTGCAAAGCTTGTAGTTGAGGCAATCAGTGTAACACCACAATTTTTTTTACGCCTTGCTTCACGCTGCCTAACATGGAATCTATATCCATTTATGAGTACCCAAAATATCTTTTTTTCAACAGAATTTGGTCCTCTAGACAATTTTTTTTATCAAATCAGGCACATCCTCTTGCAAAGCACGAGTTTCAAACTATTGAGAGACCCCGTGACTGATTATTAACCTCTTGTTCATGCTCTCTAAAAAATATTTACTATATTTGTTAAAATAATAAATTAAATAAGATAAAAATTATATATACAAAAAGAATACTATATTCAAATTAAGGTACCTAATATATTCTTGAACATCGTCACAATTTCCCAATAAGTATGCATGTGCCTGACTTAGTGACTTGTCATCTAAAATGATTGGATCAATTTTCTTTGCTCCTAAAGGAACTCCTTTGTTAGAAAACAAACTCACATGTTCTGCGTCACTTGGGTCACATTCATCATTGTTTCACGCTCTTCTATTAAATCTAGTATGCACACCCCGATGCAGATTTTTAAGGATAAATTCATGCAATCTATTCCCACGCGTGTCTCTGCTATGCAACCTTCTTGAAAACGCCTATTGCGAATGTATGATTTGAATGTACCAATTTCTCTTTCACTGGAATACATCCATCGATTTTGCACTGGGCCGCCTAATCTCACTTCATTCGCCAACTGAATAGTCAAATGAATCATGATATCAAAAAATGAAGGAGGAAAAATTCGCTCCAACTAATTTACTGTTTCTATGATCTTTACTTCTAAGCAATCCAGTCCTCCAATGTGATTACTTTTTGGCACAAATGATGGAAGAAGGAACTTAGACGGATCAAAGGATTATCCACATGATCAGGAAGATTGCTTTTAATTGGTATTGGAAGCAAGTAATGTAACATGGAATGAGCATCATGCGTTTTATAATTAGACACCTTTCTTTTATCCAAGTGCACACACCTAGATATATTGGAGGCACTACCATCAAGTAGCTTGGTTGTCTTTAAAACACAACAAAAGATAGATTTCTCTCCATTTGTCATTGAGAAGCACGCCTTTGTAAACTTTGTTCTCTTACTATCTTCTGTATCTTGTGGATGAAGGTTCTTCCTGATTCCCATATCTTTCAAATCATACCGTGCTTTTGCATGATCCTTTGTTTTTCCTGAAATATTCAAAAGAATTCAAAGTATGCTATCAACTATGTTCTTCTCTAAGTGCATTACATCAAGGTTGTGACATAACAAGTTGTGCTGCCAGTAAGGTAATTCAAAAAAAATTGACCTTTTTTTTCCATGGGCCATCATTTGATCTCTTTCTCTTCTTGCCAAACATATTTTCAAAATCATGTAAGTTATTAAGAACATCACTTCCCTTTAAAGGAGCTGGAGGAGGCCTGAATTCAGTTTTTCCATTGAATGATCTTTTGTTTGATCTCCATGGATGATCCATCAGTAGAAAAATATGGTCATCCATATAGCACATTTTTCGACTATGTTTACGATAGCGAGAATTAGTGCCATAGTTACAACAAGGGCAAGCAAACTTTCCTTTTGTACTCCAACCAGATAACATAGCATATGCTGGAAAATCACTGATTGTCCACATAAGAGTTGCCTGCATTTGAAAAGTTTCATTTCTGGAAGCATCATATGTTTCAACCCCGGAATCCCATAGTAATTTTAACTCGTCTATCAATGGTTGTAAGTAAATATCAATGTCATTTCCAGGTGATCGCGGTCCAGGTATAAGTAAAGAAAGTATAGAATATTCAGATTTCATGCACATCCAAGGCGGCAGATTATAAACCATCAACATAACTGGCCATGTGCTATCTGATATACTCATGGTTCGAAATGGATTGAATCCATCACTTGACAAGCCAAGTCTCACATTGAGACAATCTTGTGCGAAATCTGGATGCACCCTATCAAAGTTTTTCCATGCTAGACCATCAGCGGGATGCCTTAACTTTCCATCTTTAGAACGTTCCTCTTCATGCCACCTCAAAGAATCTGCCGTCTTTGAGCACATAAATAGCCTTTTGAGTCTAGGAATTAATGGAAAGTGTCTTAAAGTCTTTGTTGAAACTCGATGTTGTTTTTTTGAAGGCTCAAGCTCAATATCAACTTTAGGAGATTGAATATATCGTGAAACTCCACAAGTATGACAAAATTCGTCATCCTTATGATTATTCCTGAACAACATGCAATCATTTGGACATGCATCAATTTTCTCATAATCCAGACCAAGATTCTTAACCATAGACTTGGTTTTATTGTAAGACTAAGGAATGTTCAACTTGGGCATCGCCTCTTTTAATAACTCTAGAAGAGAAGTGAATGATTCATCGCTCCATCCATGTAAACACTTCAACAAATATAAGCGAAGTGTGAATGATAATTTAGAGAAACCTATACAACCAGAATATAATTCTTGGTTTGCCTCTTCAAGTAAGCTATCGAATTTCTTGGCATCTTCATTTGGACCATTATAAACTCCTCCAGCCTGTGCAACATCTCTAAATTGATCATTCAACAACCCATCAATATCATCACGCGAGTAATCCATATCATCATCAACATTCAACTTGATATATCATTCCCCGTGATTGATCCATCTAGTATAGCCTTTAACGAATCCATGGCATATTAGATGATCATACACTACATTCCTTCCGTTCCAAAGAATATTACAACATTTCGCACATGGACGCTGAATTTTCTCTCCATGAAGATCTCCATAAGAGTAAGCAAAATCTAGAAATGATTAAATGCCATAAATATACTCTTTGCTATACCTTGCTATTCAATCCTTGGATGGGATATGTGAACTCCTAGAAGAAGATATCAATATTTAATCTTTCAGCAATAATCATTAACTAGTTAACAAATAAGTTTTAAAAGTCACGAGTAATCTATCAGAATCATGTGTTATGAGATGATAAAAGTTTTTTACCTAGTCATGAGTCTTTCGCTATGTCAAATCAAACCTTGAATCCTCCACAAATGTTTTTCAATGTTGATGATACTAAAATAAGTACAATTAATAGGATGTACATAATTAAGAAAGAAAATAAATAAATAGAATTCAAATGATTAAAAGTTAAAGTTTTGTAATTGAATTTGGAGCTTTAGTGCTTTTACAGTTAAAGCTTTAAAATCTCATTCTTGTGCACACCAAATCAGAGAAGTATCAAATATCTAATACCATGTTTAAACATTCAAGCAAACATTCTTATGATCCTATAATAGATATTCGATCAACGACTTATGAATGTCGCTTTGTATTAGTAATACAATAATTTTTATATTTGTTGTCTTATTAATAAAATAGTTTCCAAATTTCACTGTATTAGTGACACAACAAGTTTTTATATTTCTAAACTGTTGTATCAGTGATACATGAAGAAAGATCTTTTTTATCCTTACTTTTTGTGGTGAATGTTTTGTGAGTGTAATATTTTTTATAAATCATTCAAAGCATTTTTGAAATTCAACAAGTATTTCATCATGTTTTTCTGTTGTGCGAAATTCGAGATAATACGAGAAAATATAAACGCGAAAAACAAGACAACAAATTTACGTGGTTCACCAATAAATTGGCTACGTCCACGGGAAGAGAGGGAGCAGTTTTACTATGGAGAGCCCAAAACAGAATACAGAATAGGATTTGTCATAGCGTCTATATATAGTGCTAAGCTACGCCCTAACAGGCTTGGGCCCAACATACAGAATTGACAGATAATTAAGGGCCCAATGCAACAACATTGTATACCGTTGGGCCGGGGGCGTCTCCGCCCCTCCAGACCCCCAGGCCAGGGGGCGCGTCGCCCCCCTGGACCCCCCGACTCGCTGACCGGGCAGCGAGACCCCGTCCTTTCTGTTGTAACGGGTCCGATTCAAGGCATTCAACATTTTCTTCAACATTGATTTTTCATTACACCTGGTAGTACCCTTAGTGTTTAGAAAGAACATGGTTAAAACCACCGGTAAAGCCAACATTCTTGTGAAGCAATGATTCCTTATAAGTCCTACTTTATCAAGGATTAAGTCCACTAAATACCACATCAATTGAAACTAAGTATTTCCACATCCATAGAACAAGAAGTCAACAAAGGTGACTAGAAAAAATCAACAGAGAGACATGATTTTCAAATATTGCATGCTTATTTATTTGAAAACAACTTTTTACACAAACTTGACCAAATTTCTTAAGCTACAAATGTAGTTACTGGTGAACTTTACAAGTTTAGATAAAAATAAAAACTGGATATTTTCTTGAATCATGTAAAACAACCAAAGCATTTAGACCTGCACTTTTTTTAGTCATCTAAAACTATATAGACCAAGGCATTCCAATCAGCTTGTATTGTCTATTAGTTGGTTTATATAAATTGATAAAATTATTAGTCAGCAGGTGCAGGGTAGTCCACGTTGATCGTCAAACGTTTTTTTTTATTCTTTGTTTGCAAAAAAAAATGCAGAGAGGGGTAGGGACCATATGATCATGTGTTACATGAGAGACTGTTTAGTAGTGATAAGCTAAGCAAATGCCAAGTGGTCACTATATATAGTAATATCTAAGTTATACTGCTAGTTCTCATGTTTTACGTTACAACTTTTTGTAATTTCATATCTATGGATAAGAAATGAATGGGTCATAACTCATTATTGTTAGTCAAAAGAGATTCCACCTGACAAGGGGGAACAGTCTTCCATGGATTTGCCTTCTCCGATCACGAGGCAACCTGTATCAACTCTAAACTAAACACCCAATACTATTAACCCCTTGATCTCACCACCCCCACCTTTCGTCTGCACTCTCCCTGCCACCCCAATCATACTGGAAATTACATCATTTTTTCTCTCTTTTAAATTATTTCTCATTTTTCAAGTTTACAACAAAATTGATTATTTCTCCTGTCTTATTTTATATGAGTTATTTTTTTCAGTCAATGTAAAAAAGAAACAATACATTGTAAAGAAATGAAGAGGTTCTCTATGATTAGGAATGTAAAGAAGAGATCAACATTGTTTCCTAATGTTTATTCTTATATGTTAAAACTGTTTTTTTATTAAGTTTCATCACTAAGATGAATAGACTATAGTCTAAAAGATATGGTCACAAGTTTAAAACATGGAAGCATACAAATTACAACATGTTTATTCTTCAAAATTACAAAAGAATAAATATATTTTAAGATCTTTAGTAGTTTATTCGTGTTCATTACTAACTGGAATATCTACAGTTTGACACAGACTAAAGGGAAAGGCATCCGATCAACTGAAGTCAGAGAAAAAGTGTTGTTGGATACCACCATAGGTCCCCCTCCTAAGGCTCAAAAAATAGCCCACTTTGTGGAGCATGACAGAACCATTGAAGTCGATAGGAAGGAGAAACATAAAGTCAGTGAGAAAAAGGTTGATAATGAAGTTGTTAACTTCATTAAGAGGACAGACGTAGAAACAGACTTTAGCATCATCCATAAACAGTCTTATAGCACTTGACTATAGACTATCTTTACAGTTCTATTTACTTCTATTCTATATGCAAGAACTTTACATGTAATGAAATTAGAAAGTTACAAGCTATTTATCATTCGTTGCATCTAGCTTATCAAATAGGACAGACTTTAGCATCATACAAAACTTTCTCTCCATTTTATTTGCACTGACTTCTCCTAATTTTTCTAAAACATAGATGAAGCAAGCCTCACTTTCAACAATATCCAAAACTCAAGTTTGTCCATACTACAAAAACAAATCTTCTACTTCTATCTGTTATTGCTAGTAACAGTTAGCAGAAAAGAAAGAAAGCATAATCCTCAAGTTGAAAGTAGAATGTTACAAAAATTTGAGCTCCCAGAATGGCATTCTACTAATTTGGCCTTGGAAACATGTCTGAAAAACTAGGCAACCCCTCGGAGTTTCTTGTTTCACCTGGACAGCCTTGAAGGAAGCATGTCTAACACAAGACAACCTCAAAAAAAAAGGTGTAATCCTCATCAACAGATGCGTCTTGTGCAAGCAAACCAATGAGAGTGTTAATCACCTTTTTTTGCACTGCCCTGCAACAATTAGCTTATGGTATTATTTATACTCTATGTTTGGTCTACAATGGGTAATTCCCTACAACATGAAGGATGCTTATGCCAGCTGGATATTGTGGAAAGTTGACAAATCCATCAAAAAGATCTGGAGAATGATCCCAGTAGCCATTTTTTGGAGCATATGGAAAGAGAGAAACAACAAATGCTTTAATGGAATATCAACCTCTTTATGCACTCTTAAAGCCCAATGTCTAGTTAGTTTATTTAGCTGGCACTTTTATGCCAATGTAAACAGTGTGGATAACCTTTCGGATTTTGTTAGTTCCCTATATCTAGTACAGTAGAGTAGCAGGGTTCCCTATTGACTGTTTCACATGTTTTTGCCAAGCTAGCTCCATATTTTCTGTTTGCAGCAGCTTCTTTGCACAAGGTGCTTTTGTAACTTCGCATCTTCTTGATGCTTTCTAATATCATTTAATTACTTTATCAAAAAAAAGTTGAAAGTAGAAAAAGAACCAAAACAATTAAAGACGTAGAAACAATTGCTTTACTAAGGAATTAAGTTATATACATTAACAATTAAAGCATGTTACGCTATCATTGTAGTTTTACCAGTTATAGAAGGTAATAAAATGTGCGCCAGTCAAACTTATCATACACAGTTACTTGTTATTGTAAAAAAAAATAAGAAATTATGTACTGTCCAGCCACAAAAGTTAAGTCTATTACTATTTTTTTCTCTGATAGATCCCTTTATAGGTTGAAATTTTCTATTTGTCATAACTGTAATGCCAGCTCTTGTAAAACACTCTCACACAAGTTACTACTCTCTCTCTCTACCCCTTCTAGACTTGAAAAATATATCCTATATCGTCTATCTCTAAGGCATATGATTCATTTTCTATATAGTGCAACTCAAAATACAAAGAAAGTTTAGCAAATTCGTACTACGAGGTGATCCCAAAACAACTAAGAAATATTCAACTAAAGTTTCTGATGTACACTTGAAAATGCACTAGAGAAACAACAAAATGACTTCTAACACTTCAAGGCATGTAGTCGTAAAAAGAAAAATTTTACAAGCAAATAGCTACAAGACATAATCAATGTGATTAACAATGGAACAAACCAAGCTTAAGGTGAGCACAACTATGAACTCAGGAAGACTAAAAAAACAGTGACATTAAAACAGACATTAAAAACTTTTCAAATTCATGTAGAGTAGCTACTTACACTTGACAAAATCTATAGTAGGGACAAAATATCGTAGGTATCACCAGCTTCAACAATTTAGTTCTCGAAGAAAGACGACTTAGCTACAACTCAGTTCTTCATATAAAGGCGACTTAGCTTCAGCTTCTACATTCAACATTCAAGAGCAACAACTAGTGAGTCAAAGATAATCTGCCATTATACGTAATACAACTATAAACTAAACTCCCAAAATCAACAAAATTCGTATCAACAACACAAGAACACAAAAACCCTAACATCAATTTTTGACTGACACACAAGCATATCAAAATCTTAAAGCTATAATTTAGACTTTTGAAGGTAAAATCTCTTACCTGATAAACTCTATTCCAACAACCTAAAGCTTTAAGACATGAGGCAAGTTGATTTGTGAAGCATTTTCTTTCAATTTTCAAAAGAAAATCTGATGGAACAACAGTTTACCCAGAAATCTTTAAAGAAAATCGTCTTCTTCAGCTCTCCAATCTTGAACAATGAAGCTGAGAGGAAAATCGTCTTCTTCAGTTCATGTTCAGAGAAATCGCAGTGCTCTTTGATTTTTCAGCTGAAAATGGTGTTCTTCAGTTGAAGTTTAACAGAAATGTGATGAAAATCATAGTACAAACTGATTTCTTCCGTTCTTCGATCCTTCTTTAGTTCAGGCAAATGGTGTTCTTCGGCTGAAAATGGAAGCTTCAGCTGAAGTTTTAGGAAATGTTGCCTTTTTTTTATTTCTTTAATGTTTTATTCTTTTTAATTTTTCTTTAATGTTTTATTTTTTTGGCCAAATAAAAATGCGAGGGAGATGAAATTTTAATGTTAAAATGTTGGAGGGAATATAAAATTTTGGTGAAAACACTAAGGTCACATTTTTAATGTGTTGTATTTACAATTATAAAAATAACACATTTTAAAAGTGTAACGACCCGTTTGGTCGTTTTGAGCAACAGACTTCAATTCTGGAAAAACTGGCAGAAGCGACGGACCCCACGACGGAACGTCATGGTCACGACGGACCGTCGAGGGTGTCTCGTCCCAAAACACTTAGAAAATCTGAAATTGGGTACTGAAAATCAACTCTCTGAACTTTGTGACGGAATGGCAGGACGGACCGTCACAGGTGTGACGGACCGTCGTGATCCAACGTTTCAAAACACTTAGAAAATCTAAAATTGGGTACTGAAAATCAACTCTCTGAACTTTGTGACGGAATGGCAGGACGGACCGTCACAGGTGTGACGGACCGTCACAGACCCTTGGTGGAAATTTGGGTCTCTGAACTCTGCGACGACCTGCAGGACGGACCGTCGCAGGCACGACGGCCCGTCACAGGTTGCGCAAATCCCAGGCAGAGTCGGATTTCTGGTGAAGTTTTAAGGGACGTTTTTGGACTATTCTTTCCTTAATTATAGATTTCGTGGGTTTATATTAGCAACTCAAATTCTTGGGGGTATTATTGCCATCTTTTATTCTTAATTACGTATTAATTAGGGTAAAAGAAAAAGGGTTTGAATAAGAAGAAGAAAAGAACAGAAAGAGAGGGAGAAACGAACGAGAAAGAGGAGAAACGAGAAGAAGAACAAAGCTTTGGGAACTTGCTTGCTTGATTTCTAATCTTCGGTGGAGGTAGGTTATGGTTATTTCATGCTATTCGTAGTAAACTCTTAATAGCGAATGATATGTGTTAGTAGTATTGTAAACCTTCTATGTGCTTAATTGTATGCTTGCATGAATGATGTGATTATGTAATTGTGAATAAATAAGCATGATGAAGCTATTGAATCCCAAATCTTGAAAAGAAACCCTAATCTACTTTGTTAATGATGATGCCTTGGTATAAAAGAAGGCTTGACGAATGAAAGTAGTGAGATTAGGGGATCGGGTGCCACGTTCCGGTACCAGGATAATATAGAGGATCGGAGTGTCACGTTCCGACACCAGGATAGAATATGGATCGGGTGCCACGTTCCGGTACCAGGATAGAATATATGGATCGGGTGCCACGTTCCGGTACCAGGATAGAATATATGGATCGGGTGCCACGTTCCGGTACCAGGATAGAATATATGGATCGGGTGCCACGTTCCGGTACCAGGATAGAATATATGGATCGGGTGCCACGTTCCGGTACCAGGATAGAATATATGGATCGGGTGCCACATTCCGGTACCAGGATAGAATATATGGATCGGGTGCCACGTTCCGGTACCAGGATAGAATATATGGATCGGGTGCCACGTTCCGGTACCAGGATAGAATATATGGATCGGGTGCCACGTTTCGGTACCAGGATAGAATGAGGAGCGGAGTGTCACGTACCGACACGAGGGGAATAAAGATAATGAATCTTGAAATATGTTAATATATCCAATCTAATGAACTAAATTCCCAAATGAGTATGATGAGGAGGTGTGAGTCCTCATTGATGTGCTTGGTGTTGTAACCAAGGGTTATGGTAACTGTAAATGCTGCATGCTAAGGATATTAGTTGATTTTATGATATTGCCTAATACATACTGTTTTCTATTTTGAGTTGGCCGATGATATCTACTCAGTACCCGTGTTTTGTACTGACCCCTACTTTTATGTTTTTCTTCTTGTTATTTGTGGACTGCAGCAAACGTGCCGTCATCTTCGACTCAACAGTAACTCAAGCCAGTCTTCGTCACACCGGATCTTCAGGGTGAGCTAACGCTTCTAGCTTGGACTGGATCTTCTCCTTCATGTCTTGATGCCTTGAACCTCCGGCACGGACTAGCTTCTTATGTATTTTTAGCTTCTTAGAAACTCTTAGAATTAGTAGTTTAAAGTAGATGTTCTTGTGATGATGACTTCCAGGTTTTGGGAATAATAGATGTTTAATATTGATAGTTATTGAATTGGTTTTTATTAATAAGTTAAGTCTTCCGCATTACTTTCTGTTGTTATTACATTGAAATGTTAAGGTTAGATTGGTTGGTTCGCTCACATAGGAGGGTAAGTGTGGGTGCCAATCGCAACCCGGTTTGGGTCGTGACAAAAAGTATGGTCATTCATGTAAATAGTTGTTGCCAACTATAGCAACACTTATAAAGTGTAGGTTATCCTATTAAAGAGTACACTTTAGATGTGTTGCTAAAATTAATGTAGCTAATAGTCAAAATCTTTGGCTACACCTTAAAAGTGGTCCCAAAAGTATTTTAGGCAACACTTTATAAGTGTTGTCCAAATTTAGTATTGTCGTAAACCTAAAATGGTGTAGTATTTGATTAATGAAAAAAATACAAAACATATTTTACTCTTCGTGAATAAAGCAACACATAATTTTTGAGATTGTGTTTTCTAGTTTTGTATTGTGAACTAATCATATGTTAAAGTAATAACAAATGTCTTTATTGTCAGAACTTTCAAATCATCGTTTGAATTGATTGATTGCTCATGTGAATCTCGTTATTTATGTAACAACATAATATGACAATTATCCCCACATTTAATAAATAATTTATTTGAGACCATATTTTATGTTGGATGATATAAATGTCGTATAACATAAGAAAATTTTGATATTTGTTTATCCATATTAATATTTTTGTTTTGCATCTTTAACTGATCTCATTTCATTATCTCATGTTATGTTTAATCCGTCAGAAACCACGCTTTGCGGGTCTTATTAAGTGCCTAACATTTATTTAAGAATTTAACTTCAATCTCAAAAATTTTGGTTTAAATTTTTCCTAAAATTACCTTCCCTGAATTTTCTAAATTAAGTGGTGATTATATTTTTAAAAATAAAATTGCCAAAGTCATGAAAATTTTGACTTAGTGTACGATTCACACTCAGGTGATGAATTGGAATTCTTTTTTGGCATATATATAAAAGAACCTTTACGGAACAAGAGAAGTCATTTTGAAAAAGTCAAAGTTTATCTTTGAAACCTTCTATTTTTCTTTACTTTAGAACTTATATCGAAGAAAACTCTGGACATTATCTTCGATTGCATTTTTATTATTTGATTAGTGACTTAATTAGCCGAAAGAAATGAACTTGATCGATCTTAATCCATTTTCTTTAACTTTTTTATTTATTTATATATTTTAGTTTTAATCAAAATGATGAGTATATCCATGAACAATATTGAGGAGTCACATTAAGTAATGAGGGGATGCTATTGACCCTTTAAGAAAGTAGTGATTAGCAAGATTTTTAGGGTATAAGATGTTCCAAGTTGTATGAAGATTTTGGGGATGGAGATTTTTTAAGGTCTAAAATCATTTTGCAAAAAGTCAAAAAGGGGTGGAGGGAATAATAAAAGAAAGAAAAGGAAGTAGAGAATATAGAAAGAAAAAAAATTGTGGATAATTATTCTCTAGGTGCACCTAATTGCTTTGACGGTATCGAATTCTCCTCTTTGCCTTTTAAATATTCGAATTGGAATGAAGAATGACAATCACTAGTTTAATGGCATATTTTGGCTTTTTATAAAAAAAAAATGATATAATTAATAATGCGATTTAATCAATATTACCTGTAAATTATGATTTGTAGAAGTCAAAATTATTTTCAATTAACAATTAATGACATGATTGTATCCATATTACATGTAAACTATGATTTGCAAAAGTTAAAATTATTTTTAATTAATAAATAATGACATGAATGAACCTTTTTTCTCAAACGAAAATAGTATATATGAATCAAACTTTTAATGAATAAAATTCGGTGACATAATTAATCTTTTTTCCTAAATATAGTTATGTGAGGGTCATTTGGTTTCGAGATAAATTATGGAGAAGTAGTAATATAAAAATTAAAATTAATATAGGAATATATTATTTGGACTATCATGCAAGGATTACATAAAGGAGAAATTATTCTTCTGGAAAATATATATATATATATATATATATATATATATATATATATATATATATATATATATATATATATATATCTTTCTTTTTAAACAAAATAAAAAAATTATTACTTAAATATAGATTGTGGTACTTTGATATTTTAATTTACGTATAATATCAGTGGTAGAGCCACCTTACGCAAGCAGGTGCTATTTGATATTTGCTTAATACAATAATTTTTCTAAATACACAAATAATTATAGATATATTTTTATGATTTATAACATTGTGTTTATCTTTATAAATCACAAAAAGGTGAATCTTACTAGTGAATATGAAAAGAGGTCTTTGAAATTATTTCTAAATATAAAAATAAATTTTTTATAGGAAAATAGTAAAATTCACGTAAATTCTTAAAATTAAAAATTAATGTGCATCAACTTTTTTTTTTAGCTAAAAAGTAAAACTCGTCTCTAATCCTATTTGGTGATTGATAATCCAAAATTATATTAAGCTCAAAAGCACTTTTATGATCACTGTATAGCTAATATATATATATATATATATATATATATATACCTACTCTAACCCAAGCTAGTAGAATCCTTGCTCCTAATTTGGGTCATTAGATGTGTAAGAGAACGAATTAAAAACTAAACTTTGTTTACATGTAGAAATACTCTTAACTCAATTTAAACTCAAAGTTCCTTGTAAAGAAATACATTGTACCCTTTCCCATGAATTAGTCTAAACATGGACAAGAGCTTCTAAGAGTACAATTTATAAAAGAAATAAAATATAACTCCCACCATAAGGAAAGAAGAGTAGAAACTATTGGATATCATCCTCGCTTTTGTTTAAGAGACATCACAGACGCTACAATCAGAATATCTTGGGATAATACTAGGATTGATGTCTCATTAACCACGTCTAGTAGAGTTTTGTTCATGGGTGTGAAACGCGCCACACTTATGAATGAGATGCTATGTGATGCTTAGGAATTTTCCTTCTTTTGTTACTCTTAAAGTCGTGCCTAAAAGTCTTAACTTTATAAAGTCCTTATCTTCTAATGCTTTTCTTGTGCATATAGGAAATGACTACTAGAAGTGCAACGTCATCAAGGAGAGTTGAGGAGGATATTGCTAATGAGAATGTTCTGCTCAATCCTCCAGTTACGACAATGGAGAGATAAGGGCGAATTTCCTAACCTTAACTCAAGTCATGACTTTTCAAGCTCAAGTTGTAACTACACAAGCTCAAGCTATGATGACTTAAGCTAATTAAGAAATTGGGCCCTGTGTGAATCCAAATGCAAGTACCATGGCCTCACGTTTGAGGGACTTCACTAGAATGAACCCTCTAATGTTCTTTGGGTCTAAAGTAAATGAGGATCCCCAAGACTTTTCAGATGAGATCAATAAGATTGTGCATGCTATGGGTGTAACCTCTAATTAGGAGGTCGATCTAGTCACTTATCAACTAAAGGACGTGACTCTATTATGGTACACTGAATGGAGACACAGTAGGGCTATAAAAGCGGGTTCTGTAAGTTGGGAAGTATTTAGAAAGGGATTTCTCGATAGGTTCTTTCCTGGGGAGGCTAAAGTTTGAAGAATTTATCAACCTTCTTCAAGAAGGTATGAGTGTTCAAGAATACTCTTTGAAATTCACTAAATTGTCCAAGTATGCTCCATTTTTGGTGTCTAATCCTAGAGATTAAATGAGTTGCTTTGTGACGGGTGTGTCCGATGCCATTAAGGAAGAATGTTGTGCAAAAATGCTTCGTGATAATATGGACATCTCACGTCTAATGGTTCATGCTCAACAAATTAACACTACAACAAATTCGATTATCGGGGACAAATAATTTCGCCATTAATAAATAATATTCGTCACTAAAAATCTTGTGTAATGAAAAATAATTCGTCACTCAGTCGTCACTAAATGTGTGTCTAAAAGTATATAAAGAAGATTTAGTGCTTCGTCGCTAAAGTATTGTATTAACTACAAAAGAAAATCCGTCCCCAAATGCTTAAACATTTGTGACAAATTTAATTGTTGTAAAAAGTATATTTTTTGTAGTTAATAGTATGTTTTGTCACTAAAAAGGTAATTACCACCGACAAAATTATATCGTCGCTAATTAATTTATTTCAATCAGTGAGGAAATCAATTGTCTCTAAAGTTATATGTATTTTGTAGTTAAAAGAAAATCTAATTTCTTCCCTAAAGACTATATTTTATATACAAAAAATTATTTTGTTCTTAAATGTATATATGATAAAATTTATCATTATAAAAATTATTTATATATATATATATATATATGAGATCGCGCATTACGCTGCATTGGAAAATCAAACTCACAACCTTAAGGTTGGAAGTGAAGAGTGTTTACCATCAGGCCAACTCTCTCTTGTCGTTCATTTTTGTTTTATTTTATACTTCATTCACTTCTTTAAAATTTGACTTTTGTTGAAACAATTTATTATATGATTATTTATACTCATTCACAAATGAATGAAATTTACCACCCAAAATTTATTCAAATGTAGATTATATTCTAATTAACTGTGTATTTTTTAAAATATCTTTAAATATATTCAGTACGATTTCGTCATTTTATTTATTTATTTTTGTAAATTTTAAAAACTATTCAGTACAATAATAAATTTATTTAAAATTAAATTTTTGATTTTATTAAAAAATGAATAATCAGTTCAAGTTGAATATCGATACCAATAACTATAGTCTTCATCATAATATATTTGAAATCCACGTCAATTCATTTCTTTTATTTGTGCTTTCAATTTTTTGTTTATTTTAATTTTCACACTGATGAGTAAAGTTAATAGAAATTCATTAAATATATTGCACCTTTGCAAAGTCTAAGTTTGTAAGTTGATGTTATCTATGTATAGTTAATATTCTACATACGAAGTGAAATTACTATTAAATATGTACATATTTATAGACAGAAACAAATAGATTGACTTAAATCTATGTAGCTTACCAATCACAAATTAATAGACATGCACAAAATTAGCAAAAACACTTGACAAATTATTTTTTTTATCGTGTTTATCAATGGAAGTGTATAAAATAAAAAATAAAAGTGCCAAACAAACAAATATTAGTGATCTAGTGGTATAATTGTGTCCAATGACAATACTTATAACCCGGATTGTATTTTTCAAATAATGCATTTTATAATTGCGTAATTTAAGAAAATTGATGTATTGAACTTTTTCATTTTTATAAAATCGACTGAATTCGTTGGTTTTAATACTTTCACTTGTCAATTAATGAATGAACCCTGTCTAATTCTTATGAAGTACTTGTATTATTCTTTTTGTAAGTTGTCACTTGTAATTATGAACAATTGTAGCAAAAGAAATTTGTATTTAGCTATGATTTTTTTTCGTAGAAAATAGTTTAATTATTAACTAAAAATTTTAAGTCGTCACTATTTAACACCTTACATATTTTGTGACAATTTTTTTATTGTCACTAAATTATAGATTGATTAGAGACAATAAAATATTTGTCACCAATTATTTATATCATTAGTGACGAAATAAGTGTCATAATAAATTTTGATGATTAAAATTTAAAATATTTAACTACAAACTCTAATTTGTCGATACTGTAACAACATATTTTTTTTGATGAATTTTTTTGTGTCCAAAATTTAATAAATTTTAAGACAAAAATATTTTTGTCATAAATTAGATACATTATTGACGAAATAATGTGACACTGATAACTTTAAATTCGTGACTAACACTACTTAACAAATGACGTCAATCAATTTTTTGATGGGAAACTTTAGTGGACAAAACATTGCTATGGATTTTTATGTTTCGTCACTAAAAGTCTGTCTCTCATATATTTAAACATGACAAGTAAATTTTGTCACTAAAAGTGAATAATTAGTGACAAATTTGATGTCGTAGTATCTCATGTATTCCATACACTATTAGTGAGGAAATAATGTGTTACTGATAGCTTTAAATTCGTGACTAAAACTACTTGACAAAATGACACCAAATAATTTTTTGGTGAAAAACTTTAATGGACAAAATTTTGCTACGAATTCTTATGTTTCGCCACTAAAAGCATGTGTCTCATATATATAAGCACGAAAAATAAATTTTATCACTAAAAGCGAATTATTAGTGACTAATTTAATGTCGTAGCTAATAATTTTGTAGCTATATATCATATTTGTTGTAGTGTAAAGAGACCAGGCTTAAAAAAAATTAGTGATGCCAAGAGGGCAAGGTCCAATGGTGAAAGCTCTTCCAAGGATAAACTTGAGATTCAAGATAAGTCAAATTTAAGAAGAGGTTTTCTAACCAAGTTCCTTCGAATGTTCCAAGGGTCAACAAAGGTAGGGCGTCCAACCTACAAGGAGGAAAAGGTGGTGGTTTTTATGTTGAAAAACCTAGTTGTGAAAAATGTGGTAAGAAGCATGAAGGAAAGTGCCTAGTTGGCATGGGTAATTGCTTTACTTGTGGGAAAAGTGGTCATATGAGGAGAGATTTCCCCATGTTGAAGGTGAAAGGTAGGGAGAACAACTAAGCACAAATAAGTTGTGCTAACTCCGATGCTCCTAAGAAGAATCGTTTCTATGCTCTCCAATCCCGAGGTGATCAAGAGAGCTCTCCAGACATTGTTACCAGTATATGAAAAGTATTTTTTAATTGATGTTTATGCATTGTTAGACCCCGGTTCCACTTTGTCTTTAATTTTGTAACTGATTTAGTGGCTACGAAATTTGAGGTACTCCTCGATGTCTTAAATGAACCTTTTTCGAAATCTACCCTGGTTGGTGACTCGATTATTGAAAGGAGAGTCCATAAGATTTGTCCTATATCATTTTCTCATGAGTCACTGTAGTTGATTTGGTAGAACTAGACATACTTGATTTTGATGTAATTTTGGGCATGGATTGGTTACATGCATGTTATGCTTCCATTGATTGTAGAAATCGGGTAGTTAGATTTTAATTCCCAAATGAGTCCATTGTAGAGTGGAAAGGGGGAAACACTATGCCTAGAGGTCAAATTGTTACATACCTGAAAGTTAGAAAGATGATTGCAAAGGGTGCATGTATCACATTGTTAGGGTCAATAATGTTGAAATTGAGTTCCCTTCATTAGAGTTGGTTCTATGGGAGTTCTCGGAAGTCTTTTCTAATGACTTGCTCAAGATTTCTCTCGAATGGAAAATAAACTTCGACATTGATATCTTTCCGAATACTAACTCAATATCTATCCCTCCTTACCAGATAGCTCCGGCCGAGATGAAAGAATTGAAAGCTCAACTCAAGGATTTTCTTGACAGGGGTTTCATTCAACCAAACATATCTCCATGGGCAGTATTATTTGTGAAAAAGAAGGATGAGTCCTTAAGGATGTGTTTTGATTATCGCCAATTGAACAAGGTCACTATCAAGAATAAGTATCATCTTCTGAGAATCGATAACTTGTCTGATCCATTTCAAGGGGCTAGTAACTTTTCAAAGATAGACCTTCGTTCGGGCTACCATCAACTTCGGGTGAGAGAGATTGACATCCCTAAAATGACTTTCCGAACTAGGAATGGGCACTATGAGTTTCTTGTGATGTTTTTTGGTCTAACTAATGCCCAGACGACATTTATGGGCCTTATGAATAGAGTCTTTCAGAAATATCTATACATGATCGTCATTGTGTTTATCGATGATATCTTAGAATATTATAGAAGTGAGGAGGATCACATGATGAGGATTGAATTGCAAACCCTCAAAGAAAACCCATTGTTCGCAAAATTTAGAAAATGCGAATTTTGATTGAAATTGGTGGCATTCCTAGGTCACATAGTGTCAAGTGAAGGTATAGAGGTTGATCCGAAGAAGACGGACTCGGTCAAGAATTGGCCTAGACCTCTATCACCAATTGATATTAAAAGCTTTTTAGGTCTACCCATCCATTATAGGAGATTTTTTGAAGGATTTTCCTCTTTTTTTCTCCTTTAACGTCCCTAACCTAAAATAAAGCTAAGTTTAAGTGACGTAAAGTTGTGATAAAGGCTTCCAAAAATTGAAGAAAAAGTTGGCTTCCAAAAATTGAAGAAAAAGCTTATCCATGCTATGGTGTTGACCTTATCGAAGGGAAATGAAGGATAAGTAGTGTATTTTGATTCTTCATGAGTAGGTTTGGGTTGTGTTTTCATGCAACGTGGTACGATGATATCTTATGCCTCAAAGCAACTCAAAGTCCATGAAAAGAATTATCCAACACATAATCTTGAACTAACGGCAGTAGTATTTGCCTTGAATATATGGAGACATTATATTTATGGGGTACATGTAGATGTGCTTATCGATCAAAAAAGTCTCCAATATGTGTTTACTAAAAAGACTTGAATTTCCAACAAAAGAAGGTTGTTAGATCTTTTGAAAGACTATGATATGTGTATACTTTACCACCCCACAAATCCAATGTAGTTGCAGATGCCTTAAGTCATATGTCCATGGGTAGTGTGACTCGTGTAGAAGACGAGAAGAAGGAGTTAGTCCATAAGGGGCATAGGTTGGCCCGATTAGGAGTTCAACTAGTAGATTCTCGAAAGATTGGTTTCATGGTCCAACATAGTAACAATTTCTCCTTAGTAGTTGATGTGAAGTCTAAGAAACACCTTAATCCATCTTGATGAAGTTGAAAGAATTTGTGCTTGAGAATCCAATGAGGCATTCTCCCGAGGGGGAGATGGGGTACTTAGGTATCAAGATATGTTATTTGTTCCAGATGTAGATGACTTAAGAAGGACAAATTTTAGAAGAGCCTCATGATTCGCGATATTCTATTCATCCGAGAGACACCAAGGTGTATCATGATCTATGAAAGGTCTATTGGTGGAATGATATGAAAATATAGCAGATTTTGTTGCCAAGTTTCCAAATTGTCAACAAGTCAAAGCCAAACATCAAAATCCAGGAGGTTTGTCTCAAGATATAGGTATTCCCACTTGGGAGTGAGAGGATGTTAATGTGAACTTTGTTGAGGTTTTCCTCGCACCTAGAGGCAACATGATTATATTTGGTCATTATTGATAGAATTATCAAATCAACCCACTTTATTCCCGTCAACGCTTCATATTTTGTAGAAGACTATGCCAATTTATATATTATTGAGATAATGAGTATGCATGGGGTTACCCTGTCCATCATCTCAGATAGGGGTACTTAATTCACTTCTCACTTTTGGGAGGCTTTCCAAAATGGACTTGGTACAAAAGTGAAACTTAGTACCTCATTTCATCTCCAAACGGATGGTCAAGTCGAACGTACCATCCAAACCCTAGAGAACATGTTTAGGGAATATGTCATTGACTTCAAGGGTAATTGAGATGACCATCTACCATTGATAGAGTTTGCCTACAATAAAAGTTACCAATCAAGTATTGATAAGGCTCCATTTGAAGCACTTTATGGGAGAAGGTGTAAGTCTCCAGCTGGATGGTTTGAAGTAAAGAAATTTTTTCTTATTGGTCCCAAAATAGTTTATGAGGCCATTGAAAAAGTTTGACTTATTAGAGATAGGTTGAAGATGGCCTAAATTCGGCAAAATTCTTATGCCGACAATAGAAAGAGAAACCTTGAATTTGAGGTAGGTGATTGGGTCTACTTGAAGATCTCACCATGAAAGGGATAATGAAGTTTGGTAATAAGGAAAAGCTTAGTCCCCATATATTGAAACATATTGGACATGTTTCCTATAAGTTGAACTTGCCCCATGAGTTGGCTCTGGTTCACCATGTGTTCCATGTATCAATGCTCAAGAAATATTTAAGTGATATGATAACTATCCTTCTTTTAGATGGGTTAGAAGTTGATAAGAACCTTTTTTATGAAGAGGTTTCGATTAATATTTTAGATTGGCAAGTGAAGAGGTTAAGGAATAAATAGATAGCTTCCATTAAGGTTCTATGGAGAAACCATTTAGTTGAGAGTGTTATATGGGAGGCCAAGGCCGATATGATCTCCCGTTATCCTCATCTTTACCCTCCTACTTCTATTCAAACTTGAGGTAAGTAATTTCTCTTGTGTTTATAGTGAATTAATAGTTATGTTTATTGTATGAGTTTTTGCCATGATTTTTCTTTATGTAGTGTGAGTACATATGAAGTAGCATGTATTGCATATCTTGAGTTTCTCATGAATTTTATGTTCCTCTTGTTAAATTGCTTGATTGATATGATAATTGCATATTTGACTTATGAGGTAAATTAATGGATATGCTTAACTGTGTTCAATAAAGTGACGTTTTGAATCCATATTGTGATCTTGAACTAGTCATTGATTGGAGAAGGTAGTTCCTCCTATGAACACGATATATGTTGTATTGCATGCATATTAAGTTGGTAAATCTAGCTCCTACTTCCTCATATTGCTTTGATATGGCTTGATTTGAACTTGAAGTTTCTCCTTTGAATAAGTGTTTATAATGAATTATACATTTGAAGTTTTTTTTACATTTTTAGTATGTATGTTGGTTGGGCTGTTGGTCAAGAGTTTGTAACTTGGTTTAGTGTCTTGATCGACATTCGAGGACGAATGTTCCCAAGGGGAGATAATGTAATACCCTGAATGTCTAATGACCTAAGCTAGAGTCTCATATGATGTCTATTGACTTAAAAAGGTGAAATATATGTTTTTAGACCTAATCTAATTAATGTAAATAACTTAGTATAAAAGTGTTAGCACATAAACGTCAAGAAACGACCATGATGTTCGGAAACTTGTAATTTGGACAAGTGTGGTCTTAGGTCTTGTATTGAGATTTTGAATTGTCGTATCAGAATTAAATCTTGTAAAAAATGATTTAACCATTTAGAAATAAATGTTTAGGGTCTAAACATTTGGAATACGACCTCCCAAGGACCACCTTAAGTGTCCTTGATGAGGACCCAATATTGGACCCAAAAAGTTGTCAAAAAAACATGACCTACAAAGGTCATTGACGGATCGTTAATGGATCCACGCGGCATAGATTGTTTCTGTGAGTTGAGACTTAGTCTCCTCACCAAAACCTCCCCATCACCCCTCTCTGATTTGAACTAGCCATGTAGTACGGGGCATGAACTTATCCACGGTCCACAGATGGGTGGATGTAGGTGCTGCCAATTTTTAGTTTTTTAATTATAGTTGAGGGGTCTTGGGTTTAGTTATTTAATTATGGGTTAAGAGGGTTGTTTAGTTAACTAATTACCTTTCTAAAATTAACTATAAGACCCTAACTCTAAGACTTTAAGTCATTCAACTAAACTCACAAACTCAAAATCAAAACTCAACTTCCCTCTCAAAATCCTTTATAAGAACACTATTGAAGAAGAAGACCAAGGTTCAAATAGGGCTCAAAGAATTCACTTTTTCTCCATCAATTCTCAAGGAATTTATCGGTATAGAAAATCTTCACTATAGGGATCTTTTCACCAAGAGGCTCTCTCAAAATTGATCTAAAATGATTATTTTTGAGTATATATGAAGGTTTATGGATGAATTCAAGTAATGTTTATGATTTTTGAACAAATCCCCACAAGACCCATGAATCTTCCTTAATTTCTCAACTCTAAACCCTAGTAAGCTTTGATTGATGAATGACGGATGATAATCTAGTATGTTTCTATGAAACTGAATATTTTATTATGATGTTAGCCTATTGATGAATGAATATTATGAAGTTAGGTTTGAATCTTGAAGAAAGCCTTAAAGGGTATAATGAAGGTTTTCAATTTGATTATAGTTTAATGTTGACTTGTTGATCACTTATGGTGAAGGTGTTTACTTGATCTATAGTCGTATATTGAATTGTTGATACACTTATGGTTTAGGTGCTTACTTGAATTATGAATTGTGGTGTTGAGTGTTGTTCCTCTTCCCTACAACCCTAATTATAATCAAGTATGCTATGATATGAACATGTATGTTATGTTATGATACGAATATGGAAGTTATGTTATGATATGATTGTGTTAGTGGTTATATGTTGAATGAAAAGTCAATTTTAAACACTATATGAGTATGATACGAGAGGACATTCATACATGTTCTTGGTTCTATTAATGAAAGGATTGTTCTCATATTTGGAACAATTGAACTATACATTATATGAGTAGCTGAGTACTTAAGGCATTCTTTATGAACCAATGCTTAACAGGCTTAATGATACTTTAACAGGAATTGTGCTTAGCACTGAGTGAAAATGATATGAGATGGAAGCTTTTACGTTTAGCAAGCATGGCTTTATGGGTTCCTTTTACGTTTAGCAAGACTGGGTTCCCAATAAAGTAGGTTGTCTCATTAGATGAAAACCTTCCATGTTTAGCAAGTCCGAGTTTCTAGTAGAAACATCCTTGTTTCTTAACTATGTGCCCGCATAGGTCTTAGCTAGTGGATCCACATTATAGCTAGGTATGTTCTTTTCACCTTAGGCAAGTGAAACACCTTTTTTCGGTGTGGGGGTAGATTACCAAATCATATAGCTCACATGGTTTATGTCGGATATGGAAAATCTCCCTATGTTACGAATATGAATTAAGATACGAATATGACTTACGAATATGAATATGAACTCTAACTAGGGATTCTTGAGGGGTACTAATTAGTGTAGGTAAGGATATGGGACTTTACCTATGCATTGCACAAGTGGCTTCTTTGAGTGGTTCTTGTGTGTCTCTTATGTATGATGATTTATGCAAAATGACTTAAGTATGATGTTAAGGTTGATTTCACCTATTATAAAGTTGATTATGTATGATGTTAAGGTGGATTTCAGTCTACTAGTGTGATATCCACTTCCATTGTTCGTGTACCAGTGTGACACCTGTTTCCTAATAATATGTTGTATCTCTATATCTAGCCTAGTCATTGTATCTCTCATACTCTGCACTTTATTAGTTCCCAAGGAATTTTCTAAGCATCATATTGTATGTTCTTAAGTACTAGTGAAACTAGTTTCAAAGTCACACCCTGCAAGTTGTGAAGGGAGCTGTATTTTAGAGCTTCATATCAGTAGCCTTTTCTATTTGTCCTCCTTAGCATAAATTAGGGCCTTCATATCATTTTCGATGCAAAATTCATGAGTTGTTTAAAAATTATCCCTATTGATGTTATATTTGATGACTTAAAAGATCAAACCATGATGAAAAACTTTAAACATTTATGAGGAAAAACTTTGTAAGTATATATGTTGATTTAAAATATATTTTCTTAATCTTTTTGGTTGCAAAGTTATTAATAACTTTTTTATAATCCATCTTTTAAACTATTGTGGATCTTAGGTAAAATTTGGTCAATTTTAAATTTGGAACTTCTTTTTTTAATATGCCACTATTGAAAAGTTATTAACTTTATTATGTAAGTAATATATGTATTAAAGTAATCAAGTATTTTTTCCTAATTGTTATGAAACTATATAAATTTAGAAGAAGGAGAAGAAAGTAGGGAGAAGAGAAAAGACTTCTTATTCATGTTGAAGTATGTTCAATATTCATAGATCTTCTTTATAATGAAAGAGAACCCTTTATTTATAGGGAAAACTTAACTTTGTCCCCAAGTAGGATTCCTAATCATATCCTAAAAGGACTCCACATAATTAGACATTCACTATAATACAAATTGTTTATAACATTCCCCCTTGAATGTCGGTAGATTATCTGCCTCGTTAAAACCTTACTAGATAAAACCCAGTGGGAAAAAATCTAGTGAAGGTAAAGAGTACACATATCTAATAATACGCATTATGGATGTCTCATTAAAAATCTTAGAAGGAGAACCCAATGAGACAAAACCTTGTGAGGGAAAAAGAGTATATCACGTATAACTCTCCCTAATGAGAACATCAATTCACATACTTGAATCTTCGTTTTCCAAGCTTGTGCGCCATCTTCTTGAAAGTTGTAGTTGGTAGAGACTTGATGAATAAATCAACTATAGTATTATTTGAACATACCTCTTACATGTTGATATCACCATTCTTGGGAGCTCTTGAGTATAGAAAAACCTTGACGAAATATGTTTTCTTCTATCTACTTTTATTAATCTTTCATTCAGGATCAAAAATTTCTGCAAGTTCCTTACATTAACTTCTTGAAGCAAATCATTTATTACCTTTTAAAAACTCTTCAAGAGTTTCAATTCTAGTTATTAACTTGCATAACAATACTTCTATATGCTTCATGCATTTTGAATCGATTTAATCCTTATAAAGATTATAAATAAGTTCTCCAAAAACTTGCACATACTTTAGATTTTGAATCCTTCATGACTTTTCATATTAATTTTGTCAAGTGATTACATCCAATATTAAATGTATGATATATTCTAGTGCCTAGATTGCAAGTCAAATAAGTTTTACGCTTCCCAAGATGCATCATTCCACTTTTCACTTGATAATTATTTGTACATCAGCATGTTTTAATAGACATAGAATTCATATCCTCGTAATCTTTTCAATATTGCCCGCTATTGTATTAAGATATCGTCAATGATATATCATTTTGTATCTATTCTCAATACGACGTAACTTATTGAGATCTCATCACTTCATTATTATTAGGTAGCTACCCCTCTCATGAGGTTTCATAAAGTGTTGTGTCGTAGGCTCTCCAAGAGCACATTATCTCATTATTATGATCATTTTGATTCTTTGATCCTCCCCTTTTTTCAAGGATTATTTTATTTAGAATTGATTATTCTATCATGCTTCATGCATGTCATAGACGTTATCTTTAAGGGACATTCAATAGATGTATTTACAACTCTTGTGTTGCTTCTGGTCTCCCCCTTATGTTAGACAAACTAACATATATCTCAATCTTTTGAAGAATCTATCTTTGTGCATCATTATATATTTGTTGATTATATACTACATACCAAAATAATCAGATGAAAAATATTTGGTCCCTGACCACAAATTAATTGAAAGAAAATCTTATCGTAATTTGTTGATTTAATGCATACAATTATTTTTGTATTCAGTATCATATTTCAGATCAACACATGGAGCTTTATTTTCACAAGCAATGATTTCACTATCTCAGACAAAATGTCACAACATCTTCAGAATTTATCAATATTATCAAGATAAATTGTCTTGATTACATATTCATAAATTATGCTCTTAATTCAATTATTTTTGTTCAAACAATTTGGTGAATGTCAAACTACAGGTTGACAACAAACGCACATGTGATTATCTTATAGATGCATCTTTTTATTATGTCACATGATAGGTGAACGGGCCCATATTCATCTTTTATACTTTTCAGAATTTTGAGATTTAATCTCAACATTAGTTGATCCAATCAACTTGTCATGAGAACAAACAACAAAAGAATTCTTGAAGAATCTTTTAGTTGTTCAATGTATGTCCATTACTCAGTATGCACATCTTTGGGATGACTAAATTATTCATGCCAATTAATAAATTATTAGTACTTGTAAACTCCAAGTTTATGATGACATGTGCCTTTTTGCTTTAGTAAATTCTCAATTTATTACTATTATATGAGAAAAGTTCAACTTTAATACTCCGAGAGTACATTTCAAATTTTTTTTCTCAAATACTCTACCTCTTCTAAAGGTGAGTCGTGATTCTATTACTGAATTGATTACTCTGATTATTAGAAAATTATGCATGTAATCGTATTATTCGTGCCAATTTTTTTTTCTTGCAAACATCAAATTGCGAGATAAAATTGACATGCATGAGACTATCAAGAAGAAACATCTATTAGGACCATTAAGTATCTAAACAATCCACTAGGTGGATGAATATGTCCACAAATATTTGTATACGTTCCCACAACGCAGAGGATTTAATCTCAATTTTTGTTTATGATGGTTTCACAATTAACTAACCTTGCTAACAAACTGTACAAGAAAATTCACTATGTAAAAGAATCTTTAGGTTCTACAATGGATGTCTATTCAAATTATCTATAATTCACCTCATCATTATAGGCTCATGATGTCCCATACAATCATGCAGAAGTAAGACACTATTGGAATTAATATTAGAATGTGTTTCAATCGTACTAATTATTATCTAAAAACAACCTTTCTTTAACCTATGTCTGCCAAGAGACAATCTTGATGATACCACAGCTACAATCAAAGGTTGCAATCATTTCCACATCTAGCATGGTAGCTTATACCTCATTCACTCAAAAGAATGGATTTGTATTTTTACCATTTATCAAAGGCTCTCATTCTTCATGAATAGAACACAATCATCTAAGTACATCAAATTTTGATAACTTAGTACCTCATTCCATATTCATGTGCATCATTTAATCAATTGTCTTCTTTTAGACATTTATGCACTGCTATATTCACTTCGGGAAATGAATCTGCTTCAACGAGATATATTTCATGACTAATTTTATCAAAAACTCATTATTTCCCTTAGTCATCATTATATCATCAATATGGTGCATTGAGACTCAAACCCAACGTCTTATGCCATAAATCGATGAGGGACTTGAACCCAACATCTTTCGTCACAAAGCATCAAAACTCCTGATGTCTTACCCTCTTGGTATGATTGGACGTAAATTCATCGTTTTATTCTTTTATGTGATGAAAATTGAATCCATCATCTTATTCTCAATTGAGACTCACCCAAGTCTTTAATGATATTATATCACACCAACTCCAATAATATTGCTCATATATAGTTATGATAATAATAATAATTTTCTAATTAAAAGTAAACATGTACAAATGCTCGCGTAGAAAAATATTCAATCACTGTCACCATTTCTTTTGAGTTTACATGCAATCATTATACATTTTTTTCTCAATTAATTTGTAAAATATCAAAATTGACAATACATGTTAATCAAAGACTTTCTTAAGCAAAACTTGCTTGCAGCATACATAGAAATCATAAAACCATAAACCAATAAATATTATATTTTAAAATTTAGATAATGGAACAGGCTTAAATACCCACCATACTGACACATAATTACAAGCAAAACATAAATATAAAAGAATGCATTTTAGTGGTATTAGCAATTTTTCTTGTTCCGGAAGAGAAAAACACACACAATCTTTTATCACATTAAAATTTGAGTAGAACTTGCTTGTGTTACTCTTTTATTTTAATGGCTTATAAAACTTTCATGATATGACAAGGTATTCACAATGATCCTGACACTTCAAAATATATTATAGATCAGATACGTACATATCTGGTAAGAATTAGATCAACTTCTATGAATATTAGCAAATGATTCATATTACTTTATCTTCAACAATGTTGGTTCCGTCAATCTGAATAATTAGAGATTCGTGTTGATAACGTGTTATGAAATTATATAAATTTAGAAGAAGAAAAATATAGGGAGAAAGAGAAAAAACTTCTTATTCATGTTGAAGTACATTTAATATTCATAGATCTTCTTTACAATGAAGGAGAACCTTTATTTATCGGGAAAACTTAACTTTGTTCTCAAGTAGAATTGCTAATTATATCCTAAAAGGACTACACGTAATTAGACATTTATCATAATATAAATTATTTATAACACTAATTTAGTTATTGTATTTTTATGTTCAATACTTGTACCATTCTCCTTGCCACTTTTTATATGAAAAATAAATCTAAACTATCAAAATTTGAGTTGACATTACATTTTAAAGAATTTTTTTGTCAAAGCAATGTGTTGTTTCCTTCATATTCTCGTCAACTAGTGATTTAAGTTTTTAATTACTAAATAGAACATAAAAAGAAATCGTACGCTTTTCAATTGTTCAAATCCATTTTAAAGATTTATAATAAAAAAATTGTACTCATACTTTGAAATACTCTAAAAGGATTTAATTTATAAATTTATTATTAATAATAAAAAATGAAACCCCAAAAATTTCGGGGTATAAAGCTTTTATTTTATTTGTTTCAATCAAGATTTTATTTTTATTTTTTTCAATCAAGATTTGATTTTAGTGATCATGCAATAGTAACATTGGGAACTCAAAATTGCGTGTTAGGTGGTACTTGATCACATGGCTGACAAAATAACAATATTTTATTATATATAAAAAAAAATTAAAATCACAATGATAGGCTGAATTAGTCCATGACCTATGGCTATAATATATAATTACATGATTATAATAATAATAAATACTAATAACAATAATGATAAAATAATAATACACGTTGCAACGTATGAGTGATAGTTAAATTAGTTTTTCTTCTCTACATTTTTGTTTTGTGATACATTTTTGTTTTGTGATCATTTTGGTCAAATACTTAATAATAATACCACTGACGGTAGGTTTTATCCACTTCACACTATTAACCAAATACCTAACAAACAAATAATATCGCTTAAAAATAAATAGATATTTGAATTCTTTTTTTATAGTTTAAAGTAAGTTAATTATTTAACGTTTCAAAAAATTATTAATTTTTTTTTATTTTTATGCCTCATTTATATTTATATTTTTAAGAAAAATTTACGAATAACAAAAAAAATATTCAATTGAGTCTTTTTTTTTTTTGGTTGATAAATGTGCTTTGCCTTAGCAATTTATTTATTTTACAATGGAAGGAGTATTTATTATGACGGCAAAAGAGTTTGAAACCATTGACAAACATGTCTCTTTTTCAGTTGCCAATTTGTGCCATATCTTTTTCTTGTTTAATAGGAAAGGAAAATGATATTTGCGGAAAATAGTTTTTGTTTTTGAAAATAAGTGAGCATTTTATTTATTTTTTGTGTTTGAAAAGTAACAAGATATATTTAAAAGCATTCATATGTCTTCCAGCAAAATGTTATTAAGAGACAATAACTTAAAATGTTATTTATGCAATTGTTTTTCATATTTTCATTTGGAAAATTAAATTTCCTCATTTAGTTTTCTTTGAGAAAATGTTTTCCTCTGCCAAACACACAGAAACAAGTTGTTCACCATAATAAGAAAATAATGATATGTTTTTGTTTTTATTTTTATTTTTGAATGATTAATTCTGTAGGAAAAAATGTTTTCACCAAAATAAGAAATGATTTCGTTAAATTTATTTATTATTGCAAATATTAAAAGTAGTAAAAGAGTATTAATATTTCCTCCTTTACTTTTATTTTTCGTGTTAGGCTTTTCAAAAAGTTAAACTTAAATTTCCAAAATTTCTTAGATTAAATTAATTAAATATTTAAAAATTATGCGAATAATTATGTAGGCTACAGTTTTACAAAAATTCAGCCACCAAACAAAGATGTATTAAAACCAAAAAAAAATGTTTCTTTTTAAATAGTCTCCGACCTGTTGCTTCCGTGCACACTTTGATAATGTTGAAATATAATGAAAAGTTGCATTGTGGAATTATCTTACTGTATATTACTTCTTTTTCCTTTCCAACTCCAAGGGAATATTATATTTTTATGTATAGGCATGAATTACTGTTTCTGTATTATTTCTTAGTTTAATTTGATATGAATTTGACGAAAAATAATAATAATATATAAAATTTATAATTTAAAATATATATTATATTTGTATGATTATAAATTATTTTATTAAAAATAAAATAAAATATTTTATAATTAAATTGTTGTTATTGAATCGATTAAAAAATAAGGGAAAAGAATTTGATATACTTCTCAACTTTGTCATTTGGAGTTGATATACCTCTCGTTATGAAAGTGACTCATATATGCCCTTACCCCTATACAAACGGCTCACATATTCCCCATCCGTTACAAAATGAGCTCACATATACTCTTTATTTTACGAAAGTTTAAAAAATTCGTTTAAAATTTATATTTTTTACTTTTAATTTTTAAAAAAAATTATTTAGGGGTATATATGATTCTTCTATAAAAGCTCAAGATATATTTTAATTTTTCATACATAATTATTTTTTGACTTCTTTTATTATAATTATTTGAGTTTCCCATTCTTTTTTCTTTCATTTCTTAGTTTAAAGAAAAAATTTAAACAATTTTTTGTCTATATTGTAATTTTATTTTTGTATTTAAAGAAAAAAATTTGGTCATCTACAATAAGTTATACAAGAATATTAGTGAAACATAAATAATTTGATTATGTTAATAATTCTAAATTAGTCATTGTAACAAAAAAATATTAAAAAGTATGTTTGACGAGGATTAGATTTACTCATATGGAATTATATTTTTTTTAAAAAAAAATAAAAAATAAATTTAAAATTAATATTTTTTTTTCATCACCGTTAGAGAAAAAAAGTGTATGTGAGCCATTTGTTTATAAGAAGGGGTATATATGAGTCACTTTCATAACAAGGGTATATGAGCTCTATATGACAAAGTTGAGGGGTATATAAGATTTTTTTTCTCAAAAAATAATAAATCACGTAATTTGAAATAGAAGGAGTAAGGGCCCGCTTGGTCATGCGATATGATATCATGATATAGAATCATAATATTGTATCATGATATGGAATCATGAGATGGAATTGAAGTATTGTTTGGACATGTGATATGAAATCTAGTGTTGTATATTTTCTCATAAACATAAAAATTCCATAAGTTTTAGAACTATTAAAACAATCCCAATTGTTTATTCGATATTATCAAATAAACAAAAAATCATAAAAATTGTACAATAAATTATTACAAAGTTATTTATTCTCAAGATAAGTAATTGTTTCATCAATATATGTGAGTAAAAACACTTTTTACGGGCTTTTCAAGATTTTATTACTCAACAATCGTGAAGTGTGAGCAGAGGTGGCTTGACAGTATTAAAAAAAGGCATGTGTCTTAGGCCCTCAAATTTAAAGGATCTTATTTTTAATAATAATGGACTTTAACTTGTTATTTTTAACCAATATTGAATACTACTTGTAAAAGAAGTAAATTTTTCATGAAAAATGAAGGAATTATTAGAAGAAATTTGATATATTTAGAATACTATATCTTATGAAAATAATTTAAAATAAGAATGGTGATATGTCAAATGAAAACTAAAAGAAACCAATTATATAAAAGTAATTAACAATTCAAATTTGAGGCTCAATTGATTTTTGCTTTAGGCCAAGTAATATATTTGAGATGCTCCGAAGTGTGAATTAATGTAACTATATATTAGTGAGAATAATAAATTTTAAAAGTAATGATGTGATTATAAATTTTATTTACATGTGAAATAAATTATTAGTAGATATAAATGTAAAGTTATTTTAACAAAATATAAATTCATGAATAAATTTTTGTATTAAAATAACTAAAATCATGATATGATATTTATTCTATATCATGATTTTTGAGAATATAATATCATATCTCATGAGCGTAAAATTACATATCTAAACGCCATCGTGATGTGATAATACATGGCCAAATTTTGGTAAGTTTTATAGTTGACTGAACCAAAGGGACGTCTTATTTAATGGCAGAGAGCGCAGCCCCCATATTTGAATGGTGTATCAGAAATTCATAATCAATAGCTGTGCTGATTTCATGGAAGCAAAGAGCTGCGGCCACTAATTCATTCGTTGGTGTTGTATAAAAGTTAATCTCCACCCGTTACCCCTTTTTTCTTCATCTTCTCACCCCATATACGCATCTTTTTTGCGTATTGGTGTGAAGACTCCAATTCCAATAGGGCTGGCTTTGGAAACTGCAGAGGAAGAAGGAGTTTTGCTTCTTCAACAAAAACAAAAACAGTTTGCAATGGGAAATAACCGCTATAATTCCCCTTCTCGTGAGGACAAAAATGACGAAGAGGCCTCTGTTATCATTCCTGAAACCGCCCATCAAGTTAGCAACGGTTTGTTTTCCCACTTTCCATTCATGAATCCAACACCTATTTGACACTCAACCTATTCTTATCTATCTTCTTTTTAAAAAAACAAAAACAAGAACACAAGTCCTTTGTAAAAGGGATTCAGCAATTTATATATGTGCAAAAAGAAATGAACTATTTTTTGCCCTATTTACATGTATAATTTTTTATGCCAAATGGCCACTTTCATGTTACAAACTTTCAATCAAGAGTTTAAGTTGGTTTTTTTCTTTTTGGGTTTCATTGATGATGATGAGATAGAAGTCATTTTCTTGTTTGTCTTTTTTAAAAAGCTCCAAAAATAGGTTGTCTCATCTATAATTTGGTGTTTTCTGTTTCTTAAATTGTAATTTCCTTGTAGTGGTGTTTGGCTTTTTTGTTAAATTATTTGTTTTGCGGGATGTAGATTCATGGTTTCAGGTGGGAGTTGTTCTGAGCATGGGTGTCAACAGCGCGTATGCACTAGGATATTCTGGCACAATCATGGTTCCTCTAGGTTGGATAGGTGGTGTTGTTGGTTTGGTTATGTCCACAATTGTGTCTTTGTATGCAAGTACTATTATGGCTAAGCTCCATGAAGTTGGGGGCAAGAGGCATATCAGATATAGAGACCTTGCCGGGTTTTTGTATGGTATGAACAATGATGAAAATACAGCTACACTTGTTTAATTGCTTGATTGTTCTGTCACTTTTAATCTAAATTGGGCTTATTTTATTGCTGCAGGTCGGACAGCTTATTTGCTTATATGGGCACTACAATATGCAAATCTCTTCTTGATAAATATTGGATATGTCATCATGAGTGGTTCAGCCCTAAAGGTTAGACATATCTTCCCTCGTGCAAACTTTGTTCTTTTTTTCTTCGCATACTTAGATATCGTGAACTGGAAATCCTTATACCAGATAAAGTGGAGAAGAGAAAGATGGCAAGGCATCGCAAAGTATAGATATGATTGAATGATTTTTTGTGTGTTGGTGTTCTATAGCTTTATTGCACTGTGCAAATATTGAGTTCAGTAAATCTTGGGTGAAAATGATCTCTTAGGCTTCTAAGTGGAATATAATTGTAAAATTATTCTGATGCACCGTTTTCTTTGAGTTAATTGCAGGCTTTCTATATGCTCTTTAGGGATGACCATATGTTAAAGCTGCCACACTTTATAGCTATAGCTGGAGTTGCTTGCATCCTCTTTGCCATTGCAACACCTCATTTATCAGCACTGAGAGTTTGGCTCGGGTTTTCAACACTATTCATGATACTCTATCTCGCCATAGCATTTGTGTTGTCCGTTCAAGATGGTATGTCCGCTACTTCCTTTAGTGTTTGACTAGCCATCAGAGCACTGTGTGCATGTGCCAACAGTTATATTTCACATTACTAATTAAGTAGAGCATGTAATAACATGAATTAACAGTAGAATTGCATATGATATCAGAAAATTGTGTTATAGGCTGCTTCCGTAAAACTATTGAACATATGACAAAATTGAATACTATGTGACTATTTTGACTGCACATTCATTGAGGATGAAATTTGATGATATAATCAGACCACAAAATCATGATATCAATGTTGAAACAGTTTTATAAGTTCAAAAGCCCGTGCCTATTGTCAGGATTTTTACTGGATATTGCCATTTGTTAAGACAAGCCATAGTCAAGTTGCTTATTAAAAAGACTTGCAGGCTTTCGGTGCTCATCATGTAGTTACATTTTTCTCTACATTATGAAAGTAAACTTCTTATAAAAAACTAATGCATGTTTAAGGAAATCAATTTTGTTAAATTAATTCATAATCAGATAACTATTCTTTGCTGACAGCATTTGCTGCATAAGAAATTTCGAGATGCATCCGAATGTCATCACCAGTTTGTCAAATTATATATAGGAAGCCAGCCAGATTTTATCAGTGCAACATGGCACTTTTGCCTTTTCTGTCATTCATTTCTAGGAATTGTTTAAAAATCACAAGGAACAGTCGGTTGAGCTATCATGAAGGCGATATGAACTCTGCTCTCCTACTCACCAGCAGCCCCTCAAAAGTTTTGAGTCTAAGCTTTCGGGTTGTGTGGATTTTATTCTTGCTTATCAACAATGTTTATATTTGTCTGTACTGTTCTATGTTGTCTAAGGCTGCTAGTATACTTTCTGACTGTAGTATAAATATCATATTCCCTGCAATTTAATCATCATATGAGGAGAATAGTTCACATGTAGGTATCTACCCTCACATGGAGGGGTTTATCTCGTCTCCAAACCTGTGATATTCACCTGTAGGTATCTACACATGGAGGAGCTTATCTTGTCTAAAAACCTGATATGCAGTTGATGTAAAATTGGTGGATGCACAAGAACCATGCTCTTATATAAAAAAATTCTTGGTGTTCAGTGTTAAGGAATGTTAAATTTTCAAAGATCATTTCAAAGAGGAGAAATAAGGTTGTAGGAAATCTTACTTTTGGCCTCAAAACCATCTCTTAGAGGGAATACAAAAACATGAAGAAATTTAATTATAATCAAGGAGAAGCAAAATTCTGTTATATGATAGATCCCCTTTTAGTTTTAGACCGGGATCTTTCAAATGGAAAAATATCTTTCACATTCTCTCACCTTCTACTGAGAGACCAGTCAAGGGGAAGAATTTTAACTTTTCCGTCCTCTATGCTTCTCACGTATACCTTCTGAACTTTTTATTGTTTTCCAAAATTTTGTCATGCTCACTTAATGACTTATAATCTTTTGATTATCTTCGTTTATTTGTACTTATTATAGCATTAGGACTGTGTCAACTGTACAATTCTGGTGTGAACTTGTACTTGATAATGAATTGTCCATAATATCAATCACATGCATGCCTTTGGGGTATGGAGACAGCTTTAATTTCATGAAGGTCCTTCTGTTTGATATTATTGCGTGACAAGGATGCCTACGGTTCTTTCATTAGCCTGTCCTTGAGTGGTCCTTGAGAAAAACTTTGAAGCAATTACTTTAGTGTATTGTCTTTGCTCGTCTCATAGCACTGAATTGTCTAATTTCCATATTGCAGGTGTAAAGGCTCCTCCTAGGGACTATCACATTCCAGGATCAGGAGAAAATAAAATTTGGGCAATTATTGGTGCGATTGGAAACCTTTTCTTTGCATTTAACACTGGAATGATTCCAGAGATACAGGTTTGCAAATACGTTCATCAACTTTTCTGATGACTTCCATCCTTTGTTATAAATTTGAAGTCGTCCTTCAAGTCCTGTTATATGATCAGTGTATCAGTTGCCTATACTCAGTAAGTAATCTGAAATTTCAACCTGTGTTTTGATACAATTTTCTTGAATTTGTGTTGCAACAGGCTACAATCAGACAACCTGTCGTTGGAAACATGGTGAAAGCGCTTAACTTTCAGTTCACAGTGGGAGTTGTGCCTATGCATGCTGTTACTTACATTGGGTATTGGGCTTACGGATCTGTTGTTTCGTCCTATTTGCTCAACAATGTTCATGGTCCAGCTTGGGTGTTAGGAGTGGCTCACTTATCTGCTTTTTTCCAAGCTATCATTACCTTGCATGTAATAATCACCTTGTTACTATATTTTCATTTTACTGAAAAAGAGGCCCAACAGTTTACTCAGCTGATTATTGTGATCTAATCGTTGTTTCTTTGCTGCTGCTTGTAGATATTTGCAAGTCCAACATATGAGTACCTGGATACTAAATATGGAGTGAAAGGAAGTGCCTTGGCTCCACGAAATATTCTATTCAGACTGGTTGTCAGAGGTGGTTACCTTGTCATGACCACTTTCCTCTCAGCTTTGCTACCTTTCCTAGGTAACTTCATGAGCCTTACTGGTGCTATCAGTACGATTCCGCTCACATTCATACTCCCAAACCACATGTACATTATAGCTAAGAAAGACAAGTTAACTAGCTTACAGAAGAGTTGGCATTGGCTAAATATTGTCGTCTTTGGTTGCGTGTCAGTCGCTGCATTTGTAGCTGCCTTGAAGCTAACCGTTGTACAGACTCAAACTTATCATGTCTTTGCTGATCTGTAATTTCTTTTCTTTTTTCTGTTTGGGTAAGTAGTTATAAGGGTTCCAAGATATATATTTCTTTGTTAGCAACTTTTACTTTTTATTTATTAGAACAATGCAATATTGGTTGCATTTGTTCATTGACGATGATCTGATTAAAGCTCAAACATTGAATACATTAGCAGTCAGGTGTTGTTGATTTAATGCTACCAATCAGTTTTTATCATTGCTGATAACTTTGTAGCCACAACTGATATTGTTCAGTTTTGGTCTAGGCTTGTATGACTTTATAATACATCACTATGTGCTAATGCTGCCAACCAACAAACATCTCTTTTGCATTACTTTTGTATTTTTGGCACTGGAGGATGCCTAGCCTTCTTGTTAAGGTTTGTTCTACTGTTTATTATTGATAATCTGAGATTAGCCTAAACTTAATAAAAACATTTAGGTTTCTCTAAAATATAGCCAAAGGTTGCAACCAAAGTTGTACAAATTTATCGATTTTCTTCTTAATTCACTCAACCACAATCAGATTTCAAATTCCAAAAAATTGTGTTTCCCTCTCTGAATCAGCCACCACCATCCAACCTAGTTGTTGTTCTTCTCCCTTCACACCCATCGAGCAACACGAACCACCATCACTCCACCAGTCACTACAACAAACCAAACCACCACCACCTCAAACTTCCATCCTTACCGCCTTTGTTTCTCTCCCTCGTCACTGTCAACCACCAAGCTTCCCTTTTCTAGTGAAATTCATTACGAACCAACTAGCTTTAATCGCATAAACACAGATGAAGCATCTCCGGTAGACTAGATCTTCGACGAACAACCATAACACCATCTTTTGACGATTTGGCTCCTTCAAAACCTCAACACTGACTCGGGTTAAAAACATCTGTACAAGAAGATACAACATCATGGTGAAGAAATTGAGGTAGTTTTTACAATTTACTTTGTATATTTTTGTTAGTATGTGTATACTATTTTATGACTTTAGCGTATCAATAGTTATCGCAGTTTTTTATACTTTTTAGACTTTATCTGTATATTTCTAAAAAGAAAAAAATGATAAATATACGCTCAAACTATCGTAAATGGTATGCATATGCCATCCCTCATACTTTTAGGAAATTGGTGCCCCTGTAGTGCAAAAACTAGAGCATATATGTCTTTTACTCTAATAGAAGACCAATAGGGATACGTGACACAACCTTATCCGCTGATCTGATATTTAATAAATGTCAGATCGATAGATAAGATTATGACACGTGTATGTCCATGTGCTCTAATTTTTTGACAGCAAAGGCACCAATGTCCAAAAGTATGACGAAGAGTATCTGCATAATATTTACGGTACTGTTGTTATATTTGTCTTTTTCTCCTTTTAAAAATTATACACAATCACTTCTTTTGTATTTGTATATTATTAGCAAGTATACATTCCAACTATTATTCGTATACTTTTAAGCATTATTATGGTATTTTGTATAACTTATTTTTGTATATTTCTTCTTAGTTGTTTTTCTATCAATGCATTTCATATTATGTTAGTATACAATTTTATGGATTTAGCATAACAATGTTATTGAGGTTTCTTACCTTTTTAGTTCATATTTGTATATTTTCAACAATTAATACAATTACTTTTCGTATTTGTATATTATCAACATGTATACGTTTCAACTGTTTTATTTGTATAATTTCACCATTTGTATACATTTACTTTTAATATGTTATTTAGGAAGTTATATTCATCTTTCTTTATTTGGTAAAAGTCATATTTAGTGAGAAATTCTAATAAGAAACAATAATCATGATTTGTGAGATGTTTTTCTTTTTAATAACATAAATTGTCGCCCCATTGATTAAGTTTAGAGTTCCAATATGTATAAAATATATATATATATATATATATATATATATATATATATATATATATATATATATATTTCAAGCAAAATATACCATAGCTACTGAAATCAGTGCTTCCAAAAAGTTTTTAGGAGCGAGGCGTATAAAAAATGCTTTGGATGTAAATTAAAGACGTAGATTCATAAGGGATAAGTCTTAAAATTTGAAGTGTAAGCCCCAATCATAAAAATGTAAGTCCTAGGCGTAAAAACGTACGCCCGGACGTTTTTAATTTATTTTTTCAAACTTTTTTTTACTTTAAATCATGCCCCCACCTTTTAAAACAATGACTAAAACTATAGGTACACTATGTAATCAGACGAATTATAGCTAAAAACATTAATTATATTTTAACTCGTATATTAATCTATTATATTTGTTTGGATTAATATGACCATGAATTTAATAATAATTCCAATAATTTATATCATAATTTTGATTTATCCGGATGGAGTGCTGAACTTAATCATTCATCGTGTTTATGACACCGTTATGTTTGCCTTAACAAGAAAAATTTCTTTTAAGATAAATATCAATATTTTTTGAAAGAAGGAAAAATGGATTTAATATACTTTCAACTTTATTATTTTTTATTTAGAGCAGCTCATTAGGAAAGTGACTCATATATATCCCTAAAGTTACACAAACTCTCACATAGTTTTTTTCCTCAAATAGAAGTAAAAAAAATCAATTTTAATTTATGTTTTAAAATTATTATTTTTAAAAAAAATTCACATAGGATATATTTGATCCTTCTCACATGTATTATTTTTATTTTTTTGTTTTAACGATTAATTTAAATTCATTATATCGATTTTCAAATTTTATTCATGTTTCACTAATTTTCTTGTAAAATTTTCTATATGTGCCCTAATTTATTTATTTTTACAAATACAAAAACTGAATTTGAAATTTAGCTCCAAAAAATTAGTCATAATTTTTTTTCTTACACTAGATAATGAAATAATAATAATAATAATAAGAAACTCAAAGAATGATAATTAGGGAAGTCAAAAAAATAATTTCTCTATGAAAATGATAATTAAAGAAGTCAAAAAATAATTTCTATACGAAAATAAAAAAATAATATATTTTGAACTTTACTAGAAGGATTATATATATATATATATATATATATATATATATAATTTTTTCCACTTCTGTTAAAGGGTGTTTGTAAACTTCTTTTTTTTTAACAATAACGGTATATGTGATTGATTGATAAAAACATTATAAATACATCAATTCTAAATAACAAAATTAAAAGTAAATCAAACTATGAGTAATCGGGATAACCAATAAATATGGGAAAAGTTCCTTCTATATGTATAGAAATGCTTTCCCTTAATCAGTTGTACTACAATTATTTATTGAAATTGAAAAGGTTAATATTATCCTATGAAAGTAAACTTTCTAGAATGACTCCAACAAAATACACTTCATTTCTCGTTAATTATTTGTTTACTTTTAAATTAATATATTTTAATTAAAAAAACAATTACTGACGTATTGAGTTTTTAATTTTATCCCTATTAATTATGAAGTGAATGAATCAAAAGTTTAAAATTTTAAAAAGTTTTACCTTTTCCAAAGTAATTATCTGAGAATATAATAGGTATTAAAAATTTAGGCTTTCTTAATTGGTCAAAATAAACAAGTAATTAGAAATAATTAAAAAAAAATAACAGGTAATTAGGAGGAACATAGGTAGTACCATTAATTAAGATCCATAAAAAATTTATTACTGGTTTTTTTTTTTGTATAAAGAAGTATGTAGAGGTAGATATTGGTCTTTCAGCTGAAGTATATGAGGCTTAGAATTTTATTTGAGCACTTCTTGCTAAATTATGATGAAAGTTAAGAACCACAGGTACATTATGATTTGAAAAATCCGATTCCCTAGAAAATTAAGTCAGAATGATATTTTATTTATATTATTTTATCTTTTAAAATATTTTATCCTTTTACTTCAATATAATTTAATTAAAATTAATAAAAATAAATTCTTTAAAATTAAAAAAACATAAATCATAAACTTTTAAAATTTCTAACGAAATTTTTTGATCATTTAGAATTACGTGCAAGAAGTTTCACTGACCGTGCTATTTGGTTGGAGCCAAAAAGTGGCAATGCAAATTTTTGACATTATAATTGAATCATATTAAAAAAAAAAAAAAAAAAAAAATTGAATCATATTGGGTCTATTAGCTAACATTATGCTTATTGATTTTTCAATTGATTTATTCATACACAAATTGAGTGAAAGTGGAATAATTTTTTTTTATCTGTAAATTTGTCATATCAGGTAAATCCTAATAATAAGTGGTTGGATTGAATTTTGTCAAAAGGTGCTCAAGTGGTTGGAGAAGTCTTGGTACTTCTACTTCATTAAAAGGAAAAAAAGAGTAATCTTTTCCAAATGTTTGCATCAATCTTTTTTCTTTTTTTCGATGATAATGTATGTTTGCAACCATTCTAGAAACGTTGTGACTTAACAAGTCTGGGTCAAACTTAAAATATGTTATTTTGCAATCACAAGCTTACTGTTGAATGCCTTGAATCGGACCCGCTACAAACAGAAAGGACGGGGGGTCTCGCTGCCCGGTCAGCGAGTCGGGGGTCCAGGGGGGCGACGCGCCCCCTGGCCTGGGGGTCCGGGGGGGCGGAGACGCCCCCGGGCCGACGGTATACAATGTTGTTGTATTGGGCCCTTTATTTTCTGTTGATTCTGTATGTTGGGCCCAAGCCTGTTAGGGCGTAGCTTAGCACTATATATATAGACGCTATGGGAAACCCTATTCTGTAATTCTGTTTTTGCCTCTCCATAATAAAACTGCTCCCTCTCTTCCCGTGGACGTAGCCAATTTATTGGTGAACCACGTAAATCTGTTGTCTTGTTTTTCGCGTTTATATTTTCTCGTATTATCTCAAATTCCGCACAACACTTACCATTAATGACTAGTTAAAACACCAGGAGTGGTCTGATCCCCTATTTGATGAAAAAATTTAAATATGTCATTAAACTTTAAAAAAAGAATCGTTTATGTCATTCATTAAAATTTTGAATCATTTATGTCATGTTAAAAAAAGACTCATTTATGTCATTTTTTTAACTCTGATTATGCAAAATTAATTTTCACACCCCAAAATCATTTGTCTCTGCGACCCTTATTGTTCACTCTGTAGAAAGTATTGAAACTAAACATTCTGGGTTTATTTCCTACGGATCCATCTATGAATTGTAGAACTTTTACGGGTTGTAGCTTGGCCCCTAGAATGAACTTCTGAGTTTTAAAATTTCAATATGAATTCCATGGATGGGATCATCGGCCTGTAGATCAAATCACAAACTGTAGATGGTCCTGTGAAAGATTTTCGACAGACTTTTAGGAGGGATAGTTCAATCTTTTCTTACCCTTTCAAGCCCAGTATTTTACGCTTCAATAAGGTTTTAAACAATATTAATTGATCATATTAACGTCTAAAAATAATTAAGGATCCAAGAAAAGAAAGGTAGATTTTTCAAGCGTTCTTTATGTTTCATCAAGAACTTTGTTTTTCCATGTAAGAATAATCATAGTAATGGATTTTTTCCTCATGCCCTACATCTAATTACGGTCAGTAAGAGTTCAATTCAGTATTCTACCTAAAGTTTTCATGATATTCTAGATACGAATTGTGATCTTATTCCTTGATAATGAATTACAACATTTTATGCATTGAGATTCGTGAGATGTGGAGCAGCCGTGACACTTTCTTACTGGGTCTCGCTGGTGGCCACCTATTCATGCTTGCACTTTCATATGAACCTATTTTTATTAAGAGTTTTTTGAGTCAATTCCCTAAATGATCACCCAAGCTTAAGTAATTGTCTCGAGATATCATTTATGTTGCATTTAGGATCAAAATATCACTCAACTATCACTATTTTCCTCCAAATATATTTGACACACCAAAAGCCTCACTCTCTCTTAATTGACATGACACATCATTAAAGTCTTTTTTAAATAAATAAACTAATTTAATTCAATAAACCATTTAATTGAAATAATGATCATATTATTTTTAAAATTGATATATTAGTTTATAAATAATTTTTCATACTTAATCTTTTATCATAATTAATTTTTTGTATGTGATGAAGAATAATTTTTTAAAAGTTACCATAATGTCATCATATTTGAATAATTATAAACATATATATTTTAAAAAATTGATATATAAATCACTTATGAATGTCAATTTACATCAATTAATTATATATTATATAACGGGTCATACTATATATAGGTAAATTAATTGGATTTTGAAATCCATATATATTTACAATATTTTAAAAAATAAAAAATAAAATAGAAAGTGAATAATTATATTAGAAAAAAAAGTTTGATCTTTAGTGGTTAGTATATTAATCTCATATATGTATATTATTGAATTAAATAGGCAATTCAATTAATTAGTATTTGTATTTCATAAAGAATATATATTGGTATTTAATTGAATAAGAAGTTAAAATATAATATAGTATATAATAAAAGTAAATTTTAAAAAATTTAATAATAATTTTCTCTTTTATACAAATTTATTTGAATATTTTTATGAAAAAAAATTGCTTAAAAATTTCAAATAATTTACTTGAAAATTTTAAAAGTTACCAGGTAATAATTGCACACAAAGGTTTTCTTATTGAATTTTGTTTGGTAAAAATATATAAAGAAATTAGATTTTTTAAATTTTTTTATATAATCTTCATAAATTCTCATGTAATTTGAATACTTGTTTTGTAGAGACATACATTTTATGAATTAAATAGGTGTGTTATTTTTTAAAATAATAATTTATTGACATGACGTATCAACTAGAATAGAAGGAGACTTTTGAGGTATCTAGTATTAATTTTTTGGATAAAAAATATAATATTTTTCATTTTTTTAATTTTTTTTAGAAAAAACAATTGTAAGCATTACTTTCAAAATACAAAGTTAATATTATTGTAATAATTAATTGACCTTTAATATTATTGATTTATTATACAATTTATGATTAATTGATATAAGTTAGCATTGATTTGTATATCAATAATTTTTTTGAATTTATGTATTTATAAGTATTCAAAATTGATGATATTATAGTACGTTTTAAAAACCTATTCTTCAAAACATAAAAAAAAATGTTTAATTCTGATAAAAGATTCTCAAGTATGGAAATTTATTCTTAATAAACTAATAAATCTTTTTAAAAAATATTCTGATCATTATTTTAGTTAAATAAGTTTAGTTAATTAAATTAGTCTATTATTAAAAAAAAGAGTTTAATGGCAAGGCATGTCAACTAGGAGAGACTGGAGCTTTTGAAGTGTTAAATATATTCGAAGGAAAATAGTGATAATTGAATGAAATACCCTAAACATCGATGACCATTTAGGAAATTGACTCAATTTTTTTCTTCTAAAAAACATATTTTAAAAGTTCTCTATTGGAGTTTTGCCTATACATAAATTTTGGACTTGAAAAGTAAGCCATGAACATTCTTTCCAAATGCATAATTTGAAAAGGGTCTTTAAAAGGACATAGGTGATTTCATATGTATTTTTATTTGTAAAAATGTATTATTTGACAACTGAGAGGAAAGGCAGAGTAATTTTCCTAGATAGTCACTCATGTTTGGAAAATTATTTAGGAATATCACTTATGTTTGTTATAGAATTACAATGTCACTCAACTGTCTATTTTCCTCAAAATATACTTGACATAAAAAATACATCATCTCTCTCCTACTAGAGTGTCATGTCACATTTTTAGTTTATTAATAATAGTTTTATAATTCTTTAAATGTCAGTTTGTTTAATGTATCTATAAGAGAGCATTAATCCATTCTCTATGAAAATCTAGTTACTTCAATTTTACAGCGAAAATCTTTATCCAATATTTTATTGACGAGTATTTGCCGTTATATCCATATAAGAATTTAGTCTTGCTATCGAGAAAAAAATTAAACTAATTCCTTGAAACTGATGAAGAACACAATAAATTTAGTTGGATATTTAGAGATAAAATAGATATTAGGAACATTAATTTTTCCACAAACTCTAAACATTTGTTGCTTGTTCACGGTAAAAAAATCAAATATTTCTTGTTCATAGTAAAAAAAATATTTTTACATAAACTATAAATATTTGTTCAAAGCTTAGGTAGATTCAAACAATAGAAATATTTGATTCAAAAATAAGCAAGCAAAACCCCTAATTTTTTTTAAAAAATAACTCAATTATCATGTTAAGTATTCAAATTATTTCACAATTTACACTTCCAAAATAAAAGAATCAACAGAAAACTTGAATTTTAGCTCGTAGCAATTTCTTTGGTTGACATCAAAGGTATATAGCGACCTAGGAGACAGTTCCTTATGCAAATTCGTTAATTTATTCCTTGAAGAACCAAAGGAAGCCACATATTTTCTTGAAGAATCGGAGGAGCTCATATATAGTTCCTTATGTAATTTTTTTTAATTAATATAATACATGGGTTGTCCAAAATAATTAAAAAAAAATTAATAATGAAAAAATGAATAATGTGACATGGCATTTTAGTAGGAGAGAGATATTGTTTTTTCTGTGTCAAATATATTTTGAGAAAATTAGATAAAGTTAGATGATATTGTAGCCCTAAAATAAGAAAAGTGATATTCCTAGATAATTTCTGAAATATAGGTGACTATATGGGGAAATTACTCAAAAAAGGATAATTGATTCCTTTTCTAAAAAACATTTCACTAAAGTAAAGGTTTTTTTTTTAAACTCTTTTATTATTATTATTATTGTTATTATTATTATTATTGTTATTATTGTTATTATTATTATTATTGTTGTTGTTGTTGTTGTTATTATTATTATTATTATTATTATTATTATTATTATTATTGTTATTATTATTATTATTATTATTATTACTTAAAATATAGAGTACCTTTTTTTAATAGCTTTAGATAATTATGGAATATGAAATGAATTCACGCCTTATAATATTTAAGAGGAATTAAGATTTTTGGGATACTTAGAAAATGAATAAATAAATATTGTTTTCAGTTTAAAATTAATTATGTGTAAAAGTAAAATGTTAGCATACTTGTCAATGATGATATGGTCCGTATTACATGGTTCATTATCCTACTTTTATGGATCCATTATCCCACTAACAGGAAGATGGTTAACTATCGATTATCTCACTAATGGAAAGGTAGTTAACTATCTATTATCCCACTACATGGATCCACTATCCTACTACTCTAGTGGTTGGTAACTTTCATGTCCTCTTAACCATTCTTGATGGAAACACTATTATAAATATGTCATTTGATTCAAAGATCACTAAGGACATTACTTCTGAAAACTCCATACCATTTAAGAGTGAAGTTTTGAGTGCTTAGAAGATCTTTGTAGAAAAGAAGAATTGTAGACTCTGACTATATCACTAACAATGACTTGAGGTATATCGATCACACTATATTTCCCTACGCCATTGCTCTGTAATATCTTACATTTGGTATCAGAGTCATTGAATTTCCTCTGCTTTGTTAGTTTCCGAAATTCTCTAAAATCGCTAAAATGGTTCTTAAAAATTCAGATCTTGTTTTGAAATTTTTGAAAACATTTTCTAATAATAAAAGGCAAAGAGATTGTTGTTTTGTTGCATAATGTTTAACAATAAATATTGTATATGATGTTGAGTTAATATTTAGTGATTCATATAATTTTATTTGATTGAGATTTAGCCACAACAATCTAAATGAAATGATATTATATATTGTATTTTGGATCACTTAAAGAAATAATGTCTAAGTGATCTAGAATTTATTTGATTAAAATTTAGCAAAACATCTTTAATTGAATAAAATTTTAAAGTTAAGGATCACATAAAGAATTTTTTTAGACATTATAAATTTTAATTAATTAAGCATGATATGATAACTTAATTTCTTTATTATTTAGTTGCATAATTAATTAAGAAAAAATATTAAATACTTTTCATAATTACCCATAGGAATTATGAATGAGAGTTTAATAGTTTTGTCATAAAGATAGAATATCATGCTATTAAAGCGATAATTTTATCTTAAATATGAATCTGATTAAATTAAACATTTAGCCCACAGACAATTTTTATGTCAGTAGATTCAATTTTATATTACTTGCCTCAAATTTATGTTAAATATGTATTTATATTTTTTTTGTAGTTATGAAACATGCAAATTTCTATGATATTTGTAATATTTCCGAACTGAATGGTGAGAACTATAAGATTTGGAAGGAGAGAATTCTCCTTAACTTAGGATGTATAGATATTGATTAGCTATCAACAAAGTCGAGCCATCTATTAATGAAATCGGTACTCAAGATGATATTTTTGTTCATGAACAGTCGAAACGCTCTAACCGTTTGAGTGTTATGTTCATTAAGACCAAAATTTGTGTTGGTATTCATGGCTCTGTCAAAGAGCATAACAATGTCAAGGCATTACTGAAGGCTATTGATGAACATTTAGAGACTTTAGATAAGGCACTTGCGAGCACCTTAATTATAAAATTCTCATCAATGAGGCTCACTAGTGTGAGAAATGTGCTTGAGCGCATTATGAAAATGCGAGACTTAGCGGCTCAACTAAAGATTCTTGAGGTCAAAATGTTTGAAACTTTTCTTGTGCACTATATCTTGAATACTCTACCTGCACAATATGGTCCCTTTAAGATCTCTTATAACACACATAAAGATAAATGGTCTATTAATGAACTCATGGCCATGTGTGTTCAAGAGGAAGGTCAGCTACTGATGGAAACAAGAGAAAGTGCATTCATGACTACTCAAGGAAAGAAGACCAATCAAGCCAACAAGAGGTTTAAAGGAAATACACCATTTGAAACAGGCATAAAAAAAGAAGTCAAATGTCGCTTCTGTAGAAAGAAGGGGCACATAAGGCAGGATTGTATCAAGTTTCAACAATGATTTGTTAGGAAAGGTACTTATATATCTCTTATGAAGCTAATATGATTGATGTTAATCATAACACGTGGTAGATAAATTATGCTTCTACAATCCATAATACGAATTTCTTGCAGGATTTAAGAAACCTTCGGAAGCCAATGGGAGCTGAGCGAAGCATCTATTATGGAAACAACATGTAGTCGCATCTGGAAGTTATTGGGACATGCAATTTAGTTCTTAGTAATGATTTTATTTTAGAGTTAGAAAAGACTTTTTATGTTTCTAATTTTTCTAGGTTTTTAATTTCAGTATCAAGACTTGTACCTTTAGGATATTCCTTCTTTCTAGAAGGTGATTCCAAAGTGTTTTATTAAATCTAAACTTGTTTGATATGGTATATTGTCTGATGGTCTTTTCTCTCTTAATTTACAAAATGATTCCACTCATACTGTTATTCATGTACAAATTGACACTAAACGATGTGTTATAAATGAAGATTCCTCTATCTTATGGCATCAGAGATTAGGATATATCTCTATCGATAGAATTAAGAGATTAGTAAATTATGGAGTACTTAGTACTTTAATTTTTACTGATTTTGATAATTGTACGGATTGCATAAAAGACAAGCAGTCAAACAAGTCAAAGAAAGATGCCAAGAGGAGTTCAATTGTATTAGAAATCATACATTCAGATATTTGTTATCCAAACATGGACGCATATGGTCATAAATACTTCATCACCTTTATAGATGATTACTCACGATATATGTATCTCTACATGCTTCATAATAAGAGCGGAGCATTAGAATCCTTTAGAGTTTTCAAGGTTGAAGTAGAGAAACAATGCGAAAAACAAATTAAGATTATGAGAACTGATAGAGATGGTGAGTATTATGGTAGATATACAGAAGATGGACAAGCACACTGTTTGCAAAGTTTCTTCACCGAAATGAAATTGTTGCCCGATATACCATGCCTGGTTCTCCGGATCAGAATGGTGTTGCACAAAGAAGAAACCAAACATTATTGGACATGGCGCATAGTATGTTAAGTAGCTTAGAGCTACTTAAGTCCTTATGGGTTGAATCTTTTAAGACAACAGCGTATATATTAAATTGAATTCCAACCAAGGCTGTCTGAAGATGTCTTTTGAGTTATTCAGTCACGCCCCGAGCTACCCCTAGATGCAGACATGGAACCTAAGAACACAAAAGATCCCAAGCTAACCCTGCTGGCATGATCATGAGCATACTAAAGAATATTAGCTGTTGCGAAAGCTAAATCATAATTTAAACTCAAACGATGAGGAATACTCATATTCTATAACTGAAATATTTGAAAACAATGAGTTTAATACAAAAGAGATATTAACTCAATACAAAGTTGAAACTAACTATGACTAAAAATAGCCTCTAAACTGGACTAGAAATACTAGAACACGCCCCAGCTAAGTATAATAAAAACTGAAACTAAATGATTAAAAGACTGAAAAGAACTCATGACTATTGTCCTCAGAGAACGGGGATTCACCACTAAATTTGCTAAACTGAAGATCGGAAATCGATCTATGTGTGATCTGGATTATGAGAACTTCAACCTACATCACGAGAAGATGTAGCGCACGTATGCTTCAGTACTTGAAAGGTACTGCGTATATAGGATGGAATAAAGCTGAAATAAAACATAATTGAACAAGCACAAATCAAGCATAACAATCTGAACATAATATGCTGAATTCTGAGCTAACTAGATGCAATGACCAAATTATAACATGCTGAAACTGAATATTGAGTATACTGATAAACGGTTAATGCAAGAGAGTATGACTGAACTGTGGAAGCTACTAATAATCGACAATAAAACCACATGAGCTAAATGTGGAGTCCGATGTATACACTCCATCGAGATGACCCAATATACCCTGCCAGAGGTATAAAGACATGCTGGCATGATCACTAAACTGATTGCCCACAAAGGCGACTTACAACCTACTTGGCTAGTAGTTCTGGGACTATTTGGTTACGCTGAATCCTAGTTCAATTCGATATTATGCTACTCCCAATGAATTATGTAATTAACTGATTATGAGCTTACGTAAATACTAGATAGCTCAACTATACAAACTGAGAATGCAACAGTTAATCTGATAATGATCCAATAAAAATTGAGGCATGTATAACTGAATAGCTAAAATATTTGACCTAGCATGTGTAATTCAAGGACTAAAGAAATACAAAGGTAGGGTTCTAAAATTCATGCGACAAACTGAATAATAACTTTACAATCTGATTCGAAACATATAGTTAGTAAATTTATGAAGTTCTAGAAACCCTAGGTTAAATTATGATAAGAGAATTAAGAATTGACTGGAACTACGAGGTGTTACATATTCAAAGGTTGGAAACCTAGTTTGACACATATATGTGTATGGGGATGCTCATCTGAAGTTAGAATTTACAACCCGCAAGAAAAGAAACTGAATCCTATGACTATTAGTGGATATTTCATTGGATATGCCGAAAGGTCTAAGGGATACAAATTCCACTACCCATCTAGCAGTACTTGGATTGTGGAATCAAGAAATGCAAAATTTCTTGAAAATGACTTACTAGTGGGAGTGATCAATTTTAGAATACAATTTCTATAAGAGATCAACCTTTCACTTCAAGTCAAAAATTGATTGTTGTACATAATTAATACCCCTTATGTTCACTTGGATGTTGAGCAACCAATCAATGACATTTCACAAACTGCTGAAAACGTGTATACAAATCAAGTTGTTCAAGTAATTTTTGAAATTACTGAACAACCAGTTGAACAATATAATCCACATGAAAATATTGGTGCAACATTGAGAAGATTTACTAGAGAAATAAAATCAGCAATTCCTAGTGACTTTGTTGTATATTTGCAAGAATCTGACATTAGAGTTGAAACTGATCCTGAGTCTTTTTCAGAAGCCATGAATTCTGAAGAGTCTGAATTATGGTACAGTGCCATGAAAGAAGAAATAAATTCTATGAAAAGTAACAAGGTTTGGGATCTTGTCGATTTGCCTAATGGGTTGAAACCATTGGATGTAAATGAGTCTTTAAGACTAAAAAGGACTTATCAGGCAATATAGAAAGATATAAAGCAAGGCTCGTTGCTAAAGGATTCACTCAAAAGGAAGGAATTGATTACACAGAGAAATTTTCTCCTGTGTGTATACAATGAATTTCTTGTGCATAATATTGACTTTAGTAGCACACTTTGACTTAGAATCGCAACAGATGGATGTAAAAATCGCATTTCTCAACGGTGATCTAGAGGAAGAGGTTTATATGAAACAACCAGAAGGGTTCTCCTCAAATAATGGTGAGAACTTGGTATGCAAGTTAAAGAAATCCATATATGACTAAAACAAGCTTCCCATCAATGGTATTTAAAATTTCATAATGTTATCTCTTCATTCGACTTTGTTGAGAATATTATGGATCAATGTATATATCATAAGATCAGTGGGAGTAAAATATGTTTCTTAGTTTTATCTGTGGATGACATCATACTAACTATCCAATGATAAGGGAATGATACATGAGGTGAAACAATTTCTCTCTAAAAGTTTTGATATGTAAACATAGGTGATGTATCTTATGTTATTGGTATTAAAATTCATCGAAATAGACATCAAGGTACCTTAGGTTTATCTCAAGAATCCTATATCAATAAAATTCTAGAGAGGTTTCAAATAAAAGATTGTTCACCAAGTGTAGCTCCTATCATGAAGGGTGACAAGTTCAATTTGAATCAGTGCCCGAAGAACGATCTTGAAAGGGAACAAATGAAGGACATTATTTACGCTTCTGCTGTCGGAAGCTTGATGTATGCTCAGGTTTGTACAAGAACTGACATATCATTTGTTGTTGGAATGTTAGGAAGATATCAGAGTAATCCATGTCTTGACCACTGTAGAGATGCAAAGAAAGTCTTAAGATATCTTCAAGGAACAAAAGACTACATGCTTACCTACAAACAATCAGATGACTTGGAATTCATTTGCTACTCTAATTCAGACTTTGTTGTCTGTGTTGATTCACAAAAATCAACTTCAGCATACATATTTATGTTAGTCGGTGAAGCTATATCTTGGAGAAGTTCCAAACAGACTCTAGTTACTACTTCCATTATGGATGTTGAGTTCGTTTCTTGTTTCGAGGATACCTCACATGTGTGTATGGTTAAAGAGTTTTATTTCTGGACTTAGAATTGTTGACTCTATATCTAAGCCATTAAAGGTATGTTGTGACAATTCAGTTGTGTCTTTATGGCTAAGAATAATAAAAGTGGCAGTCGAAGCAAGCATATCAACATCAAATATCTAGCCATAAGAAACGTGTTAAAAACAAGAAAGTGATTATTGAACACGTTAGCACTGAAGTAATGTTAGCTAATTCTTTAACTAAAAGCATGTCACCACAAAAATTTAAGGATCATGTAGTCACAATGGGACTTAGTCCTACTATGTAAAATTTTATTGTAACAATGAATGTTTACGAAACTCTATTTTATATGATGTTTCTCGTTAACTATGTTCACATTCAGTTATATTTTCAGAAATATCGCTAAAGTATGGACCTTGAATAAATATTTAGTTTATTCATTATATGGGCTAAAGTTTAGAGATATAGTGTATTGTGATACATGGAAGATACTACTCGTTGCAAGAGAAACTATCACCATGATTTGTGTATCATATTTCATTAATGGGATAAGAATATACGGACCAAGTGGGAGAATGTTAACATTTTTGTTAATGCTGATATGGTCCGTATTACATAGGTCCATTATCCCATTTTCATGGACCCATTATCCCACTGATGGGAAGATGGTTAACTACCCATTCTCCCACTATATGAACCTACTATCCTACTACTCTAGTGGTTGGTAACTTCCCATGATCTCTTAACCGTTCTTGATGGAAGCACGCTTATAAATATGTCATTTGGTTCAAAGGTCCCTAAGGACATTATTTCTAAAAACTCCATACCATTTAAGAGTGAGGTTTTGAGTGCTTAGAAAATCTTTGGAAAAAAAAGAAGAATCGTAAACTCCGACTATGTAGCTAACAATGGCTGGAGGTATGTTGATTACAATATACTTTCACTACACTATTGCTCTGTAATGTCTTATATAAAATTCTATTGTAAAAAAAACATAAAAGTTTTTGGATAAATTACTAGACTATAAAATCAATTCTTGAGATATAATATCGTTATCCAATATTTTTTATTGAAAAATTATGTTATATAAGTTATATTATTTAAAATAAATAAATAATTTATCATGTACACCCTAAAGAGAATTATTTTATTGTTTTTCTCTTTAAAATATTGATCATTTATAGGCATCATAAATTAGATGCAAAGTAACGACATTTCTTTAAAAATCATTGTTTGTGATTATTTTGATGATAATTACATAGTGGCCTTGATAATTTTACGTCTTTCTTGTGTCATGATTTTTGTCCTGTAATTGTTTTTCTAATTAGATTGAGTAATTAGATATTTGATTTGATGTTTCAACATGGAAATATTTTTCTTAAATGTCGAATAATTTAAGTTTTATATTAAATTTTATCAAGGATAATGAATTGAAAGAGTTAATTTGGTTCTTATAGAATCAAACTAAATGGAAGATGAATTAACATGAATATTTGGTAGAAAGATAACTAGTACAAAATAAAAGTCAAAGATAATATTTTGGTAGGTGAAAATTTAGGCAAACCATAAAATATTTCATATTCTTAACCTTGACATTTTTGACACATAGTGATGTCATGGATGACATCAATAGGATGAATTTATCCCTATAAAAAGGTGGCTCTAGATTCATTTTCAAATCATCCTCTCACTTGCCTTCTCGCCTTCTAAGGCATTTGTGTTCTCTCTCTTGTAGTATTTCACTTGTATTCTTTATAGAGTGAAATAAATATTGGTGCAGTTGTTCTTTGGTCGATGTAGGATCATTTTGATCCGAACCACGTTAAATATTATTGTTCTTCCTTGTTTTTTAACTTCACGTTTTTGCTAATAATTGGTATCAGAGTCAAGATTCTGTCTGAGTATGATCTGTAGTTGCAGCACAGTCTGAACTTCCACATCAGAAAAAAATACTTTGGTTTCTGTAGTTCCAAATACATTGTAGTAGAAAAGGAAGAACAAGTAAAGATGAGTTCCATGAAGTTCGAAATTGATAGATTTAGAGGACGCAACAACTTCAATATCTAAAAAATCCGGATGATGGTATTATTGCAGAGGAAAGGTTCAATCCATGATATTGACGGAAAGTACCCCGATAAGATCTCGTATTTCGACAAGGAAAAGATTGAAGGATGCATTGAGTGCAATCCAACTGTCCCTTCCACCTAACGTAAGTGAGTACAAGTACCGAAGAGACAGCCAAAGACTTATGGAAAAAGCAGGAAGGGCTTTACCAGGATCAGTCAATGACAACAAGGATGTTGTTACAACGGCATCTTCATACATTTAAGTTGGATTCAGGTACTTTGTTGCAAGACCATCTAGATGCGTTCAATAAACTTGTGATGGACTTACAAACTGCTAGAATTAAAAAAGGACGAGGAGACGTTTTTATGTTCTTCGCTATTTTTGTTGACTTCAAAATATCGTGATATTGAGAATTCAATGATGTGTAGCTAACAACCTATCAAACTTGAGAAAGTGCGGCAAGCACTTAACTCTTGTGATGTGCGAATGCATTTTGAAGGAGACAAAAGTGACGAAGCTAGTGGACTCTTTGTAAGAGGTCGTACTAGCCAACAGGGAAGGAGAAAATCGAAGTATAGATCAAAGTCGCGTGCGAACAAAAAGAATGCGGAGTGTTGGGTCTGTCAAAAGAAGGGGCACTTTGAACGAGATTGTCCTATGTCGAAGTCCAAAGAAAAGGCGAGTGAATTGTTGATCAAGTACATGATAATGATGATGATTATGTACTAACAACATTATGCAATAGTGGATTCTATGACAACAAATGGGTCTTAGACTCTGGTTGTACTCTGCATATGACATTCCGAAAAGATTGGTTCAGCAGCTATGAAATAAGCAGAGGAATTGTATTAATGGGCAGTAATGCAACTTGTAAAATAGTTGGCATTGGTTCAGTTCGTGTTCGCTGCCATGATGAAATCATGAGGACTATTACAGAAGTCCGTCATGTTCTTAATCTGAAGAAGAATCTAATCTCCCTGGGTACTTTAGATAAACAAGGCTATAAGTACATGAGTGAATGTGGAACTATGAAAGTGACAAAAGGAACTTTTATCATGTTGAAGGCCAAGCTGGAGGATGACCTTTACACACTTGCGGGATTCACCATTATTGGCTCAGTAAATGCATCTACAATGCAGTTATCTAATGATGACAAGGCAAAATTATGTCATATGAGACTAGGTCATATGAGCGCACGAGGATTGGAGATGTTGAGCAACCGCATCCTTTTGAATGATGAGAAGATGAGCACACTTGAATTTTGTGAACACTGCATCTTAGGGAAACAGAAAAATGTCAGCTTCAGCATTGACAAGCACAAGACGGGAGGGGTGCTAGACTACAACCATTCAAATTTATGGGGTTCCTCTAAGCTTCCATTGAAGGTAGGAAAGTGGTATCTTCTCATATTCATTGATGATTTTTCATGAAAGGTTTGGGTGCATTTCCTAAAGGCAAAAAGTGATGCTTTTGAAGCATTTAAAAAGTGAAAGATTTTGGTTAAAAATCAAATTGAGAGAAAAATCTAGTATCTTCGCACAGACAATTGCTTGGAGTTTTGCAGTGAAGAGTTTAATGATTTATGCAAGGTTCATGGGATCGCAAGACATAAGACGGTCAGGCACACACCACAGCAGAATGGAGCTGCCGAGAGAATGAACAGAACTCTTCTTGAGAAGGCTCGTTGTATGCTCTTACAAGACAAGATGTCCAAAGTATTTTGGGCTGAAGCAGTTCATACTGCTTCTCATATTGTCAACCGATCTCTAGCATCAGCGATTGACTTTAAGACTTCGTATAAGTTTTGTTCAGTTGAACCCTCTAACTATTCATACTTCCGAATATTTGGATGTCCAGCTTATTATCATGTTAATGAATCAAAGCTTGAATCAAGGGCAAAAAAGGTCATATTTGTAGTGTATGTAAATGGAGTAAAAGGGTACAAACTATGGTATTTGTCTTTACTCAAATTTGTAGTTAGTAGAGATGTTACTTTTGACAAATCCTCTATACTTGATCCTTATAAAGTTTCTGTGGAGTTATCAAGAAACGAGAACAACGAGCGGGTAAATCTACCAGTGGAGCTTACCAAAGGACAAGATCAAGAGACTCAAATTGATGAGTCAAAAGATGCAGATCTTGAAGAACTTGCTTCCAATGACCATACACAATTACAAAGGGAAAGGACAAAAGACATATACAGAAACTGGATGTCTTATAGAGCAAGAAAATCTGATTGCACATGCATTCGTAGCTGCAAAAGAAGATATTAAGGATCTCGAGCCCTGTTCATATGTTGAAGCAACTTCTTGCAAAGATGCTGCACAGTGGCAGTTAGCCATGATGAAAGAAATGGAGTCTCTTCACAAAATCGACACATGGGTCTTAGTTAAAAGGCCAAGGGAGATGAGGACAGTTGGATACAAATGGGTCTACAGAAAGAAAAAAAGGTATTTCAAAAGTGGAAGATGCTAGGTTCAAGGCGAGATTGGTTGCAAAGGGTTTCAGTCAGAAAGAGGGAATTGACTACAATGGGATCTTCTCTCCAGTAGTGAAACATAGCTCAATTCGCGTGCTAATAGCATTGGTTGCACAATTTGATTTAGAGCTTCAACAACTTGATGTCAAAACTGTTTTCTTACATGGTGATCTAGAAGAGACAATCTATATGGATCAGCCTGAAGGTTTTCTAGCTGAAGGAAAAGAGTACCATGTATGCCAACCGAAGAAGTCTTTGTATGGTTTGAAGCAATCCCCTAGACAGTGGTACAAGAGATTTGATGCATTCATGACTACACATAGATTTTTTAGGAGTGCATTTGATAGATGTGTGTATCACAAAAAGATGTCTGGTAATTCTATGATTTATCTGTTCTTTTATGTTGATGATATGCTTATTGCTGCTAAAAACATCACAGAGATAAATATTTTAAAGAAACTGTTGAGCAAGAAATTTGACATGAAGGATTTGGGAGTTGGAAAGAAAATTCTTTGAATGGAGATTTCAAGAGAAGATGGTGTTGTACATCTTTCTCAAAAGAGGTACAGCGAAAAATTTCTTGAGAGATTTAATATGCATATGAGCAAGCCTGTAATTACAACATTAGCTCTTCATTTCAAGCTCTCGGAGTTACAAATGCCTCATTCAATGGATGAGGTGGAGCATATGTTAAAGGTTCCTTATGCAAGCGCAGTTGGTAGCATTATGTATGCTATCGTGTGCACACATCCAGATATTGCTCAATCTGCAAGTGTGGTAAATAGGTACATGTAAAATCTAGGAAAAAGACACTGGGAAGCTCCCAAGTGGATATTGAGATATCTCAAATAAGCTCCTGATGTTGGTATAACCTTCCGTAAAAGTGAAGGTATTTCAATTCTTGGTTATATAGATTCTGACTCTGCAGTGGATCTTGATCAAAGAGGTCCACAACTGGATACATCTTTACTCTCGTTGGCAGTACCATTAGTTGGAAATCGACTTTACAATCTAGTATCTTTTTGTCTACAACCGAGGCAGAATATATTGCAACAGCGGAGGCAATGAAAAAAGTTATCTGATTGAAAGGTTTGGTGGCAGAATTGAGTTCGGTTCAGCCTGAACCAATTCTAAGATGTGATAGTCAAGTTCTATTCATTGATGTCAGATTCCAATTTATTCTAGATGTCGTAGAATAGGGAGCTATCAAGGTTGAGATGGTTATCACAGACGATAACGTTGCAGACATGTCGATCAAAATAGTCCCGCTTGTCAAGTTTGTACATTGCAAGGACTTGGCGGGAGTATGCATCAAGTGATGCAACTCTGGGGGAACAACTGCTAAGTGGAGCTAGTATGTTCAACAGAGGTTTGGTTCTTCTAGTTTCTTACAACGGGATCGCCCTGTAAGCTTAGAAGTTTTGGCCGGAGTTGTTTATACGCATGCTCGGAACACAAATCAAGGTGGAGATTGAAAGAGTTGGTTTGGTTTTTATGGAATCAAACTAAATGGAATATGAATTAACATGAATATTTGGTAGGAAGATAATTAATACAAAATAAAAATCAAAAATAGTATCTTGGTAGGTGAAAATTTAGGCAAACCATAAAATGGTTTCATATTCTTAAGCTTGACATTTTTTACACATAGTGATGTCATGGATGACATCAATAGGATGAATTTATCCCTATAAATAGGTGGCTCTTAATTCATTTTCAAATCATTCTCTCACTTATCTTCTCACCTTCTAAGGCATTTTTGTTCTCTCTTGTAGTATTTCACTTGTATTCTTTATAGAGTGAAATAAATATTGGTGCAGTTGTTCTTTGGTGGACGTATGATCATTTTGATCAGAACCACGTTAAATATTATTGTTATTCCTTGTTCTTTAACTTCACGTTTCCGCTAACATAAATTCTTTGATGCTTTCATAATATATTTTGCAAATTAAATTATCTTTTTAAAAAAAAGAGAAATAAAATTTGTGGTCTAAATAGAAATGTCTAATATCATTTCTAACGAGATAATTATTAACATATTCAAAATTTCAATATCAAACTATCCTCATTCCTCACGCGTGATTCGAATAATATATTCTATTATGCTTTGCGAACAATTTGTTTCATTCATTTTTTATGCTATCTTGGCTTATACGGTTGTTTGTTCTATAACAAATATTTTTTATGATTTAATTATATTTTTCAGTTGCATTCACACATCTATTTTTTTATTTGCCTTTCAAAAGTTCAACACCTTAACAGAAATGTTGGCCTTGTCACTACTTAATAGGAGTATGCATCAATTGGTTTTGATTCAGTTTTATCACTTTTATGTACCAGTTTTTAATTTTTAAATATGTTTTGTAAGATATTTTTATGATTTTTTTTTTATCTTTTAACGGTTCAGTTTTCGATTTAATTAATAAAAAAATACTTGTAAATAAATATATGACTTCTCTAATAATTTAATGCAGATCATAATGTTACTTACATAATGCTCATAAAAATAAAAATAATAGTAATTAACATAAAAATAACTATAAAAGTATAACACAAATAAAACAGTTAGGACAATAATATAAATTGAAGGCTAAAAGACAAAAATAAAAACCAGTTATTGATATTAATATAGGGGCAAATAAAAAATTAGTAGTCTTAAATAAGTTATCAGTATATCAAATAACTCAATATTAAAAAGTCAAAATTAAATTAATATGTTAATTCCTTTTTAATAAAATCATTAAAGACCCTGTTAATCTGATAATAACATAATGGCTATAAATGAATAATTATTTTTTTTATTTGATTTATTGATGGATTTAGGGCCCGTTTGGATGACTTAATAAAAGCAGCTTTAAAAAAGTACTTTTGAAAGTGCTGAAACTTATTTTTAAAATAAGCAGTTATGCGTTTGGATAAAAGTGCTGAAGTTGTTATGCAAAACGTGAAAAGGAAAAAATAGAAGAAAGAGATGTTAGGGTTATATGGGTAATTTGAAGATTGTATAAAAATATTAAGGGAAAAACATAAAAATGTGGTCAACTTAAAACAGCTTATAAGCTAAAAAAAAAAAGCACCCTTACCCCAGCTTTAACTTTTGGCTTAAAATAAGTTTTTTTTTAACTTAAAATAAGCTATTTTGAGTATTGTCAAACAGTTAAATAAGTCAAAAACCAGCTTTTAAGTCAGTTTGACCAGCTTTTAAGCTGAGCCAAACATGCTCTAAGTTATTATACACCTGTACTGCTTGATAGAAAGGACATTGAGATATAATTAGACACAAATTCACTAGAACGTAACAATATTGGTCCCCCATTTTCTCAGTGGACATCAGAGTAATACCTTTTTCTTTTAAAGAAAAGGGGTAAAATCTAAAATACTTTTTCGAACCTGCCAAACTTACGTAGCTTTTGGGACTTGAGTTGCCTCAGTGCAACGTGCATTATTGAGAAGAAGTTTATTCAACTACGAAATATCTAGTGACTCATTTATCTCGTAGCGGGACGTGAGGAAGAAAGAGATATAAATTCACATGAAAAAAAAGAGATATAATTCACGTGAAGAAAAAAAGATATAACTCACGAGAGTAAGAAAGCGATATGGTCACGTGAGAAAGAAAGAGATATAATTCTTGTGAAGAAGAAATAAAAGGAATTGTAGTTCACCCATTTGTGGGCGAACTACCTTTAAAATTGGTGTAATTTTATTATTATGGATGAATTGAGAGTAAACGGGGATGACGGGGTCCAGAGATGTTAGTTATAATTCACCCATAAATGAGTGCATTGTATGTTTTGGTGTGTGTTTTTAGAGAGGGTCTCTTTTGATGTTTAGGGTTCAAAAAGTGTTTGTTTTGGTGTCGGACTCCTATTTAGAACTTCTTCCAAACTCTTCACTGGATTGGTTCGGCGTGAATGAAGTGGATCCTTGTGTTATAAGAAGGTACCATCGAAACTCAAAGGTAAGTTTTATAGAGTGGTGGTTAAATCAACATTATTGTATGTGACTCTGTGTTGATCAATCAAAAACTCTCATATCCAGAAGATGCATGTTGCGGAGATGGAAATGTTGAGATAGATGTGTGATCAGACTAGGAGCGATAAGATCAGAATCGAGGATATCTAAGATAAGGTGTGTGTGGCCTCCTTGGTGGACAAGATGAGAAAAGTGAAACTGAGATGGTTTGAACATATAAAGATGAGATGCATAGGCGATCAATCAAAAACTCTCATATCCAGAAGATGCATGTTGCGGAGATGGAAATGTTGAGATAGATGTGTGATCAGACTAGGAGCGATAAGATCAGAATCGAGGATATCTAAGATAAGGTGTGTGTGGCCTCCTTGGTGGACAAGATGAGAAAAGTAAAACTGAGATGGTTTGAACATATAAAGATGAGATGCATAGGCGCACGAATGAAAAGGTGCAAGAAGTTGGTTATAGAAAGTACAAGAAAAATAATATGTAGATAAAAAAAAATTATTGGATGATATGATAAGACAGAATATAACACAACTTAAACTTATCGAGAACATGACCCTAGATAAGAAAAAAAACCAAGGAACCGTTTCAAGTACTCCAAGTCCCATGAGAAAAAAGAACCACGGCAATTAGTTCAAGTCGCACAAGGAAAAAGATGACTAAGTCAAACAAGGAAAAGGAACCGTTATAACTTAAGTGAATTAGAGAAGAAGGAAAGATATTTTGGTTTATAAATAAAGTAGAGTTTTCTTCAAAGAAATTTGCGCATTAAATAGAGAAGTACAAGCAGAATACAATCAAATTAGAGGGAGTTCATATTTGAGTTATTTCTGATTACGAAATGCAGCCAACACAAGGAAACAAGATTGAAGAACCTGGTTCATAGGATTATGTTTTACGGAAAAAAGTCTAAAATACCTTCAAATATTGGAAATAGTACAAAATTACCATCCATTCAGCTATTGGTTCAAAAATATCCTTCTCATCCACCTATTGGGTCCATACCCTTGTCATCTACCTTTTGGTTCAAAATTGACCACTTATTTAATGGTTTATATTTAAACTATTTAAATATTTTTTTAAATACGTGACTTTCAACTATTTGTTATAATTTAACTTATTAGTATAATTTATAAATCAATCGACTACCCACTCATTACTAATTAAACTCCTCCAAATTAATAAACCGTCACATTATTAATGCAACAACAGAAAAGCTACTGCCAATTGAGTGTTTTTAAAAATTTGAGGCGACAATATCTATAGAAGTAAATTATCATACATTCAATTGTCTAAATAAAAATTACCGATAAACTTAAAAGTCTGACTATGTTCATCTTAATTATTCTTATGTCTCAATTATGTGATGTTACTTCATAGATAACTTTTTTTCAACAAATATATTAAAGGTTTTAAAACAAATCATAAATATTTATAAAATTATATTTTAAAAAAGTGTATGAATTAATTCGGGATGTATTACTTCTTTACCTTTAATCATAAATTTCTAATTCAATCTTGAAAAACAATCCTATTGAAAGTATCCTACTAAATAAGCGGCTCAACCTAAATTTAATTGGGGCTTCGATTCGAATTCGAATTATTTTGGATGTCATTTTCAGGAATCTATAATTTCATTGTGTTTTAGTAGTGTTTCTGACAATTTTGATATTATAATTAGATTATTAATTGGGTGGGATTTAGTTAGTATTGAGTGGGTAGTGTGTTTGGTTTATAAATTATATTAATATATTAAATTATAACCAATAGTTGAACGTCAAGTATTTTAAATAATTATTTAAAGAGTTTAATTTCAAAATAGTTAAAGAAGTGGTCAATTTTAAACCTAAAGGTGGATGAGAAGGTTATTTTGGAGCCAATAGGTAGATGAAAAGGCCATTTTGGAGCAAATAGGTGGATGAAGTGTAATTTTATACTATTTTCAATACTTCAAGGGTATTTTAGACCCTTTTTCGTATGTTTTATAGTCTTTAAGTCAAGTTAGCTTGTATTGCATCTTTATAGAATTGTAGTTTTAATTCTTTCAAGATCCAGTGAAGTATAAATTGGAGTAGGAATAGAATCTTCAAGTTGGGTGACTTAAAGACTTGAGAACATAAACCTGGGGGGCTTGTATTGGAGTTTAGGAATTAGAGTTAGTCCTTAGGATTTCAAGAGTTGTAATCTGAATTCATAATTTGTAGTGGGGTCGGTGATCTATTTGGTTATTGACTTCTAGCAATTAGAGTTTATAATGTCTTAGGTTACTTGGGTTTGTAATTTTCTCTTAAAGCTCAGAGTTTAATGATATAAAGTTAAATCATACAGAGGTGTCTATCAAATTTTTTACCCTTTATGAGCCAAAATTTTCCACAATAAATTATTGTGTCATTACTTTATTTGTTTTACATAACATAGTTATTGTAATCTATAAATAAACAGATAGAATATACATATTCTTTAGGAAAATCTGGGAATCAATATTCCAATATATAATTTTTTGGATACATAAATATGTGTATCTTATATATCTGCTATAAAAATATATAGTGTCGTTATGTTTTTTATTCTTTTAAAAAATGCCACAGATTAGAGTATTAAGAGAGGCTAAACCACTACATCACATAATTTTCTGTAATATTTTTCAATATTGCAATTGAATTTATGAATAATTCGAAAAGTTCAATAAGCAAGTAAAATAGTGGGAGACAAAAAGTGGAAATAAAAGTTACTATTAAAGTAGTCCTCATTGTCTTTATAGTCATTGGCCTGTATTATTTTCCTATTGTCACATGCAGCAATGCATATATGGAGCTAGGTCCATTGTTTGTATTTTAATTTATATAGAGGACACCAGTTGAAGGAAATAGCTAGCGCCATCAATTTGTTTAAATTTCTCCAAATATTTGGGCAAGAAATAAAATGGGAGAAGAGAAGGAGGTGATTTCTCATGTTATTACCACTCCTCCTTTTGAAGTTGAAGTTCCTAAAACTCTTCATCAGATTGGCCAAGGTTAATTTCTAATCATTTCATATATATTCAACTTTTCTTCTACTTAAGTATTTCGAATTAAACGTCGATTCAAAATTATAGTTAAGGCATTCTAAATAATATTGAGTTTCCAAATAATATATATATATATAAACTTTTGAACAAAAGCTATATATTCACTTGAACCCGACAATAGGCTAGAGCTTAAATTCATTATTGGGAGGAAATAGATATCATCTTAATCTATATTATTCTAAGCCCTTGACCTATATATACGAGATTCTATATTTTTCTTATAGTCCACATTAGGATCGTACAAAATCGAAACTGAAATTAAATCAAAACTCCAATTGAGTCAAATTGGAAAAAGAATCCGACTAGTGTTTGGTTTGACTTGGTTTGATGTTGAAAAAAGAACCCGATTATATTTGGGTTGGGTTGGTTTTAACTTTAAAAGAAATAACCCGAGATCAAACCAACCCGACATTATATATAATTTTAAAATTTTATATTATACATAAAATATTTACTTTGATATAATTTTTAAATAGTTCTTATATTTTTCATCTTTTAATATATTATTTCAAGGTTGAAATATAGTCCACAAATGTTGGTAATTATAATAAAGTTTAAATCAAAATCAAATTAATAATAAAGCAAAAAGAAAATCAATTCAACACTAATAATGACAATAATCTTAAATGTTTGTTCTTTAGTTTTACATTGGTCTAGACAATTAAAATAGACAATTAATACATACTCTAATTTTAATTTTCTTTAATATTTAGTCATGTAACTGATACTTATAAAACTTATTTAGCATTATTTAGTACTTTTAAATTATGATCTTTTAGTATTTATTTTACGCGACTTCATTATTATTATTTTTGTTGGATATTTTAGTGTCATTAATCATATCATATTTTGTGTTTTTTTTTAAGAAATACTTAGATAGTTGTATTTTTGTAGAACTAAAGAAATATTTGTAGTACAAGAAAATTATATGTTTGTATGAATACTTTACCGAAACAACCCGAAAACTCAAAAAATCCGAGGTCGAAAAACCTGAGTTTTATTGATTTGATTTGGTTTATAAATTTAAAAATCCGACACAAATGATTTAGTTTGACATTTAAAAAATTCAAACCAATCCGCTCATGTACGCCCCTAATCCACATGATTTTACTCTTGAAAAAGTTCATTTGTTGGATGGATCATAACTTTTACAAAGTATAGCCTTTGTAAGAGGGATCAAAGCGCAATGAAAAACCTAATGATTTTTTCCAATCAAAACTACCAAAATGGGCTAGCCTTTTCTTTGCCCCTGTTGACAAAATCATAAGTTATGGTGAATCTGAGTCTCTACTATATATAAAATGTTCTCCATATAGTTCAATAAAGAAAAGAGAAAGAAGCATGTCGACCCTTTGTCCATCTTTCTGCCTCCAAATATCCCTAAGGTAATCTTTTGGCTCACAAATTTCCTCAATGTACGTTTGGCTCATATTTGCTATTATTTATCCATTTGTCTTGTTCATTTCTTAATTTTGCATCGACAATTCAAACTTAAAATGAAATTACACGTTCATATTCTTTTAAGTTGTATTATTTTCATGGTAGTTGGGGGATAGGAAAAGAGGTTATTTTCATTATTTATTTTGAATTTTGAATATACACAAAAGAAAACCTACACTATGCGTAGATAATTGCTTAATTAAATTTTCTTCAATTAAACTAATTATCTATAAATAAATGACCTCGTTCTTTTGGTCCTTCTTTCTCCCTTGTTTAAATTAGAGGTGTTCGTGGTTTGATTTGGATCGATTATTTATTAAAATCAAAATTAAATCAATCTAGTCGGTTTCTTAAATTTCTAAAATCAAACCAAACCAAATGAAAAAAATTACCATCGGTTTGGTTATTGTTGGTTTGGTTAAGTTTGGTTCAATTTTTCTGATTTATTCAGTTTGAAAGTAATAATTTTTGAGGATGTACGTATCTCGATAGGCACAAACACCAAGTACATAAACAATCTATAGAAAAACTAATGTCGGTTCAGTGAAGCAATTAAGCAATATAAGAGTTATCAGTATACGAATAAAGTGTTTCATTTAAGAAAAAGTGTGACTATTTTATGTGAAGACGGTAAGAAAAGACTAAAATAGATTTTGATGGATTTGGATTTGAAATTGTTATACTTGGTCTAAAGTGTTAGGCTTGAGAAAAGGTAAAGTTAAAGACATAAGCTAATTAAAATTTAACAAGATATTTTTATTTTATTTATGAATAATATACAAAAAGTTATAAAATTTATATGTCTAATTTATCGGTTTGATTTGGTTATTTTTGCGGTTGTTTTTTAGTAATTCCAAAACCAAAACCAAACCAAACAGTAGCGGTTTTACAAAATTTAAAGACCAAACCTAATCAAACTAACTAACTAAGCCAAATATCGATCTTTCTTTATCGGTTTGATTCGAATTGCGGTTTGATTTAGTTGTTAACTATAACCATGAGCAGCCGTAGTTTAAATTATCATTAAATTAAAAAAAAAATTAAAACAAAGGACATGATCCAAGAAGAAAAATAAATGGAAGAGAGAGAAAGTTGGGGGAGAAGGTGAGTGTATAGATACTAGATGATTAGAAAATTTTATTTTTAATTTACTATGTTACGCAAAACCAGGCTAATCACACGAGCTCACATATTAAGTCATTTCAAATTATTGTAATTTAAAAGAGTCTTAAAGCTCTTTATGAGATTTGATATTAATTTATCCTATACATCCACCTTATGAGTGCGGGCGGTTAGAAATAGGGGTATTTTTTAGCTAAAAAGATTTACGTCTGAGGTATTTAGGGGCCAAAAAATATATGAAGAATAGTTTTGTACCAATTCAAATAGTTGATGGACATTTAAGACCCTTCTTCATACTTTCTGTTTAACAACCTTCCAATGATGGACATTTAAGACCCTTCTTCATACTTTCTGTTTAACAACCTTCCAATCTAAAAATGGTTCAACATGAGGGAGGATCCAACATGGAAAGAGCACCACATGTCGCATAGTGTCTAGTGCTGGCCTTTGAAAATTCAGATTACTTAATGGTGTACACTCATACTCATAATTGTATCTGGCCTTCAAAGGGAACAACCTTTGATCGATCGATGAAACAATATAGATGAGGGAATTCATCAAAATAGATCTTTAATCCCTGGAAATAGATTTACATTGAGAGCTAGGCATAGGGGTCCTAGTCTCAGACCCGTTGGTGGATTGCTCAAGTTGTTTATGGTCCACCATATGCTAGTTGAGAGATAGACTGAGAACGGTTCCTTCAAAAATAGTCAAATAATAAATTTAAAACAAGTTCGAACAAGGGATATTCTACTATATTAAATTAAAATTAAGCATTATAGTGGTCCCAATGGATATCTACACAATGTGAATTTTGCTCAAAGACATGTATGAAAGGATTAAGAAGATTCCTACTATCTAGTGAAACCACAACCATTGAATCAAACTTGGCTGAGTCAGTAGGGAAAGAAAACATAATTATAAATGTCAGACATTTGTTGTTGTCTCTATTGCTAGAGTTTTTAGATATACAAATACATATATTTTAAGCACAATAAATATATTAGGTTATAAATTTAATTTTAAATTTTAATTTTAATATTCAACATTAGTAATGCACAAACAGACACTTTAACTATCCAACTTTTAAATAAATAAACGTATGAGTCTTACATGGCACAAAATACACGTTGGATACCAAATAGGATAAAAATGACATGTAGGACATGTGTGTCTATTTGTTCAACTTTATAAAAGTTTAAGTATCGATTGATTTGTGCACATCAAAAGGTGAAGGACATAAATATAATTTGAAGTCAAGTTAAATGGTACATTTATGTATTATGCCTATATTTATACATCTTCTATAAAAATATATAATATCACTATGTTTTGTATTTTTTTTAAAATAACACTATAAAAAGTAGAGTGATAAGGGAGCCCAAACCATTGCATTGCATCACATATTTAGTAATTGGTCTGTATTCCTTTCCTATTGTCACGTGCAACAATACCTATATAGAGCTAAGTCCATTATTTATATTATTTATATAATAGAGGACATCAGTTGAAGGATTTAGTAGCTCCATCAATTTGTTTTAATTTATCCAAATATTTGTGCAAGAAATTTAAATTTATGGGAGAAGAGAAGGAGGTGATGTCTCATGTTATTTCCAATCCCTCTTTTGAAGTTGAAACTCTTCATCAGATTGGCCAAGGTTTCTCCTCTCTCTCTCTCTCTGTCCCTTGTTAGCTTCTAATCATTTATATAGTTTCACTTCTTTCTTCTAGTTAAGTATTTTTTGTGTTAACTATGCCGATTTAAGATTTAAAAATTCAGGTATTTTTACAACAATTTCAAATAAATATATAATAATAATTGAGTTTATAATTAAATATTTTTATTTAATAAATATTTTAAAACAATACAATATATATTTGCAATTTCTATTTCGCACATTGATTAAAAAAACATAAATAAATTGATTAATTTTACTATTTTTTCATTTGTTCATAGCAATGCACATAAAATAAGTTAGAAAAACATACATAAAGTATAGGAATAGCTTGTATTGAGAATTATTCACTTCCAGATGTCATATTAATTGTAGGGGTAAAATAAGAAAAATACAATTAATTTTATCTTAATTTAGTAAGTAATCAAATAAAACATAATACATATATTGGATCCTAAAATTTGGCGTCAAATATAAACTTTGACCTCTAACTTTTATAATGTACAAACATGCACTTTAACTATTCAATTTTTAAGTAAATAAACACATGAGTCCTACATGACACAATACACGTAGGACATCACGTAAGACAAAAAATTACATGTAGGACACGTTTGTTTATTTGTTTTACTTTATACAAGTTTAAGTGGTTACTTGTGCATACCAAAAGTTTGGTTAAAGGGCATAAATGTGATTCGAAGCCAAGTTAAATGATACAATTATGTATTATGCCATCAAATAATATGAGACAACTATTTATAGTCTATCCCTCCATCTCATAATAAATGGGCTTCTTACTAAAAACATTTGTCTCATATTACTTGATCACTTACTAAATTAAGAAATAATTAATTAAAAAAATATCCATTTTACCACTACACATATTACTTGATCACTTACTAAATTAAGAAATAATTAATTAAAAAAATATCCATTTTACCACTACAATTAATATGGCATTTGGAAGTTCAATTTTTTTTAAAATCTTGAGAGGCTAATTAATATGAATAAATGGCAAAATGATAAAATTGATCATCTATTAATAGTTTCTTAATTATCATATAAAATAAAAAATGTTCATTTAATATAAAACCAATAGAGTATAACTTTATCGACCATCGGAACATAGAGAAGTCAAGAGAGAATTGAGGGAACTCTTTTGTTTTCCTTTTTAATTGCATAGGTTTGTTGTAATTATAATTTTTTAACATTTGAAATTTGGATTAAACCATGGAGAGGGTTTATGGGTGAACTTGTGAAGGAATAGTATAAAGGGGATGAAACTGTAAGGAAATATAGGGGGGGAAATGGTGAAAGCAAATAATTAGTAAACTAGTGGGTTTTTTTTGTCTCTTTCAAGTTGAAGATAAAAATGGAGCCCACCTTCCACTTGTTGAGCAACATTTTCTCTTCAGCCCACAAGTTTGAACACGCAATTTCTTTGATCGATTTGAACGTGCATTTTTAACTTTAAAAAAAAATTATGTATATATATTTTGAGAAATTAAACTATTAGCTTAGAGCTCATATGTAATCTATATATTCTCATTATTATTCAAATCATTAGTGACTAATTATATACGATATTATTTGTTAATCTTCATTAGAGGTTTCAGTAATGCTTAAATTAAGATAATATTGGTGCATATATCATCTTCATATTCGAGGTTCACATGTTCAATGTTTTCCACTGATTTGAGACTATGATAGAAGTGCGTGTTGCACTTCAACTGCGAAATGCAGTTGCTCTCGCACATCCGAATCAGTTCAATGTTTTCCGAAGGTTTAATATATAAATATGTCATTTAACTTAGTCTCATCTTATATTTATATCCATGTGCACAAGTATTCACTTAAACATTTATAAAGTTAAATAAATAGCTACACATGGTCCTATGTGACATAATACACATAGGATACGCGTAAAATGTAAAAATTGTCGTATAGGATGTCACGTAGGACATGTGTGTCAATTGTTCAAGTTTATTCAAATTTAAGTGCACACAAAATTGGAAGGTATAAATTTAAAATGAGGTCTAGTTAAAGGACATATTATTAAGTCATAAGGCTTGTGCAATCCTCCTCCTTTTGAGCTAGCTTTTGAATTGTTGAGAGAGTTGGAAGCTTTGCCGAATTTTAGTTATAACTATTTTGTTGAAGTAAATAGTTGTATCCTCCACAACCTCGGTTGCTTGTTATAACTATTGTTCTTATATACATTGAATACAAATTTTAGCACTTTATAAGGACAAGAGTAATAATTGTGTTTTTATGTTTTCCAAAATGTAGATTCATGGTTTCAGGTGGGACTTGTTCTCACGACTACTGTGAATTGTGCTTATGCACTAGGATATGCTGGCACAATCATGGTTCCTCTGGGTTGGATTGGTGGTGTTACTGGTATGGTTTTATCTACAATCATATCATTATATGCCAGTACTCTTATGGCAAAGATCCATCAATATGGAGAAAAAAGGCATATCAGATATAGAGATCTTGCAGGATTTATGTATGGTAAGAAAACAGATTGACGAGTCCACGAGTCGTAGTCACTTTCATCTCAAGATTTGGAGTTGTTGTAGTTCAAACTTTTATTGGTTGATGCAGGATACAGAGCTTATGCCATTGTTTGGGGATTACAGTATGCAAATCTTTTCTTGATAAATATTGGATTCATCATTTTGGGTGGACAAGCCTTAAAGGTAGGGTAATGAAACGCTCCACCCGTGTTGTTCCTTTGGTGACTCAAACTCACAACCTTCGATAATGAGTTAATAAGCATAAAGTAGTGTTAGCCTTTTTAATTAATGTGAAAGCAAACTTCATATAAATGAATCTGAAACATTTTTTTTATGAATGACAGGCTTTCTATCTTCTCTTTAGGGAGGATCATGAGATGAAGCTTCCATACTTCATCATAATCGCTGGATTAGCATGCGTGTTTTTCGCTGTTTCTGTGCCCCATTTGTCAGCTCTAGGTGTTTGGATGGCAGTTTCCACATTCCTCAGTATAGTGTATTTCTCAATAGCCTTTGCTTTGTGTCTTAAAGATGGTATGCATGATTGATTTAACCGAGTGTGACCTTCTCTTCTAAAAACTTAACTTGTTAGAGATAAGAGTATATTTTTATTTACTTAATTAATTATATAAGTATGTATCCCTCTCTCGACGTGAAATTGCAGGTATTAATGCTCCTCCTAGGGACTATAGCATTCCAGGATCCTCCTCTAGTAGAACTTTTACAACTATTGGTGCGGCTGCAAGTCTTGTTTTTGTATACAACACAGGAATGATCCCAGAGATCCAGGTGTTTACGCTGGAAATTTATTCGTGAACTTTTATGGAGCTACGATTTACTGATAAATTTCTGCGATGGATAGGACTTACTAAAATGATCAAAGGAAATTTGAACTATGACCTCTTGTGTTGTTGTCCAATGCAATGAAGATCTTCCAGCTCTTGTATCTACACTTATTTGTTGATCAATTTCATATGATGATGATCCTCGCATTAATATTGTTAAATTCAATTATATGACAGGCTACTGTTAGAGCACCGGTTGTTGACAACATGTTGAAAGCCCTATATTTTCAGTTTACTATAGGAGCTGTGCCAGTGCATGCTGTTACTTACATGGGGTATTGGGCGTATGGATCCAAATCATCGTCTTATTTGCTCTACAATGTCAGCGGCCCTGTTTGGCTGAGGGGATTAGCCAACATTGCTGCTTTCTTCCAATCCATCATTACGTTGCACGTAAGGAACTCACAAATTTCGCCTTTTATAAATGACACCAACTCGATCAGAGAAGAAGGAAATATCGCAGACACCTGTTTGGCTTATGACATACCCCGAGTAGTGTACCCTCCATTTGCCCCAAGAATTGTGCCCATTCCTTATCGAAAAAATTAAGCACTTACCTTTCTTGACGTATAGTTGATACATATGTCTAATATTTTGGTGGTGTTGTTCATCGCAGATATTTGCAAGTCCAACATACGAGTATTTGGATACTAAATATAGAATAAGTGGAAGTGTACTGGCTTTTCGGAACCTGTCATTCAGAACAGTAGTTAGAGGTGGTTATCTAGCGATCACCATTTTTCTCTCTGCTCTGTTACCTTTTCTTGGAGATTTCATGAGCTTCACCGGCGCTATCAGTACAATTCCACTCACATTTATTCTTCCGAATCACATGTACATTGTTGCTATGAGGAAGCAAATTTCGTCTTTACAAAAAAGCTGGCACTGGTTCAACATTGTCTTTTTTAGTTGCCTAGCTGTTGCTGCATTAGTAGCTGCTGTAAGACTTATTGCCATGGACTCAAAAACTTACCATGCATTCGCAGATTTATAACTCATTTGATGTTTACCTGGATGAGAATGTGTATCATGTTACGTTGTTAGTTGTATTCAAACATTGTAGCTTCTCTGTTAGAACAAGAGATTTATGAATTTCCCCTGTTTAAACAGGTAAATATTTGATCATGTAGTTGGATGAATCATGAATGCTTTGCAGATTGGTAGCGTGATATGTGAAAGGAATTTTGAGAACATTATATCTACACATTTGGACCAAACTGCAGTACGAATTTTAGCATATAGGCCACTAAGGTATTCCCCCAAGGCCAAACCGTTGAGTATCAATTACTCTCTTCGTCCGTATTGTTTGTCATGTTACGTTTTATAAAAGTCAATTTATTTCGAAGTTAAATTAGATTACATTAATTCGATATTTTAAACCAAAAAATTGAATATCCTAAAACTATATTTGAAAAGTACTATAAATTGCAATTTCTTGCATATTAATATGGTAAAAAAATACATCTTAAAATGTTGGTCAAAGTTTTTATAGTTTGACTCTGAAAATTGAAATCATGACAAACAATACCGAACTGAAGGAGTAAAATGTTTTGTACCATCATGGCTTGTGATGCAGGTGTGGGAATGTTTCACTTTTGACTAGAGGTCTTGGTTTTTGAATCTTGAGTATGGACAAAATCTTGTTGGAGCATCACCTCCAGAATGGCCTTGTAATGTACAATCCAAATTTAGTCGGAACTACAATATAAATATCGAACACCGAATGAAAAACCAAAAAAATAAATGAAAATATTATGCACTTTCTGTTTCTATTAAGGATACAAACAAGTTCTACATCGTACATTTTTATTTATGAGAAAAAGGTTAAAATAGAAGTCCTTTACGTATTAAAAATGGTTCAGAAATTTCCCACTTTTGCCTATTCGATCAAATTTTTTCCCCTTCAACCTATTGGATCAAAACTTTCCCCTCCTTCGATTTATTGGGTCAAAAATATTCTTAACATATTAGAAATAGTTAATAATGTCTTTCTTTCCCCTATTGAATCAAGAATGTCATCAATCTATTGCAAATGGTTCAAATATCCTCTTATTAATGATTTCTCTGAATTAATTAATACTAAATATCTTCATTTAGGAGCACTATATAGAATATGATCGACAAATTCTTCAAAATTTGTGTATGGTGAACCAATCTTGCAGCACAGTTTAAATTTAAAGAACAAGTTAAACAAGAAAGTTAAGAGGGGTGTATTAAAAAGTCCTTTACTCGGCTTTATATATAGACTAGATTTTGGAACGTGCGTTGCACGTTTATCCCAAGATACTTCATATAAATTTTGTATCCTAAAATTTATCATTGTTTCGATAGAAATTACATATATATTCCTAGTAAAAATATTATATCTTTAATTATAAAATTGACTAAAAGTGCATAAAGTAAAAAATAACTATCACACAAATTCAATAATCCAATGAAGATATTAAAATACAACATGATAGGTTAATGTATACAAAGCAACAGGCCATAGTAAATTATCAATAATAGTAACACAACAATAGAAAGTATGTTGTACAATAACAACAAGCAAGAAACATAAATGTTAAACTAAATAAATAAAAAGAGACGAGAAAAGAGAGCATAGAGATTTTCTCAAATTTTTTTCAATTGGTTTAAGTTTATATATTATTGTGTGATGTGTCACTATTTATTATTGGATAGCATTGAGAAATACAAAGAGTTGTCATAAATAAATATTAATCCATTTGAGATTATTGATGAGAAATGAGAGTAATGAACATAATGAATATAATTAGTGAGAGTTACATACATTTACAAGTTGATGGTAAGTTATGTATACTAATATGATGATTTACTATTTAATATTTAATATTAATATTTGATTTATTAAACAATTTATAAAGTTTAAATGTACTATGTAAACAAAACTGTAATCTAAGAATAAAATATATAAAAGAATTCAAATATACTAAATATGTAATGAAAAATCATTATGACTAAGTATTAAAAAAATCATACGAAAATACACCATTCAATCAAATACATTCTTAAAATAAAATTACAAATACAAAAAAAAATCAAATATGGGATTAAGTTTAGCATAAGGCTACCAACGAAGATGTAAATTGAAGACATTCCTTTCTCTATTTTTAAGACATTCCTTTCCCTATTTTTTATTGATAATGCAAATTGAAAAAAAGCTATAGTAATAAAACATTCAACCTTTGACCATAAAAAAAAGTTAAAAGTTTTGGAAGACAAGTTAACGAAAGCGGCATTCAACTACATAAATGAAGGGGTCTTATCATAGTTCTAATCTCGGCAAATTACAAAAACAAATACATCAAACTCCGATATTCTAGTAATTGAAGTGTTATTCATCCCTATAATCACATTACGCCTTGTAATCTTGACAGAAATCCTCTTTGCCTTGAAATTTTCTTCACTTGATTAAAGCTTCTCTAGTCTTCCACACACAAAAATTGTATCACGTATAAATTTTTCTATGAAAATACTATTAAAAAATTTTCATAGAAAGATTTGTATTTATAGGAAAAAAATATAGTTTTGGAATATGAAGATTCACTTACAAAGTTAAAGGTCAAGTATTATTACAAATTAAAGACAAATATTAATTAAAAATATAAATTAATTTGGAAGATGAAACACATACATGTATCTATTCAAAGGGATAACTCTTATTTTTAATTTTTGTTCTATTTAATTTACTCACATGTATACCAATTAAATTAAAATATTATAGAAACTATTCACTATTTAATTAATTATTTATTTAATAACATTTGAATTTAGCATAAGGGTAAAATTGTAATTCAATTTTTCTACTTTGGAGCTTCCCACTTATAATAATATATGATTATTAGATTTGACTACAAGTTAGTATTACACTATAAATATAGAATATAAATTGACACGAAATATTTTATACTGGTTCAAAACACTGATGAGGTGACTATTTCCATTCTCCTTGAGTTTCACGGTTTTCTTTAGAGTTTGAAGAGAACTGTGATTGTATAGTGAGTTTGATCTTAAATCCATTATGATATGCAAATCAAAGTTTCTAGCTTGACACGACCTCTACTTGTATAACATACCGTCAATATCTTTCGTTCTACTTTTCTTTTTCAATTGTTCACTACAAAGCTTTTTATGAAAGATGAAAGAAAATTATAATATAAGTTCAAGTGAAGTTGCGCACTTTCAGTTGTTTCTCTGAGTCCTTATTTATCTATACATTTGTTAAAAAAAATTATTTTCTTAAATTAAAATTCAAATTGTAATTACAAAAGATATATAGCAAAATATTAAAATTATTGAGATTAAGCAAGTCATAAACCAACTCGATTTTTATCCCATTTGAGCCTAACTTATTTGGGTGGGTCATAACCCAACCCATTTCTATTTTAACCATTTTGATATTTCTAATATCAACTCAACCCTCCCATTTAATAGTATAAGTACAAGTTAAAAGGCTAATTAAGGGAAAATTACATACAAACTATACTAAATAATTAATCAATAAGGTATAGTTTAATTAGGCAGAATAGTCTGGTGGATCCTTGCACTTGTATCGGATTGTATTATGGACTCTTCTACTTAGCTTTTCGTCATCTGGACCTAAGACTGGTCAACGGACCGGAACCGGGTCACCAGACCAGAATGAACCGGTACCGGACCGGACCGGAATCCGTTGACCGGAATTTTGACCGGTACCGGGATGAACCGGTCCGGAATTACCGGGATGGTTCATCGGTTCCGTCCCGTTCCACTATATACCGGGACGGAACCGGAATGAACCGGAACGGACCGGGATGGAACGGGACGGGATTAACGGGACGATATTTTTTAAATTACGAAAATATAATTTTTTTTTATTTTTTAAGTATAAATTAATAGTTTTTAAATTTATACTATAATTTTTAACTTAAGTTTATTTTAAAGATATTTTTTTAATTTTTTTTTATTATTGTTAAGTTTGCAAGTAATCTAATAAAGTTTTCAAAATTTAAATCTTTTGAAGTTTATACTTTATAAGTTATTACTTATATTTATTAATATTTATTTTATAAGTTATATTTATAACTTGTATCTTGTAAATATTAAATAAATAAAATTTGTAATTTTAAAAAAGTAAATTAAATTACAAAAATTAAAAAATATCAATTTAATTTATTTAAATTTGTAACAAATTACAATTTCAATTTACAACTATTAGTAGAGTACATAGCTTACGCAGCCACCTTCTAGGAAGGGTTCTGTTTCAACTATGTCTCGAATGTAATACTAATAGTTGTATAGTCCCGTAAATCCTCTTTCTAACTCAGCTAGGGATTGATTGTGATCAACTTCTGGTCTTGGTAAAGCTCGTTGACGATCTTGAATTTCGATGCCATCATCACTATCACATCCAAAAGCTGAATCTATGAAAAGTTCAAATTGACTATCTAACTTTGGAAGTCCTTGATTTCTACGCTCAGCATTTATCCAGTCTCTAAATAACACTGATATCTCCAGGCTATCTTATGCTAACGAATATCTGTGGTCTCCAATTTGAAATCTTGCCGCGCTGAAAGCTGCCTCCGAAGCTACTGATGATCCTTGAATTGCAAGCACATCCTTCACCATCCTACTAAGTTTTGGATATTGAGCTCCACGATTTCTCCACCAGTTCAATAGTTTCGGTATACCATTATCGTTTGTAATATCATCTGTACCCTGTTCAAGATATTTAACAAATTCACATTTATTAGAAGAGTCAAGACCAAGTTTATGTTTCACTCGTCCATGAGCACCTACTTGATTTGTAGACGTTTGAGGATTTTCAACATTATCTAAGAATGAATATTTATCATACATTTCTTTTGCAAAGTATTTTATACTATTTTGACATGTTACCAAATCAGGTTCTTCTTCAAGTTGAATATCTAAATTCTGATAAATGCATTCAACTAGAGCTTTTGTACCATATTCTTTATATTCGGGGTTGAAAAGAAGTGCAGTTAAATAAATTTGAGGAATAGGAAAAAAATATTTTTTAAATTTTGTAATCATAACTTCAATAGCAGAGGTGAATAAAGTATTTGTTTTATATTCAGAAAAAATAGATGAAATCTCACATATGTGTATTAAAATTTCAGAAATAGTAGGATAATATATTCCAGAAAAAATTTTAGTAGCATCATAAAATGATTTCAAAAATATTCTAAGTTCATTTACTTCATCCCAATCACTATCATTAATTTTAAATTCAGGATAAGCATTATGATTATTAAATAGCGTAGTAATAGGTTGCCTATATGCATAAGCAACTTCAAGCATATCATAAAAGGAATTCCATCTAGTTTTTACATGCTTCGGAACTTTTCTAAACGGAAGTTTAAATGCATTACAAAGTTCTTTAAATTGATTAATTCTACTACTACTATTCATATGAAAAATGTAAAAACAAGCATTATCAATTTTATCACAACTATTTTCAAATAATTTCACACCGTCACTAACAACCAAATTTAATATATGCGCGGCACATCTAACATGAAAAGCATATTTACTAATAGGACAAAGTCTAGGTTCTAGCAAATTAATAGCATTTAAATTAGCAGAGGCATTATCTAAAGTAATACTAACGACTTTATCACAAAGACCAAAAAAATCTAAAATTTCCAACACAGTAGTAGCAATATAAATTCCGGTTTTTTTCTTTTGACAAATTTTATAACCAATAATTCTTTTTTGTAAATTCCAATTATAATCGATCCAATGCGCAGTAACAGTTAAATAATCAAAACCATTAGGACTACGACCCATATCAGTAGTAATAGCAACTCTACAATCCATTAGTTCAAAATAGGCACGTAAATATTGACAATGTTTTTTTTGAAATTCGAAAATATCTCTTTTTACCATGCTTCTTGATAAACCTTGAAAACTAGGATTATATGTTTCACGAATATAAGCAATAAAACCCGGATGTTCTCCAAAACTAAAAGGTAAACCACAAACAACAACCATTTTAGCAAAGTTTTCACGATCACGATCCTTGTTATAGGTTCGATGTGTAAGAGGACCACTTGGGTTCGAAGTATTTAACTCACTTTAAACCATATTTGATCCTCTAACCGATTCTTCAACATTACAATTTCCACCAACTTCAAGAGAAGACATATATGCAAACCACTCTTTACTATGCTTGTTAATCAAATGTTTTTTTAATCCCCCCGTTGAACCTCCCATCCCACCAAATGTATATTTAAAATGTTGTTTACAAAGATTACATATACTAAAAGTTTTTTCTTCATTCAAATAACAAAATTTCCACACATGTGATTTTAAAGAACGTTGTATCTTGGTCTTACCTCTAGTTGGAATAATAAGGGGACGAGTAGTTCCAACCGGAGGTGGAGCTTCAATACCTATACTATTGACTGTATTGAGGTCGGCGGCGGGGTTAGTCGGTGTATCATCTAAATCTACTTCTTCATCTAAATTTAATTGTTCATCCGTTTCCACTTCTTCATTTTCTTGATTAATACCATAATATCTTTCATAGAGTTCATGGGGAGTCGGACTATCTGAATTAATATTTATAGGACCGGGACGGGAAAAACTAGTTTCATTCACATGCGTAAATTCATCTGTATTTATTCTAACAAGAAGAATTTTAGATTTAGACGAACTAGCACCTTTGTTAGTTTTTTTAACTAATTTTTTTACTGATTCTACTAGACCTTTTTTACTTCCACTTTTTTTAGAAGACTCCATGATATAAAATTATAAATTATAAAATACGAAACTTAACAAGAACAACTTACAAGTTAAATAATAAATACAAAAAATAAATATAAGATTAGAGAGTGGAACGAAGTTACCAAACGTTTGTATAAGAACAAACGATTATAATGAAAATTAAAATATTGATATCAAAACTTGAAATTTGAAGAAGATTCCTCCTCCGAAATACACCAAATGACCAAATGATATAAGTTATAAATATGAATGTAATTTGGAAATATATATTCTCTCAAATACTCAGATTATATTTGTAAGTTGTAAACTTGTAAATAAAATTTTTTTACACACAACTCTAATTTATACAACAAAAAAACTAGCCGTTTTAATTTTTCCGTTTAAAATTTAAGGCCGTTCTTGGGAAAAAGGGTAGGGGCTGCAGGGGCGGGCAGGCGCGGGCAGGGGCGGGATTTGAAAAAAATTTAAATTTTAAAATATAATTTATAAAAAATATAAATATAAATTATATAAAATATAAAATATAAAAAAATTAATATATATTAAAAAAACCGGACCGAAACCGGAACGGATCGGACCGAAACCGGAATGAACCGGGATGAACCGGTACCGGTACACCGGTACGAAACTACGGTTCCGTCCCGTTCCGTGTACCGGTTTAGAATATCCCGGCCCGTCCCGTAGGCAACCGAAACGGGACGAACCGGAACGGTACCGGTACGTCCCGTTCCGTTGCCCAGTCTTATCTGGACCCTTATACTCAACATAACACAATATATTAAACCACTCTGACCATTGATCATCCTTATAATATAGATGAGTTAGTAAGAGAGTGTAGTCACACGCCTGCAAAGGCAAGTGAACATGATATTTGAAATTTTAACTTTTACTTTTAAGGTATTAAAATTATTTTTTTTTTAAAATAAATTTAAAAAGTAAAAAAAAACCCATTCTTTTCCCACACTACCTCCATCTTCTTCCTCACACTACCTTTTTTCTAGTCACCCCAACCCCAACCTATTTTTCTTTCTTATCGACATCCTATTGTTATTTATCTTCATTTTTCTTTCACTTACTTCTTCTTTCCCCTACCCATCCCTATTTTTTTCCTCTTCAATCATCACTTTCCCTTTTTTCCCTTCTCATACCTGAATTTCTATCTTTCTGTCTTTCCTTGCTCCTTTTCAACTTCTTTTTTGTTTTTCTTTTTTTTTTTGTTACCCTAAATAAAAAACGAAAGTGAGCAAAAATTTTTGAACATAATAAGCAAAGAAAAATAAGAAATTAGTGGAGTTGTTGATATCTCTAATGAGTAACTTGAACTCTTTTGGTGTCAAAATTATTTTTGTATTTGTAAGCAATTTGGGGTGTGAAATAGTAGTTAGCATTGGATTATGAAAAGTTTGGTTAGATCTGGTTGTTAGGTGGCTTGGTTGTTGTTATTGTGGTTGTTAGATGACTTAGGTTGTTGTTACTTTGATCTCTCCTGTAAAAATGGCGATGACGCCGGCAAAAATGTAGACGACGCAATGGCTCCATCGATTTCTCTGGGATCGACAAGATCCTCTACCTTGTTCTGACCAGTTTGTATTGCTATCTATGCCGAAAAATCAAAAATATTATATTGGATTTTACAATTGGATTCTAATGGGTTTTACGACACCGGCTTGGTGGTGAAAAAGTGAAAATAGGAAGGATTAGAAATGTCAATAATAAATTAAAATGGCACTAGCGGGGAGTGGAATAGTTTCATGATTTCATCAGATTGCTGGATTGTGAAAAAATCGAAGAAGAAAAAAATGGGTATATGGAGATGGTGGAGTTTTGACAGTAATGGTGGGTTAGGGAAGGTGGAGGAAAAGTATAGAAAAATAATTATTTTATTTTATTTGATAAAATATTTTTTTATAAATTTGTCTTTTATTTAATATTTTTACTAATAATTAAAAAATTATTATGAAGAAACTTATGACTTGACATTAATATATATGACATGGATATAACATGTCATCTATGCAAGGGAGAGTGAGATACACACATGGTCAGAAGGATTTAAAAATCTCATTTTGGTTAAGTTCAGGACAAAAGCTAAGTAGAAGAGTCCATAATATAATCTGATACAAGCACGAGGGTCCACCAGATTATTCTCCCTTTAATTTATTTACTCTCAATGATAATAGTTTCATTTTTTTTGTTATAATTAATGGAACCCACAACTTATTTGTATACCAATAATAAAAGACTTATTTATGATTTTATATATAATTTTATGTTAAATCAATTTTATCTCTCCCCCTTTACGTCTCTTTCTCTTAAAATCACTCCTCCACTCTATTTTGAATATATATATATTTTTTAAAAAAACACTGTCCACTCTATTTTAAATTAAATCACTTTTTAATATGTAAACTGAAAATGACTTAATTATAAATTAATTAAAACTATGAACGTTTCATTTCATTGTAGAACGTCTATATTATGGAACGTATTTCACACAAGGTAAAACGAAAGAATTAATGGCTTCTCTGTTATTCATGGTAGCATTTATCTTATTTCTGAATATTCCTCAATATTATTGTGCAGTTGAAAATTCAGCAGAAAGTTATTTTGAATCAGCAATAAAACTTGCTTTAAAAAAAACATATGAAGCTGAGTATGTTGAAGACTACTATTGTATCGACCAATTCTCAAGTGCACAGGGACTTGTTGAAGATGCAATGCGTCAACACAAACAAAAACACTACAATAATGTTTTTTCTTTAGCTCATGAAGCCCTAAACTTTGTTAGCAATTGTCATGAAAATCAAGATTTAGAAGATGTTATTAAAATAGCTATGCAACTTGTTATGATAGAGGCTGGATCCCCTATGCCTAGCCAATAAAGTAGGTCAATTTCAAGTTTATATTATTTCATGTTTTGTTTGCGTAAAAGATCAACCAAAAGTATATACTGAAATGTAAACTTGATTTGTGTAAGCATCAGTCATGTTGATTTATATACAAACGATCTGATCTCGCTGTGACAGACAAGGAATGTCGTGGCAATCATCTGAGACAAATACAACCAGGGAAAGGATTTGCATAGAAATTTTCCTCCTGTTTAGGTGAATTCGCAGCAGCTCTAACATTTGGTGCTCCTGTTCTGTTTACATGTAACAGCCTAACTTGACTTGCAAATTCTTTCCAACTTAGCTTCTTGTTGTCCATTTCATCGATAAGTCTCACAAAATTTTGCCTGTCAAAACTAACTATTTAACACAAGAAGCATAAAAGAAAGCAAATGCTAGAAAAAATTAATGTACTTACTTATCAGGATTGATTGTTTTCCAAAAGCCTTGGAATAGGCGATGACCACGGACTGCTTTAGCCATATTCCCATCATACGTGTATAAGAAAACGTCAGCGTGAAGAGCTAAAATATAATCTAATGCAGCAAGCTGATTATGCCTTTGCATAAAAGGTTTCAACTCTTCTTCTGTTGCCAAATTGGAATGGTAATATACTTTTGGATACCTTTCTTGAAGTGCCTTTAAACCATTTTTTCCAAAAGTATCTCCCGCGACTATGCAGATTTTAGTGTTTGATGGATATTCCATCGCCTCCAGAAAAATGGCAGCCTCTCGAGGTGTCATAGGACATAGCCCCAGAACCCTCCTTTCTGTCCCATTTATCCTTTTCTCTTTCCAATGCTTTGTTTTGTACCTCAATTTTTGAAGATCCTCTGCTTCCTTTTCGGTAAGATTGTGATTGCAGCCAGTGAAAGCCAGCATATCTTTCTCATATCTGTCATAAATATATGTATTTGTAACTTAATTTCTAAAACGACAACTAATAGTACTATACTATACTACGTAAGAATTATAGTTTTCGGCTTATGTATTTAAGTACCTTAAATGCAGAGCTATATATGGTTCACCATTTTCCTTGAGTCTGTTTACTAACTTTGTTCCAAGTTGTTCAATTTTCTCTGTAAAACGAATGGCTTCATACATGGCATGGCATCGGAGTTTTTGGATTGAATCTGGGATGCCATTGTTTGCTAGCCGCGAATCAGTGTGAGTGAATTCTAGTACTCTGCGTCTCTTCAATATCTTCAAAATATCTCTACTATAGTAACTTGCCTGCACTAAATTAACATGATCAGTCAAAGTAGAAACTCACCATCAATTTGAAGCAAATCTATGTTGTTCAGACTCTTCAAAAATGTTGACCGGTACATGTCAATTTTTGGAGAACCTGACACAGGTGTCGCAACATTTTTGAAGACCGGGGAAAATATATATGAAGAAGCTTAGAAGCATGCCTTTGACCAAGAAACAGGTGCTTTGACAAAAGGTTTAATATTTGCAACACTTGGAGGAAGAGACTCCAGTACTTCAATATCATCTTCCAAAGATTTTCTGAAATGTTGCCAGTCAAAGATATCTTTGAATTCACTGTAAAACAGAATTAATTATTAAAATTGATGACATTATAAGATGAATTTTAGTAATTTTTTTTCAACTTTATTTCAAATAATTAAATACCAGGAGAATGAATATGTATATTTATTTGCACCTAGGATCTGTCCAAAAGGATTTGTGATCTAACATAGGAAGAACCAAGCTTGCATTCATTAGTTTTGCTACTGCTACCATATCGCTTATCTGCATCAAAATTCTGATAATTAATTATTCATTTTCACATATACCAATTGACTCGAAAAAAAATAATCAAAAATTACATAGTACAATTGGTTTAATATTAGAACACTATGAAACAAAAAGAACTGGTAATTAATTGATAAAGTAGCTAGTCTTACCCCGCTTCTCATTTGGTTAAGTCCTCCATTTGCATGAACTAAAATATAACCATTGCTCATACTTTTGTCTTCTGAGAAAAAAAAATGTTTAAACTTAATGACAAAATTAATACTTATTGCTTCGATTATCAAGTGTTAATTAAGTATACATACTTATCTTTATACTTGATCGATCGATACATTTATAAAACTTATCACTTCCAAGGTTTGCCCAAATTTCACTATTCTGGGAAGACAGACATTAATACCTATGATGTTAAAATCCTGAATCCACGTTTGACTCGTGAATTAATAGGGAAATAAAAAGAAAAGAATAATGAACCTGTGCATGCATGACATGGCGTGGAAGTTGTAAGAAATCATGATGGGAAGTGGTGGTGGCATTAACTCTAAGAAATAAATGTATGAGAATAATCTTCACAAACATGGTGGAAATCATAAGTAAGATTAATGCACCAAAAATCCAATGGCTTAGGTATCTTCCTGGTCTCAATAACGAATTAACCGACGACGATATTCTTCGATGCTTGTGATGTCCTATATTAACTTTCCCGTTACCATTTTCCTCCGCGTATTCGACAGAATCTATCGGTCTGCGACGAGTCGTGATGGTGCCTGTTGCCAATGGGGAATTGCTCATTTTTTTCTAAAATGTGTAAAAAATGTTAGGGGAAAAAATGGTGATTAGTGGAAGAGAGACATGGTAATGGAGAGGAGAATAATAAGCCTTGAAGGGACGTTGAGGGCTTCATCTTCATTCCCATGTTGTTTAATTAACAATTAGCCATCCCATTTTCCACTTTTGTGAAGTAATGGCTCCGATTTATGAGGCAAAGCACCCAATGTACAAATTATAATAACCGATATATACAATTAATGTTGAGTAGTGGATAAGTAGTTTCCTCTATTCGTTTATTAGGCAATATTTTTGGGAAATTAAACGTGTTTATTTCTTCTTCAGAAGAAAAAATGTTGTAGTAGTAAGACAACCTAATTTAAAGACACCTAAACAGTAATATTCCTAAAATTCGTGTGTTAAGATTTGGATTATTTTTTATTTGTGAACAAGATTGTACCAAAGTGATTTTTAATTGTTATTAGGTGTTAAAGGTCAATTTTTTTGTGGTGGAAATGATTTTGGATATGAATTGAGGTCACTAGCTAGAATCCCTAGCACCAAGTTAAGTTGAAAGTTTTATTACCGATCGAGCTTCAATAAAGATAAACATCATGTACATGTTAAATAACTCTCGTTTCAAATTTGTATTAGATCTATTTAGTAACAAACAACTGATTTGAAAGTTAATTTATCTAAACATATTTACTAGTACAAACATAAAACATAAAATCAAGAAAATAATTAAAATAATTTGTTTGTCTTTAAATAGACTTATCCCATGGTATTATATCTATGTATTATTAATACTTTCAAATGGAAGTAATACATCGTATAATATTATATCATGTAGGATGTATAACTAATTTATACATAGGTCCAAATTTCTTCCAGACATAGAGCTTAATAATACCATACATAATGCATGGATTATTTATTCTAATGCGGTCTACCAAAAAGACTTTGAATCATCTTTTCAACGTCGCCAAGTTTGCTTCATTTCAAACCCAAAGTAAAAAAAAATATGTTTGTTTTAGTGAATCCTTCTTTTTGTAAGGCACCTCAACCGTTTTTAGAGGGGTAGTTTGATCTTTCCCACTCCTACTAAGCATAAGTCACGTTTTTTCTTTACCTAATTCAGGTTCTAATCAATGTTAAATTTTTTTTTTCACGTTCTTTTAACACTTAGAAGAATTAGAGCAAGATTCAAAAAGGAGAAAAAGTTATGGTTCAAGCATTTTAAGTTTTCATCGATTTTCCCCAAGAACCAAGTAGAAAAAGTTATGATTCAAGCGTTTTAAGTTTCCATCGATTTTCCTCAAGAACCTTTATTCTTTCAAGAATGAAAGGTTATTCATAGTGTTGGATTAGTTCATCCTCACGCCTACATCTCAATTCAATTAGAAATCACCACATCTAAAGGACCCATTCATAGTTCTCAATATTGAATTCAATTCCTTAACAATTGAGGTTTTGATTCCTTTGATTTTGTGAATCTTATAATATTGTTCATGCTTAGTAGCACATGAACCCTATGATTCAGTATAGTTACGTTTTTCAAAGGAATTGTATGAAAATTTCTTATATATTTATTTTGGGTTAGAAAGATAAGTAGAGTTTAAAACAATTTCCCAATTTCAAATCAATTTGAGGTCCTATTTTGACTTGAGTTTGTCCGGGATGTTAGGGAGAGGCATGGGGCGGTGTGCTATGAAAGCGTAAGGCTGGCCTTCAGAGCCTGGGGCGACGCACCAACAATGTGCTTAGGCCTAACTTCTCAAGTTCAAGGCTTAATGCCCTGCGCTAGCAATACGCCAAGGATTGTTGGATCAATTTTTTCTTTGTTTCATCCGAAAAAATTCCTTTAAGTTGTAGCCACATTTCCCGTCTCTGTATTAGATCCTACAGGCTCCATTTTACCTTTGAAAGTTCCTGCATAACCTAATCACTTGTCTTAGTGCACATTCAAAAGTAAAGTGAGTTTAAGAAAAGTTTAAAAACATTGTTTTGGAAAAAGTTTTAAAATGAATGTTTCCAAAAGCACTATTTTCACATTGAAAAAATAATTAAAATTCATGATTAGTATGCCAGTCGAGTATGTCATCAATATTTAAGCAATATGATATCTCAATGATTAGATCATGATAAATGTTTGTTTTAAACTATTTTGCTTTCGAAAAAGTACAACAGAGTTTGAATAGTGTTTAAACGAATTTTTGAGTAAAGTTAAAAGGGAACAAACTAGTCCCAAACATATCATTTTGTTACATTGAGAAAAGAGGAACTTTGATTCCTAAATGAGTTTATTCAGAGATATTTCAAAGCAGTAACTTCTTTTAAAAGAATAATTTGAGTAATTATCTCATACCAGAGAAAGAATTTATTCGTTTGAGCATGAGCATATATATTATTGGGAGTAAAGTTATCAAAATGGACTTGACCCGTTAAGTCGGCCCAACCCAATCCTTGAATTAGTGAGGTTGGACCTAATTTTTGACTCATTTAGTATGAGATTTTTTAATCCAACCTCATTTGACCTTCTAGCCTTGTAGGGCCAACCCATGGGCTATGAATGTTAAATGAAATCTAATATACATACAAAATGAAGTCTAACTCCTTTTGCAGAACGCCCACTAAAATCAAGTCTACTTTTGTTTTTATGCCTAACTTTCCATTTTCCCTTTAATTTGTTTTCTTGTTTATGATTTTTTTTGCTATGATGAATCTTACGATGTTGTATCTTGACTATTATGTAATTTTTGTAAGTTTACTTAATTGTGTAATTCATAAATGAATTTGGTATGTATTGATGCCGTGTTTATCAGATATCAACGTTCGATAATAAAACACCAATCTTGTTCATTTTTTGGTTGAAGGGTCAACCCGTCTCAACCCATGGCCCGCTTAGAGTTGGGTTGAACTACTATTTTATAGGCCCTTTGATTAAAAGGGCCAAACCTTTCTAACCCATTTAACTCTCTAGACTTATAGGGTTGCGTTGGGTCAACCCATTTTGACAGCTCTAATTAGGAGTAGTAGTGGACACCAATATGAGGATGGGTTCAAACAACTCAAAATCTTCATAAACCATGTCTTGCCAACATGGATAAGGGATTATACTATTTAGATGAATCTTTATTGCTTACTAGTGGATCCACTTAGTTGAAGTGTCCTATATCCCGAAACGATATTGGACAGTTCTAGAAACGTGGACGAGACGTTGTATCATCCTGCAACTCATAGTGATGGTTGTCAGTTAGAGAATCTCCCAATAGAGTTACGATATATATTTTATATATCTCTTAGTATGTTGAGTTCAAAGATGAGTAAGTACTTTTGTAAAGTTTTAATGATTTCACTTATTTATTTCTTTACATTAAGGGTGTTTTGGTATGAAGTTTTCCTGGAAAACAAGTAGATTTTTGACTTATTTTCTCATTGTTGGTTGGTGAGTAGAAAATATTTTTCGAAAATAATTTTTAGTGTTTGATTTATGAATGAAAAATATTTTCGAGAGACATCTTTTATTTTTACTAGAGTAGAAAATAATTTATGAAAATTGAAAATATTTTTTAAAAATAATTTTTATTTGGGATGGGGGTGGGGTGAAAAAATAAAAATTTAAACTTTATAGTATTTTTAAAAAACAAAATTAATTTTTTTGGGGGTTGGGGGTGGGTGGGGGCTGGCGGGGGGGGGGGGGGGATATGAGTTTAAAAATTAAAAATTTGAAGTTGAAAATATTTTCAAAAAACAAAATTTTGGGGAGGGGGGGCTGGCCGGTCGTGGGTGGGTAGGGGTTAGGGATCGGGTAAAAAAAGAATTAAAATTGATTTTTTTGTAAAAAAAAATTATTGTTTTTTCTTATAAAAAAAATCAATTTAAAATTTAAAGAAGAGTTTTGGAAAATGTTTTCCTTAATTTTTGAAGGGAAGTCATTTTCCTTAATTTTGAGGAAAATGAGTTAATTTGGAAAACATTTTCCAAAACTTTTGTCCAACCAAACATAAGAAAATTGGAAAACATTTTTTAGAAAATTTATTCCGTCATACCAAGCACACTCTAAGTTCAGTATATATCTATATCCATTGCAGCCCTTTCATTCAGTTAGACTAACCATTGTAACATTAATTGAAAAATTAATTTTCTTAGCTACCAACACCTGAACACTACAACGTATGTCCAATTTTTTTTATTCAATTAAAATTTGATTAATAAATGTTTTATTTTTTAGAATAGTTTTGCGATAATATATTATGTGATTATATACATGTTTGCTTATTTGGTAAGATTGTATACATTTGGGACAATTTTAATAGTTTTACAACTTATGATATTTTTATGTTCATGAGAAATCATACCATGTAAAAATTCAAATTGTATATTCGAACAAAATACTAACTTCATCTTGTGATATCATATCACATGACCTAAAGCTGAGGCTAATATTTAAATAATGTATCACTAAAGTATCCTTTTGTGCAAATCATCCGTTTTTTGATGGGATAATTGTATATAATAACAAACTAATAACCTAAAATAAATGGAGTAGCTACTGTTTGATTTAATTGTGCCCCATAGCAAACATTTGCCAAAGTTTGTCAGTCGCCTCTCTCCCAAAACTCTCGCTCGCCACTCTCTCTCCCTCTGCTCGCCCATCTCGCTTTATACAACGTAAGTGTATAAATTGTTTTCTGTTTTGTATAAAGCAAGAGAAAATTGTATATACACATGCAAAAACATATATCTTCGTGCTATACACTTAATTATACAATTTACAAACATTTTACTTCAATTTTCAATTGTATACAAATGCAAATTTTATATAAATATTGCAGCGAAAAAGGTCAGCTAATTATACAATTGCAGTGAAATACAATTTTCTCTCGCTTTATACAATAGAAGTGTATAAATTGTGTTTCTGTCTTTGTATAAAGTGATAGGAAAATATATATCTTCTTCCTATACACTTATAATTATACAATATATTAATATTTTACTTCGATTCAATTGTATGCAAATCAAATTTTATACACATATTGCAGCGAAATAGACCAACGAATTATACAATTATGCATTATACAATTGCAGCGAAATAGACCAGCGAATTATACAATTTATGCCAGCGAATCATATAACTGTATATGTATAGCGAGACTAGCAAATTATACAATTTAGGCGAGTGAATGATATAGTTATATATATAGTGAATTATACAGTTATACATTTGTTATAAAACGTAATTATGCAAATTTTGCTATAACATATAAATATGAATTTTTTGTTTGCCGTAAAAATTGCCCTTTTTTGACCTAATCTAAATTAAAGCCCAACTCCAGTGATTAGGGCCTCCAGCCCATCCAATTGGCACCCGATCATATAAATATACCTCTTTCTACATGTCGACTCGTCTAGGGTTTAGGTTTCTTCTTCGCAGCCATCAATCAGCGCAGCGGCAGCACCAGCACCTTGAAGCGAAAATGGTGAAGGGACGCCAAGGAGAACGCATTAGGTACATCATTATTTCAATTGCTTCTTCCGTCTCCATTTTCTCTGCATTAATCATCTGCTCAACCTCATTTTCTCCATTTTTTTCGCAGGCTCTACGTTAGAGGGACTGTTCTTGGATACAAAAGGTATCTTTCATTTGTTTTACAATATCCTGCTTGGTGAAAAGATGTAAATTGATCCTTTTTTCCTTATTCTTTAGGTCGAAATCGAACCAGTATCCCAACACTTCGTTGATTCAGATCGAGGGAGTGAACACTAAGGAAGAAGTGGACTGGTACCTTGGGAAGAGGCTGGGATACATCTACAAGGCAAAGACAAAGAAGAATAACTCGCACTATCGTTGCATTTGGGGCAAAGTTTGCAGGCCACATGGAAACAGTGGCGTTGTTAGAGCTAAGTTCAAGTCCAATTTGCCTCCTAAATCAATGGTACTTTTTTTTTTCTTTTTCTGATAATATGTATGTGATTCATTTACTTAATCGTGGTATTCAGCATGCTTGTGGTTATAGGAGATGAAAAAAATTGTTTTTTTTTCAAACTGTTGGCGTAATTTCGTTGTCTAATTTTGCAGGGAGCCAAGGTTAGGGTTTTCATGTACCCAAGCAACATTTAAGGTAATTTCTTTTGTTTTTTGTCCTAGTGTTTAGATGTTCTAAGTACTGGATTGATTGAATTTTGTGCTTTGATGCATGCAATTTGCCATGCGAATAGTTTAATTTGATAAATAAAAGCTAGTTTAGGCTATGGAGGCTTCATTATTCACCTCAATCAACCTATCTACTTATTAGGTCCTATGTTATTTTAATTTCTCACGATCAATGGTTATATTTTGAAATTTGAATATACATTTTGGATAATGCCATGCGTCTTTCCTTCTTGTCTAGCATGAATTCTCTAGACAAGAATGGTGTGAAGTGATAACAGAACAGTCAGAATTATTTTTCAATTTTTCACTATGTATAATCTTTCTACATACTTGTGAAAATTGCAAGTATTTTAGGATAAAGTGTTAGTGTAAGGGTTATGTTGGTAGTGTAATAAATTGCTTGCCTACACATAGGGAATGGTACATATTGGTTCTATCTGAATTTTTTCTAGGATTCTTTATTTGTGTATCTTCTGTTTAAAGTAATTTCAAGCTGCTGTTTGAGTCAATATTTACTGAGATTGAAATGAATTTCAAGTGTAAAACCATTTTTACAGTATGATTCATTTGAATAATAATCACCAAAGAGGTATATATCTTGCTGTTGGAACATCAGTGTTGACAATGGCCTATGTGAATAAACCTTGAGCCTACTTTATTTGTAGCGAAGTTATATTAATACATGGTTAGATGGATTTTGTATTTTGATTTGTCATATGAATGTTTGATTATTGAGTTTAAACTTTTTAGTAGTTGTTATTTTGGTCGGTTTCTAATTGCAATTGTTTTGTTGTTCATACAAATTGATTATATTTGAAGTTGCTTAAGTTGATCTTTTTTGCAGTGGGCATTTAGATGTCGAGGATCTTGATTGGAATCGTTGGTTGCTATGGGTGGTGCTGTAGTGTGCTACATCAATGTTTTCAATGATGAGAAGTCGTCATCCTTAAAAGTAGTTAGTTAAATTTTGTATTGTGCTTTGTGGAGTCTCATCTTATCTTTTTCATTTTTATCATTTCTGGTTAATACCAAGACTGATACGTCTGATTAGATGTGACTAATTTTGCTTATGGAGCAATGCCAACTTTTTTTGTATGACTATTCAGTTGTGTCTTTGTTTTAATCTTTTTTACTTCCACCAGGTTTATCTGTTTGCTTGTGAATAATAGTTGCACTTGCTAGATCCATTCATTATGCTGAAAACAATCTTGGAATTTGCCCATTTTTTGATTCCTTGAATAAATATGGTTCAGTTTGTTTTGGTGTTTGAGAGACTCTATAAATGAAGTTGAATATCCATTATTCAGCCCTAATGGATACTATTATTATTGGATGCCTTGGTTTCGGTTATAGTGAGATAGAAAGTGTAGCATGTTGAGTGTAGTTTTGGATGTGGATTTTACAATGTTCTAAAGCTTGGTGCCGCTGATGGTAAAAGGGGTGATCAGGAGAGCTGTTCTATTAGAGGGCTGAATAGGTATTGAAGATGGAGATCATAACTTTGTATTGGTCTCCGGAGTTCTGATTTCTTTGTAGATATTGTTCCTTACCAAGTAAAGTAGGCATTAGAGTTCACAGCTATTTGTGAAGAATACTTGTTGAGATTTAAGAGTGTAGCCCTGTCTTTCTGTGATACAACGAAAGGCATTTATTTCTCTAATGTCTTTTCCCATCTTTTTAAACACTTGCCTGGTGAATCCAGAGGATGGATGTGCATTTGCAAGATTTATTATATTATTAGATGAGGAATTTGCTTTTAAATTCATTTTACTTCCCCTGCTTCTGCTTCTGCTCTGTGATGCTGTCTAGATATTCCACAATGTGCTTTCATTAATCGCAACACTTTGACAATTTTAAACCTGAGCTAGAATTGGGTTAATGTTGGGCTAAATGGAAAGATCACTTTCAAAATGGGTAATGATGTGTGTTGGGCTAAAATCAATCCAATATGAACTGCATAAATCCTTAAGAATTAGGGAGGATTGGGACATCACTTTTTGGTGTCATATCTGACACCCCTAGTGAAATATCTACCTTATTTTACGGGGGCTTTTATATGTTTAATTTTTTCTTCCACTATGCTCACCGTTATGTATTTTAAAGCATACAATTTGAAAGTTTTTTCTTGAAACTTTAAATTAAAACGGAGAGAGAATTGTACTAATGAAAACGTGATTTTCCTTGTGTTTATCGTGAATTTGTAATTTATTTTTCAACCTTTTTGTATCTATCATTTATATAAAACGATAAAACAAAAACTTATGTAAGTAGATTTTTAATGAATGCAGCTCTTCCTCGAAGAAAACAAGAAGATAAATAGCACTTATAGGATTGATCCCATTCGTCATCAGAAAATGAATTTAGTTCAGCTGCTAATGCTAAGAATGTTTCACACGCTGAAAAGTTAGTTTATTATGTACTAATTGTTAACGTCTTTAATCATCCAAAAAAAATAAAATATAAATGCAATTGATTAATGGACGTGTAGTTTGGGTATTGTTATTCTTTGGTTTAAAACTGCGTATAAATGAGGAATTGTTTCAGTGGACCACTTGCTATGAAGACCAACTCTTTATTTGTTTCAAAATCAACCCTATGGTCGTTTAGAGATAATCCCATATTTTCTTTGTTCGTTTTTATTTTCTAATAGAAAAACACAGGAAGTGTACACAATATCCTGTAGTAACTCATCGTTTATTATTGCTCTTCACATCAGAAAGTGTAACTATCAAGCAAGAGAGAGATCAGAATGGCAATAGAGCGGCCTTGGAAAAATAGTTTTTTTTTTTTTTAAAAATAAATTTATGTACAAAGAATAAAGTAGCACAGATTGTTTGTCCTGGAAAAAAAATAAATTTTATTTGTATATATGAATAAATTTATTTAAGAAATTAAAATAAAAAGTTAACCAAAGGGACAACCTTTTAAATATATACACAAAATATATAACTTTTTATGAATGTATCGTGTATATCTTTTCATTAACATTTATTAAAAAATGGCGAAAACAAAAAGTTAACCAAAGGATCAACTTTTTTATAATTATATATACATAGAGAGTAGTTTTTTTTTTAATATCATGTATATCTTTTCATTAAAATTTATTTAAGAAATTAAAATAAAAAAAGAAGAAAAAAAGTTAACAAAAGGGTCAACTTTATTTTTTTTCATAATTATATATTCATATTGAATCAACAAATTGTTGATAAAATAAGCTGGAAAACACAAAGACAATAGTGCTAGTTGCTCGAGATGAATGCTGTTTTGCAAGACTAAACGACACAATAAAGTTAACATAATTAGACTTCTGATATAAGAATTGTAAGATCCAAATTGATAAGAAGAACCATTTTTTTTAATGCATTGTCTTCTTTTTAGTTTTGAGTGAATCGTTTTTTTATTGTGGTGTTCGAATATAATTCAGGAGTCAAGTGATCAACTATAGTAATTTGCCCCAAGTTAGACTAAAATGTCCTCTATCAAAACAGTACTATTTCTTTTCTTTTTTTTCCGTCTTTACTCTACTCTTAAAATCCTTCAAAAGAAAATGTCATGTCATACAGATTGGAATATGAGATAATGAATAGGCGCGGGATAGGGAAAAATTAGGAAAAAATGGCTGAAATACTATGAGATCCATAAGATTGTTTTACTTTGATATTTAATTGTCTTTATTAAATAATAATAATAAACCCGATAAATGATGATATACGATAAATTGGACCTAAATATATTATTTTTAATTTTTCAGCAACCACTTCGTGTGTTTGTCTCATTTCAAAATGCTAGCCCACACAATTTTTTCTAAAGAAATCCTATTCACGTACGTATAATCAAATAATATAGAACAATATTATTTTTACATGTTTTTTCTTCTCAATTTTATTGAAGCTATTTGAAAGCTCCATTAATGAAGGTTTAGAGCACACTAAAGTGTATGAAAGAATGAAAAGAGAAGGAAGAAGAAACTGTATTATTCTCTCAATATTTCACTGATTGATTCTGTTAACTTGTTCCTTTACATTTAGATGAGCACCTCTATTAATTATAGAATAGGATTGTAACAAACATCCTAACTGATTGTAGAAGCTTATAGAATTCTTCTAATAATTGACTCACTTCACACCATATAGCTTGTTTTCACCTTTATTGCTCAACACTCTCCTTCAAGCTTATGGCTGAAATATGTTCTTCATTCCCAGTTTGCTTCTCAATACACTGTGTTGAACCTTTCTAAGACTTTTAGTTGATAAATCAGCTAGTTGATCCTTGGTGTTTACCTGTTCAATTTTAAACATTCCTTGGAATATCCTTTCTCTATTTAAGTGACAATCAACGTTAAAAGTGCTTTGTTCTTTCATGAAAGATGGAGTTGGCTGCAATCTGAATAGCTATTTTGCTGTCACATGTTAGTTTTACTAGCAGAGCCACCTTCATTCCTAGTTCTTCGTATAGTCCGATCAACTAGGTTATTTCAGCAGCACATGCTGTCATGCTTCTAAACTCGGCTTTTCCTGAACTTCTTGACATTATCTCTTGCTTCTTCGATTTCCAAGAAATAATCCCTCTTCCAAATCTTACTATATATCCTGTAACTGACCTCCTGGTTTCCTACCATGCACCCCAGTCAGAATCACAATAGGCTGTAAGTTCAATAGTGTCTCCTGCAGGCATCAACAATCTTAGATCAGGTGCTTTCTTGATATACCTGACTACCCTTAGAGCTACATACATATGTGGTTGTTTAGGACAGTGCATGAACTGACTTAATACTTGCACTGAGAATGTAATATCAGGTCTAGTCATGGTAAGATACAAAAGTCTTCCTATCAGTCTCTGATATTTAGCAGGATCAACTAAAATATTATCATCTTCAACTAATTCATTGTTGATATGCTCATCATATTTAACTGAAGTAAGTTTATAATTCAATTCCAATGGAGTGCAGACCTGTTTAGCTCCCCCTAGGCCTGATTCAGATATCAACTCCAATGCATACCTTTTTAACATTATTATTCCATTGTTAGACCTGGACACTTCAATGCATAGAAAGAACTTTAGTTCTCCCAGATCTTTCATTTTGAACTTCTTTTGAATCCAGTCTTGTATCACATAGTAGCTGCTGATTGTTTCCAGTGATAAGCAAGTCATTAACATACACTAATATTTCTACACTGTCATCACCAACTAGCTTTGTAAATAGTGAATAGTCATAGTGACTTTGCTTGAATCCCATATTAAGAAGAGCTTCTGTTAATTTCACATTCCATTGTCTTGGTGCTTACTTAAGTCCATATAAGGACTTGTGTAGTTTGAAGACCTTGTGAGTCTCCCTATATCTAGCAAACCCACTAGGAATGTCCATATACACCTCCTCCATCAAATCTCCATTAAGGAATACATTATGAACATCCATTTGATAGATAAACCAGCCTCTAGATGCAACACTGAACTAAGGATCTAACAGTGACCATATTGGCTACTAGGATAAATGTCTCTCCATAGTCAAGACAAACTTGCTGACTGTAGCCCTTAGCTACCAGTCTAGCCTTAAGTCTCTCAACAGTTCTAGAAGATTAGTATTTGACTTTGTAAATCCACCTACACCCTATGGATTTCTTACTCGGGGGAAGATCAACAATACTCCAAGTGTCCAACTTCATAGCCTGTACCTAAGCTGGATCATCAACAACTTCTGAGAAGGAGTAAGGCTCACAGATGGCTAAGTATGCATACAGGGCCTGCTGATAAGCTTTGGATAACTTGGAATAAGTGAGTTGATTATCAATTTGATAAAAACAAGTAGTCTTTCCAGGTTTAGTAACATATTCCTGAAGCCAGAGAGGAGTTTTAAAAGGCGTGATGGATTTTGTAGATGTTTTAATTGGAGCCCGAGAAGAAGCATGCATTGGAGGTATAAGATCAAGAACCTTATTCATAGTGTCTGCTTCATAAGCAGGAATGGGAGCCATATGGTCAACCTCATGAACCATTGTTTCAACTTCAAAAGAAGGAGGAACAATATGAGTATCACCACCTGAGGTAGCATCATCTTGAGGGAGCATACTAAGCACAGGAAACTTGTGACTGAAACCCCATTGAACATGTTTGAAGGGAAACAAGTGTTCATGAAACATAACATTCCTATTCACAAAGACTGAATGATTGTGAAGATCATACAATACATAACCCTTCTATGTGGATGAATACCAGATGAATACTGTAGGAATTTACTTTGGAGAGAACTTATCTAGAACTTTAGGTTGAGCAGCATAACAGAAACAACCAGACATTCTCAGATGTAGCAAGGAAGGGGGGGTGGTGCATAAACGGTTTCTCATATGGGTAAAGAAAACCAAGCAACCTAGATGGAAGCCTGTTCATGATATATACTGCAATGGACATACACTCAACCCAGACCTTGAGTGGGATTGAGGCTTAAAATCTGAGAAACCTGACAATGTTTAGGATGCATCTGTGTTTTCTCTCAGCAACAAAACACAAGAACTCTAATGAAGAATTCTTAGATTGATCAACAATGCTTTAAACTCATGATTAAAAAACTCACACCCATTGTCTGTACTCAATGTTTTAACATTAATGAGAAAACATTAGTGACTTGTTTGAAAAACTGTGTAAGAACTACTATAGTATAGCTTTGGAGTTAATTAAAAACACCCAAGTATATCTGCTATAGTGATCCGCAATAGTAACAAAAAACCACTTTCCTTTATAGGTGGGCACTCTGTATGTCCCCCACATATCGCAGTGTAACAGATAAAACATATTTGTAGACATAGTAGTACATACAGGAAAAGGAAGTTTGGTGTTCTTAGCAGGTGGACACACTATATAATAAGTGTTGTCCTTACACTTAAATGAACTAAGAAAGTCATTCTTCTTTATTATATGAATGGGAGCATGACCCAGTCTCTTATGCCATACATCAGCAGATTCATACACAACAGGTAAACCAGCAGACTGATTACTAAACCTTCTAGTTCTATGAATTAGCCTTTTTGGAGCTTGAGTTGGTCCCCCTTTTAGTATATATAGTTCATGATACTCCTTACCAATCCCTTTTACCTGACCAGTGGAGAGATCTTGAAAGACATAAAAGTCAGGAAAAAATGCTACCATGCAATTAAGTTCCTTAGTGAGCTTGAAGACTAATATTAAGTTAACCATAAATAAGGGCAGGTTTAACACATTTGATATAGTTTGGTTGGACAGTAGACATGTGTTGCCTACGTGAGATACTTCTACTTTATTTACATTAGGTAGGTGTACATGATTGTTTGAATCAGCAGGAACTGCACTACTGGTGACTAGAGTGTCAATAGTAGGAGGTAATATGATGAGTGACACCAGTATCTACTATCCATTCATTTAGAACATGAGAGCATAGGTTTACAGAAGACTTACCTGCATCTACATATTGATAGAGACATTATTAGACAGTAGCTGAAAGATTTGTTGGTATTGATCCTGAGAAAAAAGAGCACCACCTTGGGAACCAGAAGTTTCATTGACTGTATGCCCAACATCTCATGAGCTTTCAACTTGATGTGCAGAAGCACCTGAAGAGGAGCCTTTCCCTTTTGACTTAAAGTAAGAAGGATATCCCATAATTTTGCAGCATTGCTCTTTAGAGTGCCCTTTGCAGACACAATGAGTGATTGCACAATGTTTTGTCTTGTTTTAGAAGTTCTAGACATACTTGCACCACTACTAGACCAGTTATAGAGGAGCTGCTTGTAGACCCTGTGTGGTAGACTGGAACTTTGTGACTTTACATTGTTGAACCTACATTGGACTTAGTCCTACACTTGGATAAACAGAATGCACTAGATTTCTCTGAGACTCTTGGTCCAAGAAAAAAACATATGTTTTGTTTAATGTGGGAAGAAGACTCATCATAAAAATTTGACTCTTAGGAGGGGAATAAGAGTCATTGAGACCCATGAGAAACTGTAGTAACCTCTGGTAGTCATAATTTTCACCAAATTTCCTTGATTCAGGATAAGGACACGAGGGATGGGGCATGATAACAACATACTCATCTCAAAGATCTCTCAATTTGGAAAAGTAATCAACAATAGACATAGTTCCTTGGATAAGTGAGTGAATTTATTTATGAAGATGAAACACTCTGGATCCATAAACAGTGTTAAATCTCTCCCTTAGATCCGAAGCATACACAACTGAGCTCAAGAGCCCAGGTCTTACAACATTCATAATCCAAGACAAAACTTCAGCATTACATTTTACCCATTGATCATGCAGTATAGGCTCAAACATAGAATTAGGAAATCAACCATCAACAAATCCTAATTTACTACGACCTACAAGTCCAATCCTGAATGATCTACTCCATAGTGCACAACTCTTAGATCCAGTAAACTGAAGAGAGACTAAAGAGCTACCTAAAGAATCTGTGTGTTGCAGGAAAGGATGATATGATCGAGTATTGAAAATGTAGCCATTGGAGGAGCAACATTACTTCCACTTTTAATAGATGTTTCAATCGCCATTTGTAGAGAATTGAAGCACATTAATCAACTTTGTGATACTTCCTTTGGAGTTAATTCTGAAGCACAGATGAACTCTGAGTATCTAGTAGTTGAGAACACTGCGAAGTTACCCTACATCAATAGCTCTGATACCATGAAAGTTCCATTAGTGGAGGTTTGGATCACACTAAAGTGTATGAACCAATGAAAATAGAAGGAAGAAGAAACTATATTATTCTCTCAATATTTCACTGTTACATTGATTCATTTAACTTGTTCCTTTACATTTAGATGAACACCTCTATTTATAGAATAGGATTGTAACAAACTTCCTAATTGATTATAGAAGCTTTTAGAACTCTTCTAACAACTTGACTCACTTCACACCATTTAACTTGTTTTCACCTTTATTGCTCAACACTATTCAAAGTACAAGAGTTTAAAGATTTTATTTTGATTACGAATTCAGATATATTTTTTAATATAAAATTTATACATTCAAAAACTACATAATTACAAATCAACACAAGTTATAATTTTAAAAAAAATTTAAAAAAAATATTGTGAAAAAAGATGTTGTTTCACTTCCCAAATAGTTAATACTTTCATATAAGATAGGACAAAATAAAAGTAAAAAATAGAAATCCTTAAACTGGATGGACATCATCATCCAATAAGTTATATTAAAGAAAATTCGACCTCAGTCTAAAGTATTAGAATTTGAACTCCGATAGACAATACCCTTTATTATGAATGATTTAAAAATCTTATTCAAAATAAAGAGGTCTATGCCAAAGATAAAAGGGTACCACATGTATATATATTTAATTAAATTCAAATATAAGCTTTTTCACTTTTGCATATACATTTTTTCTTATTTGCATTTCAAAGTAAAATAAGTAAAACGAGATTGTTAAAAGAACAAAAGAATATAACGATATCATTATTGATTCACTTACAAGGAATTCAGTTGATCAAATTTAAAGACAATCTATTCTTACATGAGAGTCTGAGAGATAACACCTTCTATTCTAAGAAGGTAAAGGAAGAGATAACATGATCTATAGAAGTCCTTTGTGCTAACATAAAATGGCTATGCATCCCTTCTTTTCAATTGACTTTTTACATATATTTTTTTTAAAAGAATTATTTAAAAAGAATGTATCTTTTAGTTTTACAACTTTTCAGTTTTAACTTTTCATACTGACATGTTCAAGATCATAAAATTAAATAATTAATAATATTTTGATACATTTTAAATATTTTATCTATTCACTTTTACTTGCCCACTATATCCAAAACATATTTTCATACTTTTACTTGTTACTTTTTCTATGTTTTCACTTTTACCCTTTAGCACTAGTCCTTAAAACATTTTTCAAGATCTAATACTAAACTTCAGTTAATAGGGCACAGTATGATAAATTAGTCATACTAATCATTGTTTTCTTAATGGAAGTATCAAGTCTTAATAAGATCGTATAATTTTTTCCCCTCAAGTTACATATCAAATTAAAACGAGACAAAAAGGTGAAGGGATTACTTTTTAAAACCTCATGCACTAACGTCGCTGATATTTAACATTAAAATAGAAACGTGTAGCATGTAATATTACACCTATATATCTAATCTTACGACTGGTGGACCCATCGTCCGATCGATGTCTCCTTTTTATTATGAGTTTTTGTTCCACTCATCATTTCATTTCATATAATTCATTGATAAATTCGTTGCCACTGTACAATTTTATCAGTTTTCTGTGTTGTAATTTTTGATTCTGAATTACAATATTCTGTGTTACAACAAAAGGGTATTCTTATTCCCCAGTATATGATTCTGATCAATTAATTACAACTACCTTTGTGGGAATCTTATCATATATACTAACCTAGCTAGCACATCACTTTTGTTTTGTGAAATTGTGTGGAATGGAAACTTTATTTTCTACTTCTTCTTTATCAAATTCAAGTTGGATGAACAAGAATAAGAGAGAATGGACTAAAGAAGAGAACAAGCAATTTGAAAGTGCTATTGCAATCTATGATGAGAAAACTCCTGATCGATGGTTTAAAGTGGCTGCCCTCATCCCTGGAAAGTCAGTTATTGATGTAATCAATCAATATAAAGAACTCGTTTCAGATGTTTATGATATTGAAGCTGGATTGGTACCAAATCCTGGCTATTTCGCCTCTTCGATTACGTTGGAATTGGTTGATCATTGTGGATTACAAACATTCAGAAAAAGAGGGAGTAAATCATCTGATCAAGAAAGAAAAAAAGGTGTACCATGGACTGAAGAAGAACACAGGTCTGCTGTTTCCTCTTCACTCTGTTTTCCTTCTTAAATTGTTGTTGCTTCTAATGTTAATATACAGGGGCGGATCTAAGGAAAACGACAGGCCCCTCGTCAAAAGATTACACTTGTAGATTTTTGAATTTCTTAAACGACTGCATTATTTCTTATATACCATTTTTTTTTTGTATAGGAGATTTCTGATGGGACTTGAGAAGTATGGAAAAGGGGATTGGAGGAACATATCGAAGAAAATGGTAATTTCTAGAACTCCAACTCAAGTAGCTAGTCATGCTCAGAAATACTATCAGAGACAGATTTCAGGGGGCAAAGATAAGAGGAGGCCTAGTATTCATGACATTACCACTGTCCATATCACAGCGGACTCTGCGTCCCCAAATAACCTACTATATAACATCAATTCCTTTTCTAAAGAAAAAAAATTATATGCAACACACAACTCCTCTTTCCAGAAAACCACAACGCCAGACATAGTCAACTGTTGGAATGCTAACTTATCAAATGATCATGAAGATGTGATGGATTTTGGATCATCATTTGTCGCCTATCCGTATGAGATTGCTTCACAGTCTTGGGATGAACATGGAATTGACGACATTACTATGAATGCTGATTCACAACTCCAGTTCCAATCAACAAGATATCAGATATGGGGTTGAAAAATGTACTCACTCTGTTTTAATTTGTAATCTTGGTTATTAAATTATTAATTAATGTAACTCAAGTTTAGTTGGTCTAATTTGTATCTCACTCTTTCAGACTTCAAATGAAAATATTCTGATCAAGTAATTGTGACTGCGTTCAATTGAACCTATTATTTTTAGCATTAAGTGCACAACCCTGAAAAGTAGGAGTATTAAATTTTGATTCCTTCTTTTCAAAGAATTCATAATAGATTAAATTTCGAATTTAGTATAACATGTTCAAATAAAACTTAATTTATAATAGATTAAATTTCAAATTCAATATAACATGTTTAAATAAAACTTACGTTCGAAAAAGCTATTTGAAGATATAACTTAAATCGGAAACATTGTATTGTTACGCTCATTTATAATCAAATATAATCTTTGGGTTGTTGCTATGATTTTTGTTTCTTGTCGTGGCCAAACATAAAAGTTTTTTTCTTTCCCAAAAAATTGCATAGAATTTTTGCATATTGAAAAACTGTGTGACGATTCCTTCGGCGGGAGGTTTTCCACTAGCTAATAATAGTAGCCCTTTTAGAGTAGTGCAGCAACTTTTATCTTTTTGTTTTGCTTATTTTCTTAATACAAAAGGCAAAAATGGGACCTCTTGACCTGTGTATGTACAAAGACGCTGACCCCTTTTTCCTCCATTTTCTTAAAACATTAGGCATGTAACTGGAAGCAGACGCCAGTCCAAATCAGTCACAATATCTTTAACAAATATCACTTTGCACAACATCAATCTGATTGGAACTGGAGATCATGTTGATACTACCTTTATTGAGTTTAAGGGCCGGTTTGGCCATAAATTTTGCAAGTAAAACTTGGAAAAAAACTTGGCAAATTTTGTTTATTCATACATTTTTTAATTATTTGGCAAATTTTCCAAATTCCCAAATACTAGAAAAAACTAGTATTTGGGCCAAATTTCATTATTTGGAAAGTTTTAAAAATTCAATTTTTACCCTAAACTTTTTATTTTACAAAAAGAATATATTTATTGACACCAACCAATTCAATTAGCTCCCCATCTGCCAACATTATTTAGTCTTAACGAACTAGCTACTAAATAAAACATGAATTGCATTTATTTTATTTTGGTAGATAAATATTACGTTGTTGATGTTGGTCTACGGAACACAAGATGATTTTTAACTCCATTCAAAGGAATGCGCTATCATTTACAGGACTACCGAGGAAGTGAAAGAGAGCCTAAGAATGGAAAAGAGCTATTTAACTATAGACATGCTTCTCTGCGCAATGTAATTGAAAGAACTTTTGATGCGTGGAAAAGTAGATTCAGAATACTAAGACAAGGCATGAACAATTATGAATGTGACATGCAAGTGAAAATAGTAATTGCTTACGCTGCATTGCATAATTTTTTACGTGAACACCAAAGTAGTGATGGAATATTCAATGAATATGAAAATGATAATATGGTTGTTGATGAAAGTGACGAACTATTGGCTCAGGGTAACAACATCGCTTCATCTTCTCGATCATCTGATTCGGAAATGCAAGCTCATTGAGAAGAGATTGTTCATAAAATGTGAGAAGATTATATTAAAGAATAGGTTGAACTCTTTCAGACGAGAAAGCATAGGTTCTTCAGTGATTGCAATATTTATTTCTTTTTGTTTTCTTCTCTTTATTTTTTTTCCGAATTTATATTAGTTATATTTTCATTACCATGATTTGTACCAAGACCTTTTCACTATACGAATATTTATTGTAATGATTCTTGTTGATTTTGAAAGAGTTGGTTTTGGTTTTTGTGGAATCAAACTAAATGGAAGATGAATTAATATGAATATTTGGTAGGAAGATAATTAGTAGGAAATACAAGTCAAAGATTGTATCTTGGTAGGTGAAAGTTAGGCAAACCATATAATGGTTTGCTATTTTAACCTTGACAATTTTGACACATAGCGATGTCATGGATGACATTAATAGGATGAATTTATTCCTATAAATAGGTAGCTCTTAATTCATTTTCAAATCATCCTTTTACTTGCCTTCTCATCTTCTAAGGCATTGTGTTCTCTCTCTTGTAGTATTTCACTTATATTCTTTGTATAGTGAAATAAATATTGATGCAGTTGTTCTTTGGTGGACGTAGGATCATTTTGATCCGAACCACGTTAAATATTGTTGTTCTTCCTTGTTCTTTAGTTTCACGTTTCCGCTAACAGATTTGTTGCGGAAGTCATAAATCTTGTTACATGAGATTTCTATTGTGCTATGTAATACAAATTTATGATTAGTTTGATAGTTTTAAAAACTTATGGGTAGAAATCATATTTCTTAAAAAAATGAAATTTGTTTCTCAAATTTTATGGCCAAATACATGGTAAAATTTCACCCAAATTTTCATCCAAATAATATTTGCCAAAAATATTTGAATATCTATGGGCAAACGCTAGCTAAATGTTATGCATAGACTCTGTAAAAGAATTATCAGGAAGTGAGATTGATATTATGAAATTTTTTTATCTGATACACCTTGTTAAAATAATTATCACTGCATTTGTCCTTTATATTAAAAGAGAACAACATTTTTTATATTTATATAATTTAATTTTAATATGTTCATTTTATTTGAAATAAAATAATTTATAATTATAATTTTTTTTATTTTTAATAAAATGATATATATTTTATTTAAACTACAAAATTTTAAAAATTAAACTCCGTACTAAGACATGACGAAAAAAGTTATAGCTTTTGACCTGCCAATATATGTAAGAAAAATATAAAAAAGATAACCGAATTGTTATAACAAGTGCTATACGAGATGCGTGGTCAAGATAGACCTACACGTGGAAGATCAAATAAGAAGTAATTTTACACAAGAGGAAGTTGGTACAATCCACCTCGAAGTAATGAAACCACACAAAGGCCAATGCACTAAAAAATGATACTTCATCTGTTTATAAATGTTTGTATATTAGGTTTATCGAAAAATTAATTTAATTAATTTTAAAAGATAAATTAAATTATGTTAATTTGATATTTTAAATAAAAAATGATATATATTAATGAAATATGAAAAGTATTATAAATTATAATTTTTTCATATTAATATAATAAAAAGATACATCTTAAAATATTAGTCAATTTTTTTATAATTTAACTCTATAAATAGAAATCATGACAAACAAAAACTGAACGAATGAAGTAAATTCTTAAATTATATTTTAGACCTAACTCAAAGTAATACATTCGTTTCATTATCTTTCTGGGAGTAAATAATTAGGGTAACTGTTAAAAGAAGTGAAGATGAGTTAGTTAGTGGTAGCAACTAACTATTCAAAAGTTAGTTAGAAGTTGAAGTTAGTTGGTAGTTAGTTAGGCCTATTATTGTAATTTCAAGTTAGTAGGTTGTTACATCGATTAATGTGTAGAGTTAGTTAGTTAGTTTGTATTTTTTTGTTTGCATTATCTGATTGCTATATAAGCAATACAGATCACGTGTAGAGAATTAATTCAATTCAACAATTTTACTCTTTCATTCTTCTTCTTCTTCTTTGGTAAAAGCTTCAAGCCTCATCAATGGAGTAAGGCTTGGAAGCTACTGTTTTTGTTCATGGTATCAGAGCAGTGTAATCTGTATCATTAGAGGAGTTTAAATCTCTGTCAATTTGTGATAATCTGTAGCTTAAGATCTACAGATATGGTAGGAGTGGAGATCGATCAGAATGATCCATTATTCATTGGAAATTCTGATAGTTCTAGTGCTGTGTTAGTTCCAATCAAGTTGGTTGGATCTGAGAACTATGGAATCTGGAGTAGAGCAATGAGAATTGCATTATTGGGGAAGAGGAAGTATGGTTTCGTAACTGGCACTTGCACAAAAGATCTGTAAAAAGATGAATTGCATGAGCAATGGGAAACTTGCAATGCTATTGTGCTGTCTTGGCTGATGAACACAGTCAGTGAAGAGCTACTTAGTGGCATTGTGTATGCCACAAATTCTTTCTCAGTATGGAATGATCTAAAGGAAAGATTCGACAAGGTGAATAGAGTAAGGATCCATCAATTACATAGAGATATCACCACTCTCTCACAAGGTACAGATTCTGTATCTCATTACTTCTCAAAGTTGAAAACACAATGGAATGAGTATGATGCTATAGTTCCAAATCCATATAATTCATGTTCTCAGTCGAAGGAGTATAATAATCATTTGGAACAGATGAGATTGATTCACTTCTTAAGTGGCCTAAATGAATCATATGATCAGGCTAGGAGACAAATACTACTCAAAGGAACTACACCTTCTATGAATCAAGCTTATGCTATGATTATAGAAGATGAGATTTAGCACTCAAGTTATATGGATAATGTAGTTGAGAAACCAAGTTCTATGGTAATGAGTGTTAACAGGAATCAAGGAACTGGAAAGGAACATTACAAGGGAAAGAAATGTGATTACTGCCATTTCTCAGGTCACACAAAGGATAATTGCTACAAGTTGATTGGTTATCCAAGTGACTGGAAACAAAGGAAGAAACCAGGTTTTGGAAATGGGAATGGAAACACAAGAAATGGTACAGGCACAAGTCAATTCAATGGATATGGGGGACAAAGTTCAGGAAATAATGGTGGATATGGAAGAGGATTTCAAGCTGCAAACAACATCTCTAATGATAACTGTGATCATCCTAATGCTATGTCAAATAATCAGGTGGAAAACAATAACATGCAGAAGGTGCCAAAGGGACAAACATTCATGAGAAGGAGTATAACCAAATTATGGAAATGCTGAACAAAGATGTACAAGAAACAAAACAAGTTAATATGGCAGGTATTACAACTTGTTTAATAACAAATCCTGCTATACAGGATTGGATTGTTGATTCAGGTGCAACTCATCATATCATTGCAAATAAGCAGCTACTAACTAGGAGACATGAATTAACAAAGTCACAAATGAATCAAGTTCATCTTCCAACAGGTGACAAGGTTACAGTCAGTCATATTGGTGAAACACCTATATTTGAAAATGAAGTGGCCAGAAGTGTTTTACATGTGCCAGATTTCAAGTTCAGTCTACTGTCAGTGTCAAAGATTACAAGAGAACTAAATTGTTTTGTATCTTTTTACCCTGACTTTTGTGTGTTTCAGGACCTCTGCAGTGGCAGGGTGAAGGGGATTGGTAGAGAAGAAGGAGGATTATATAGTTTTAAGGCTGTTTTTTCATCTAAACAAAGGGAAGAAATAAAGTGTGCTCAAGAAATAGTAGCTGCAGGAGCTGTAATACAAGACACAAAACTATGGCACAGAAGGTTAGGACATCCATCTCAACAGATATTAAGACTTCTCAAGATAGATACAAGCAGTAAAAGTGATGAAATATCAACACATTGTCCTGTTTGCCCTTTAGCTAAGCAAACTAGACTTGCTTTCCCTGTTAGTACTACTAGAGCATCCATGATGTTTGATGTTGTTCATATGGATCTATGGGGGCCTTATAAGACTCCTACTCTAGATAGAAAGCATTACTTCTTGACTATAGTAGATGACTATAGTAGATTTTTATGGGTTCATTTGTTGCAGTTAAAATCAAAAACCATTGTAGCCATCAAAATTTTTCTTTCAATGATCAAAACTCAGTTCAATTCTTATGTCAAAGTTGTGAGATCAGATAATGGCACAGAGTTCCTTAATTCACAGTGTAGAGATTTGTTCAATCATCTGGGAATATTACATCAGAGTAGTTGCCCTCACACACCACAACAAAATGGTGTGGTTGAAAGAAAGCACAGACACATCCTTAATATTGCAAGAGCAATCAGATTCCAAGCTCATCTATCTATCAGATTTTGGGGTTATTGCATTAAGGCTGCAGTTTATTTGATGAATAGGTTACCATCATCAGTCAATTCCAACAAGAGTGCCTATGAGTTACTTTATTGTAAACAACCTAGTTTATCTCATCTAAAGGTTATAGGTTGTCTTTGTTATGCTACAAAAATGCCCAAAGGAGATAAATTTTCAGCCTGAGCTAGTGCAGCTATTCTCTTGGGGTACTCAGAATTACAGAAAGGATATGTGTTGTTGGATATTCACTCTACTAAAGTGCATATGAATAGAGATGTGATATTTCATGAAGAAACATTTCCTTTTGCTAAAGTGAGGCCTCAACTTGATCCATTAGTTGATGTACATGGTTCACCCTTAGAGAAAGCAGAAAATCAAACTATTGAAGTTGAGATTGATAATAGTGAACCTGCAGACACTGGTATAGTTCATGAAGACAGTCAGAGTAATGAGGCTGAGAATTCTTCAGAAGATCAGATGTTTAGACCAAGTACAACAGAGGAAGTTGCAGAAAATACTCATGTTGTACCATCACATGTTGACTCTTATGTTCGAAGATCTTCAAGAAGCATCAAGGAGCCAATGTGGATGAAAGATTATGCTATTACTAAAGGCCATAGTAGCACTAAACATCCTATGGCTAGCTATCTGAATTATGAGAAGCTAAAACCTAAGTGTAGAAGTTTTCTGAGTAAACTTTCAGAGTATACAGAACCTAAGAATTTCAATCAAGCTTCACAAGATGAAAGGTGGATACATGCTATGAAGCATGAAATCAAAGCTCTTGAAGATAATAATACATGGCAAGTAGTTGAACTACCAGAAGGTATGCATGCAGTTGGTTCCAAGTGGATATATAAAGTTAAGTATAAGGCAAATGGTGAGATAGAAAGGTTTAAAGCAAGACTTGTAGCAAAGGGATACAGTCAACAAGAAGGGTTGGATTATCATGATACTTTTTCTTCAGTAGCCAAGATGGTAACAGTTAGATGTGTCATTGCATTGGCAGTATCAAAGGGCTGGACATTGTACCAGATGGATGTCTACAATGCTTTCCTACAGGGTGATTTAGATGAAGAAATCTATATGAAGATGCCTGAAGGTTTTGCAAAGCCAGGTGTAAACAAAGTCTGCAAGTTGTTAAAGTCTTTATATGGACTTAAACAAGCCTCGAGACAGTGGAACCTGAAGCTTACAAAGGTGTTACAAGCTACAGGTTTTAGTCAGAGTGCTCATGACTACTCACTGTTCACACTAAAGAAGGAGAAAGATATTGTCATTATCCTAGTCTATGTAGATGATCTATTGATCACAGGAAATAACACACAACTGATTGCTGAGGTTAAGGTATGTCTATACAAACAGTTCAAGCTGAAGGATCTAGGTGAACTTAAATTTTTTCTAGGCATTGAAGTATTAAGATCTTTTGGAGGAGTTATTTTTAATCAAAGGAAGTATATATTGGAACTTATTGCTGAAGCTGGATTAACAGGTGCTAAACCTGCAGTTACACCAATGGAGTCTAATTTGAGATTAACCTCTGTAGAACATGATCAAGCAAATGGCTATGTTAATGATGATGTGCTGCATGACATTACTTCATATCAAAGGTTGGTTGGTAAATTGTTATATGCTACTATGACCAGGCCAGACATAAGTTATGCAGTGCAAACCTTAAGCCAGTTCATGCAATCTCCCAAGAAATCACATATGGAAGCAGCTACTAGAGTGATTAGATATTTGAAAGGTTCAGTTGGTCAAGGTATATGGTTACACTCTGAACCTACCAACATAATTACATGCTGGTGTGATTCTGATTGGGCAGCCTGTCCTAACACAAGAAGGTCCATCACAGGATATGTGATTAAGTTTGGAGAATCCTTAGTTTCTTGGAAATCAAAGAAACAACAAACTGTTTCAAGAAGCTCAGCTGAAGCTGAGTACAGAAGTATGGCATCAGCAGTCTCAGAAATTACTTGGCTTCTAGGATTGTTCAAGGAATTAGGAGTGAATGTTCAATTACCTATTACAATCTTTAGTGACAGCAAATCAGCTATACAACTAGCAGCTAATCCAGTGTTACACGAAAGGACAAAACACATTGAGATAGATTGTCATTTTATCCGAGATAAGATCAAATCAGGAGAAGTGGACACTGCCTATGTTCACACACATCAACAACTCGCAGACATACTGACAAAAGGGCTGAGCCAAGTTCAACATGTGCATCTTCTAGGCAAGCTTGGAGTGATCAATATTATGCACTCATCAGCTTGAGGGGGTGTGTTAAAAGAAGTGAAGATGAGTTAGTTAGTGGCAACAACTAACTATTCAAAAGTTAGTTAGAAGTTGAAGTTAGTTGGTAGTTAGTTAGGCCTATTATTGTAATTTCAAGTTAGTAGGTTGTTACATCGATTAATGTGTAGAGTTAGTTAGTTAGTTTGTATTTTTTTGTTTGCATTATCTGATTGCTATATAAGCAATACAGATCACGTGTAGAGAATTAATTCAATTCAACAATTTTACTCTTTCATTCTTCTTCTTCTTCTTTGGTAAAAGCTTCAAGCCTCATCAATGGAGTAAGGCTTGGAAGCTACTGTTTTTGTTCAGTAACTCCTAGGGTAGACCAAAGGATTGAATTTAATGTATATTTTTAAAAGATATCTGAAAAGAGCATTAGTTTATTCTTGAGTTCTTGAATGGAGTGTAGTGAATGATGAATTTATTTCTTTCGCCTTTTTGATGATTAATCAGATTTTCGTAAAGAATAGGTGAATATATAAAGTTATAGCGATCAATACATATGAGGTCTGAATCAGAAATTCTATCTTCTTTTTGACCATAAAAATCCGCAGTACAACGAGTGTGACATGTCAAAAGGAGATGCTCTAGAAAAATTCGTCTCTTGGTTACTTTTTAAGTCAAACTCATCGCTTCGAATAATCTAATATGATTATATCTACTATATAATTTGTAAACTATTGCATATAAAAGCAGATGAATTCAAAAAATAGTAATGGTAAATTTCCCAAAAGAAAAAAGAAAGTATGATAAGAAATCGTTGGTCTGAATTTAGGAAAATTAAAAGATGCAATTTGGGCAAGTTGACTGAGTTTGATCGCTTTTGCAGGCTGCTGCTTTAATGTCCACTAATTTCAGAATCATCCCTTTTGGAATCCTCATGTTTTCTTCACATTATTACGTTCCACGCAACTCTCTTAATTACTATATAAATTTACCGCCTCATTTCGTCTCCTGTTTATTCCTATGCTAAGTTTCCTAGTAAAAGAGTCATGAAATGGAAAACAAAGAATTTTATACTATAATTATTTACATCTTTCCTTTAAATTTATTTGTTTCATTAATTTTTAGTCTGTTTCTAAATATATATTTCTTTCTTTAATTATCGGCAATTCCTTTTTAAATTCTAACTTTATAATTTTCTTTTTAAAATTAAAAAACTAAATAACATTTTAATGCGTAAAAAATGAATTTTAAAAATTCGGTTTTTTTCTTTGGGGGTTGGGATGGTTTGGAGGTAGAGGTAAAAAAATATTTGATTTTTTTTGTTTTTTTTTTTGGATTTCTTTTTTTTTTTCTGGGGGGGAGGGGGAGAGAGGGTAGGGTAAGAAAAATACTTTGTAATTTAAAATGCAGTAAAATTTTAAAAAATATGTTCCAAAATTATTTTTCTTAAATTTAAAAAATATATAAAACCAAACATAAAAAAAAGAAATTCGAAAAATTCATAGCAAAGACACCCTTAGTGTCAAATTGTGTGCGTTGTATTTTTGGAAAAAAATGCATTGATAAGATAAAATATTTGTTTTGCAGCCATCAAATGTTTGGGGAGTCATTGCGATCAAAACAGATAACGCGGCTACAAGATTCCCAAATAGCACTTCCAAGTCACGAATGCGTAGATATTACTCTATTCGTCTCTAATTACTTACCTATTTTAACAAATAAAAAAGAATAAATTTTATCATATTTTCTATTAATTATTTTAAAAAAGAACAAACTAATAATTTTTAATTACTTTGTCATATCAAAGTTTATTTGCATTGATATGAACAAGTCAAGAGATCTAAATTAAGGTGCCCTTCTGAAAGAGGTATGGTACCATATAAGAATATTTTTAGAGGTGAGTGATATTTAACTTTAAACTTCACTTGTTTTAGGGATGATTTTGCGATTCATCAAATTAAATTTATGATCAAAAGCTTGGTATCTGGTGTAGTGAACAACAACGTAGCATGGGTAACGTTTCTGATTAATAGTTAAAGCTCATTGTAATTAACTCTATCCATGTAAATATTTGAAGAAGGTAAGATATATATATATCTTTTATTTTCGTGGGAGTTATAAATTGTTTTCGATAGACCCCGATAATAGTAGATATACATAGAAAAATAAAATCTTCACGCCTTATTATTTAGGGTCATGTCCTTGATAAAGTAAATTTGTGTCATATCAGCTTGTCTAATTAAACAGCCACTCCCAACCCCAGTCGACTTACATGTATTCTACTAAATTCTGTTACAATCAACCTCTCACTCTTCCTACTCCTCTTCACATGTCCGAAGCATCTCTGCGATCACTTCTGTCATTTTGTCCATACAACGCTGGTCACTCCCAACTTGCCCCATATAACATCTTTTTTAATCATATCTCTCCTAATATTGTCCACACATCCATCTGACATCCTTATTTTCGCTTCATTTATATGACAATCACTTTATAGAATTTACGCTTTAGTCTTGACGATACACTGTTACGACATAGTATCCCATATGCGATGAGAATTAACCTTATACATATATAAACACTCTCATCAACGTCACACATATATTAAGTTGCATTTAATTAATTACTAGTGAAGATGTTTAATATACATCTTTGCTTATGGTAGGCATCTAAGAAATGAATATTTCCTGTCAAAGTTAATGAGGGCCCCTTGTTATAAAAGTTAAGTATAGCTCCACCAGTTGGGGAGATTCGTATCCATGAAAATGTCCAATGATTCTGATTGATGTCCATTACAATGTAGACTACTCAACTTTGCTAAATCACAAGAGATGAGTTACTAGTATTACAAAAACAACACCTTTTGCAACTTGCAAAAAAGAAGCACAACATGAGATTATCCTTTTTTTTAACTTTGATTAAACTTTTTATGACATTTAGACCCCAGTCAAATATAAAGTCCCATAATTAGATTCATCTATTATTGCCCTTTTCTGTATTGTATATGTCGGTTGGGGTGGGGGCCATAGACTTACTATTAATGTTTATTCAATCTAGAAAAAAGTGGGGAAAAGAATTAGAAAGAAGGGAAATAAATAAAATTGATAAAAATAATTTCAACTAAAGTGATCGTATGCATATGAAATATGTCAATGTTGTATAAATAATATATATATATATATATATAACCACCTTATTCTCGGGGGTTCGTCCGAATCCTTTTTGGGATAAAATATACTATTTATAGATGGCTAAAATAATTTTTCTAGATATATATAGTGATGTCAAATTCTCTTCGGCTACTTAATGTGTATATCTTCAGATTTTGAACCCCTTTATTGAAAATCCCAATTCCAATACTATATATTGTTGAATCTATCCCATTTTTTTTGTCAACTTTTGCTATTCAATTGCTACAAGCAATTGTTAAAAATGAATACTAATTGGAGTTGAAAATAAAAGATTTGGTGGTTGGCAAATTGGTAAGATTTGCAACCATTTTTGACTTAGCTATATTTACCTATGTCATTAGTGACACAGACTTAGTTTTATCCTTCTATAAATAGAGCATTCTTGCTCATTTGTAGAGCACACCAAATTAGAGTGAAAAACCATTTTGAGAGCAAAGTGAGATATTCCATAGACTATACAAGAAAAATAGTATGTGAAGAAAAATAGAGTGTGAGCAATATTTAGTAACGTGAAAATCAAAAGAGTGTTATTCCTTTTGAGTGTGTAGTAGTCACTTTGAGTATTGTATTCGTGACTACACATTGTAAAATTTCTTACTATAGTAATATCACTTGCTCCCTTTGGCCCGTGTTTTTTTCCCTTATTCAGAAAGGTTTCCACGTAAAGTTCTTGTGTCATTATTTTTCCATTTTATTTTCATACTTTTACCATTTATATTGTTGTATTTATTTGAATTTTTCCAACAAACTGGTACCAGAGCCAATGTTTTATCTGAGTATGCTATGTGGTTGCAGCACAGTCTGAACTTCCACATCAGAAAATATTTACTTTGATTTGCATAACTATATTTTTGGGGGAAAATAATGGAATCCAACATAAGTAGAATGGTTATTTTGATGGTGTTAATTATGCCATTTGGAAGGGGAAAATGGAAAATCTGCTTTATGTTAAGAACTTTTACAAACCAGTATTTACCACTGTAAAGCCTGATAATAAAACAGATGAAGAGTGGAATCCACAGACAGGTTTGTGGATTCATTAGGAATGAGTTGACGATAATGTGTTGAAGCATATTTCTGGAGAGACACGTGCTCGAACCCTATGAGAGCATCTTGAAAGTTTGTATGCTCGGAAGACTGGCTACAACAAAATGCTTTTAATAAAGCAGATGTTGAGTTTAAAATATCATGATGGTTCTCTGATGACAGACTATCTGAATAACTTTCAGGGGATCAGGAATCAGTTATCTTTTATGAGCATCAATTTGAAGAAGAAATTCAAGGCTTGCTTCTACTTGGTTGCCTACCAGACTCTTGGGAAACATTTAGAACTTCATTGTCAAATTCTGCTCCGGATGGTGTAATCTCTATGGATTCTGCCAAGAGTAGTGTCTTGAACGAAGAGATGAGAAGAAAAACTCAAGTTTTTCTTCATCGAATGTCTTGATAACTGGACCCAATGGAGAAACAAAACTCGTGGTTCTCAATATATAGTACAAAATAAGAGCAAATCCAGAGGCAGACTTAAGGATATTGATTGACATCATTGTGGCATGAAAGGGCATACAAAAAAGTTCTGTAGGAAGTTGAAGAGGGAGAACAAAAACAAAGAGGAAACTAAGGAAAATGGTAATGAAAATTTCCTAGCCACTGTTACCACCGAAGATCTTGTTTCTGTCCTTGATGAAGACATGATAAATATTGCTTGTGATGAGTCAAGCTTGGTTGTGGACACTGGAGCCGCATCTCATGTGACATCAAGAAAGAATTTTTTTCTCTTCATATACTCCTGGTGATTTTGGAGGTAATGAGACTGTTTCTAGGGTGGTTGGTATTGATACAATTTGTTTGGAAACTAATGTTAGAAATAAACTAGTTTTGAACAATGTGAAACATGCTCCTGATGTTCGTCTGCACCTTTTTTCTGTTGGTGTTTTGGATGATGAAGGATATGTTAGTACCAATGGTGATGGAAAATGGAAACTCATTAAGGGTTCCTTGGTTGTGACTCGTGGTAACAAACGTCGTGGTCCATACTGGACTAGGGCATCAACTTGTGTTGATATGGTAAATGCGGTTGAGAGCGATAACTCTTCAACGTTATGACACGAGAGACTTAGCCACATCAGTGAGAAAGGACTTAATGTTCTACCCAAGAAGAATTTTTTGTCAAATTTTAAATGTGCTAAATTAGAAAAGTGTGAGCACTGCTTGGCTGGAAAATAAAATATATTTTTATATAAGTCCTAACTCCCTTCGAGACAAACAGAGTTGCTTGAGTTGGTGCACTCTGATTTACGTGGTCCAATGAAGACAAAGACATTGAGTGGTGCCCTTTACTTTGTCACTTTCATTGATGATTGCTCGAGAAAACTTTGGGTCTATGTCTTGAAGACTAAAGACCAAGTGTTAGGTGTCTTTAAGCAGTTTCAGGCTTCAGTTGAAAGAGAAACTGGAAAGAAACTGAAATTTATTCGTACTATTAATGGTGGTGAATATTGTGGACCATTTGACGAATACTGGAAGTATCAAGGTATTAGACACCAAAAGACTCCTCCCAAGACTCCTCAGCTTAATGGTTTGGCTGAGAGGATGAACATGACCTTGAAGGAAAGATTTGGATGTTTGCTTTCTGAAGCAAAGTTGCCGAACTCATTTTGGGATGAGGCTTTATTGACCGTTGCACATGTTATTAATCTATCTCATGCTGTTGCTTTGCAAAGTGATGTACCAAATAGTGTTTGGTATGGAAAGGATGTTTCCTCTAACCATTTGAGAGTATTTGGTTGCAAAGTTTTTGTACATGTGCCGAAAGATGAGAGGCCAAAGTTAGATGACAAGATAAGGCAATGCATCTTCATTAGATATGACCTAGATGAATTTTTTTACAGGCTATATGATCCAATTAAAAAGAAACTTGTGAGAATCCGGGATATTATTCTCATGGAGAATCAAACAATTGAAGATATTGACAAAGCGGAGAAGGTAGAATCTTCAAGTTTTGGTGATATAGTTCATCATGATGACATTCCTCACACAAGTGTGCATGATGTTGTTGGGCTTGATAATCACGGTGACTCCCAAAATTGTGTATCAAATTAACATGTTGATGTTGATAATAACAATGATATTGTTATTGATGATCCTGTTGCTAATGAAGTTGTGGACAAATCAAGTATTCCGCTACGGAGGTCCACAAGACATCGATTTTCTTCCTCCTATTATTCAACCAATGAGTATGTGTTACTCACTAACGGGGGATAACCTAAATGTAATAAGGATTCAATGGAAGATGAGCACAAGGATCAATGGATTGAAGCCATGCAAGTTGAGATGAAGTCTCTGCATAAGAACCACACTTATGAGTTTGTAAAATTTCCCAAGGGCATGAGAGCTTCGAAGAACAAGTGGGTGTTCAAAGTTAAAGTTGAAGAACACAACTTGAAACCCAGGTACAAAGCTAGATTGGTTGTTAAGGAATTTGATCAAAGAAAGGGTATTGACTTTGACGAAATATTTTCTCCTGTTGTGAAAATGTCCTCGATTCGCACAGTTTTAGGTTTGGCTGCTAGTCTTAATTTATAGATTGAGTAGATGGATGTGAAGACAACTTTCCTTCACGTAGAAGAAGAGATTTATATAGAACAACCTGAGGGCTTCAAAGTAGGTGGTAAAGAAAATTTTGTGTGAAAACTCAAAAAGAGTCTATATGGCCTAAAGCAAGCTCCTAGACAGTGGCACAAGAAGTTTGAATCTGTTATGAGGGGAGCAATATAGAAGATGTCTTTAGATCATTGTGTATTTATACAAAAATTTTCTGACAATGATTTTATCATCCTTTTGCTGCATGTGGATGATATGTTGATTGTGGGCAAGAATACTTCCAAGATTGACGAGCTGAAGAAAGAGTTGTGTAAGTCTTTTCCTATGAAACACTTGGGCCATGCCAAGCAAATTTTGGGCATGAGAATTACTCGTCTCAAAGATAAAAAGAAGATTTATTTATCCTAGAAGAAGTACATTGAACGTGTACTAGAACGTTTCAACATGAAGAATGCTAAGCCTGTTAGTACACCTCTTGCTGTTCATATGAATTTGAACAAGAAGATGTGTCCTACAGCTAGGGAGAAAAAAAAATATGACCAAAGTTCTATATTTTTCCGTCGTTGAAAGTCTAATGTATGCAATGGTATGCACTAGACCTAATATTGCTCACGCAGTTGGTGTTGTGAGCAAATTTCTCGAAAATTCGAGAAAAGAGCATTGGGAAGTTGTGAAGTGGATACTCAGGTTTCTTAGAGGAAGCTCAGATGATGTTTGTGTTTTGAAGCATCAAATTTAATCTTGAAAGACTATACAGATTCTGATATGGCAGGTGACCTTTATAACAGAAAATCCACTAGTGGATATTTGTTTACTTTTTCAGGGGGAGCTATATTCTGCCAGTCAAAGTTGTAGAAGTGTGTTGCACTATCTATAACTAAAGTTGAGTAATTGCGGCTACTGAAGCCGGCAAGAAGATAATATGGCTAAAACGATTTCTTCAAGTGCTTGGTTTGAATCAGATGGAGTATATTGTCTATTGTGACAGCAGAGTGCAATAGACTTGAGTTAGAACTCCATGTACCATTCAAGAACAAAACACATCGACGTCAGATATCATTGGATTCATGAGAAAGTGGAGAGTGAATCATTTCACGTCAAAAAGATTCACACAAGTGAAAATCTTGCAGATATGCTGACAAAGACGATATCAAAAGACAAGTTCGAGTTATGCAAAGAACTTGTAGGTATGATCTCTCTCTAAAGAAGATGAAGATACCTTCTTCCAGTAAATGGGACTGGAGGGGGAGATTTGTTGAATCCATCCTTTTCTTTGGTCAACTTTTGCTATTCAATTGCTACAAGCAATTAATAAAAAAGAATAGTAATTGGAGTTGAAAATAAAATATTTGATGGTTGGAAAATTGGTGAGATTTGCAACCGTTTTGACTTTGCTATATTTACCTATGTCATTAGAAACATAGGCATGATTTTATCCTTCTATAAATAAAGCATTCTTGCTCATTTATAGAACACACCAAATTAGAGAGAAAAATCATTTTGAGAGCAAATTGAGGTATTTCATAGACTATACAAGAAAAATAGTATGTGAAGAAAAATAGAGTGTGAACGATATTTAGTAAGGTGGAAACCAAAAGAGTGTTGTTCCTTTTGAGAGTGTAGTAGTTACTTTGAGTGTTGTATTCGTGACTACACAGTGTAAAATTTTTTACTATAGTAATATCAGTTGCTCCTCTTGGCCCGTGGTTTTTTGCCTTATTTAGAAGGGTTTCCACGTAAAATTGTTAGTGTCATTATTTTTCCTTTTTATTTTCATACTTTTAGCATATATATTATTGTGTTTATCTGTTTTTTCCATATATATATATATATATATATATATATATATATAGTCATCGACTTTTTTTATACCTTAAACGATTTATATTTCTCAACGAGCTAATTGCCAAATAAAACAAAACATATGGGGTTAAAAAAAGGGGTGTGGGTGCCAAATAGCGTAAATAATTCATGTTTCAAGATTACTACTCTTTACGTTCTGAACTTTATATTATAGACCTAGGTCAATTTACAAGTGGATTAAATTATCAAATTTTCTATCCAAGTAGACATATTAGTTAGATTTTTAAGTTTAAAGCACGAATAACCATTTTCTTTACTTATGTTCTCACTAAGTAAGAACATTTATTTATATAGAGAGAGACGTCTTTGACTTGGACAAAATTATGTTGTGGCAAAAATAGCAATATTTGAATTATTTTGGATAAATAATTTTCATTCACTAAATATTTTCTTTAATTTCTCCTTCTTTACTGAAAACTGCATTAGAAATATACCTTCGAACTTTTAAAATTGGTGTGTCAATTCCTTCGTCATATTTTTCGTCCTTCAGAGCCCTGTCGTATAACCAATGCACATTTACCTCTCCCACTAATGAAATACTCAGCTTGTACACGTGGTGCAATCCTAAGCCACAAATAAAATTGACCAATTATTTAACCCAAATTTCAAAAACCCGCTCATGACCCATTCAATCCAACCGATTTATCTACAATTAAACTATGGACCACTGCCGCCGGAGACACCAATGAACCCATGAAATTCTATGTCGTTCTTGTCCAATGAGCCGTGCAGAACCAATTTAGATGGATGTTAAATTATTAAAATAATCAAAGCAAAAGCTAAGAGAGAGTAATAGGGGGGGGGGTTATTTTGCGTGACGTCGTTGGAAATTGGATAGCTGATTATAGTGGAAAAATTAATGTAAAATCATCAACTAGTGTTGAAATCTCTATTTTATAGACTTCTTTTATCTGAAAAATTGCAGGTTCAACACTTGGAGATAACAACCGACCCACTTGAGGTAATTAAGTTTTTTTAAAACTAAAGAGATATATACTCATACAAATATCTTAAACGAATGCAGGAATTTGATTAATAGAGACATGAGTCTTGAGCAAAAAATAAAGTGGCTCGCCAAAGAAAGCCAGAAGATAAAACTGGACAAACTTTTCGAGGAACGAGATTTTTTGCCTTTGTTTGTTCGAAAGATTCTAGAAGCACAAAAAATGGATAAGCCCCAATGTAATTTAGATTGTAACCCCATTAGGTGGTCAGGTCATTCTTGCGCAAGCAGTAATGCAACCATCGCTGTTTTGTATTGAAGCATCATATCTTGGTATAATAAACCCTCTTTTTAACTTAAAAAAAAGTCTCTCTCTGAAAGCAAAAAAAATAAATTCAATACTTTGATGTTTTCAAGAAATCATTAAGTAACAACGATAAGTTGTGTCACAATTAGTGTCCCCCAAATTCAGATTCTATCAAGAAGCTCTTGTTTTTCCATAATTCAAAAAAAAAAAGTGAAGTCCACCAAAAGAAAAAAGGTTGTTGAAAAAATGGAGGATTTATCTAACTCGACGATAATATCCTATGGTACTTCTACAACGCCTAATATAAAAAGGGGCAGCAAAAAAAAAAGTGATTTAGGTAAAACTTGATGAGGAGCTAACGCTTTAAAGACTTCAAAAACAGAGAGACTTCAAGAACGAGATAGAAATTTCATGGGTTTTTTGGTTCCTTTGGCGGCAGTGGCCAGTACATTGACTGAATTGGTCCATAGTTTAATTGTGGTCAAAGTCATATGCGGGCCACTCAAACTTGTCCTGATTATTTACTTAGACACTTCAACTAGACGTACTACCTATTGAACACCTTATCCACCCCAGATTTGAACCGTAAAATTATTTTTAATCACTTTTCATTAATTATGTGGCGTGTGTAGTTAACCGCCTCACGTGTATCTGACGTATATTGAATAACATTTAAAAAGTACCACTTTATCCCACGTGTATTTGTTAATGCCTAAATTTGGAAAATTCCCAAATCGTTAACTTTCACAGAACAATTCTCTTTCTATCTCTCTCTAATTTCACAATTTCTTTTGATTTCAAGCTCTCCATCTCACGATTCATTCCAGTTTCTTGTTCGATTGTTGTTTGATTCCTCTTCTTCGTGTTACGATCTATCCTCCTGTAAGTTTGATTTTTATTTCTTTACATGCTTTCTTATATGGATTTCATAAAGCTGTGGTTTTGTAAAAATGTAGGGTTTACGAATATTCTGCCCATTCTTTACTATTACCCAAAAGTATGATTTAAAGCTTTGTTTTTAGTTGTTTGTATGAGTATATTCCGTTAAATCTAGGGTTTGCTTGATATTTTGTAGGGGGCTGCTAACAATTGACCATGAGGAAATCATATTTATGAATATTTACCATGGTGGAATCTTATCTGAGTTATCGGCTGTCCCTACTTATGTTGGAAACTGTGTGTCTGCACTAAGGTATATCATCAAGGACCACTTTTCCATTTTGGAACTATTTTATTATACTAAAGAATTAGGGTATGAAACTGTTGGAGGCTTTTATGTGAAAGATTTATTGAATAAAAAATGGATCCTAATTACAACTGACCAACATTTACTACACCTTACTAAAGACTTAAAACATGAGGACACTTTTGAAGTATATGTCTGTCATGTATTAGATAAACCCTTACTTGACACTGAGGTAACTATAGGATATCTAACTAATGATGAAGATGGTGAGACTGTTAACTTAGGTGAAAAAGGTGAGGCTTGTAACCTTAGTGGTGAGGGTGGTGAGGGTGAAGCTGTTAACCTTACTAGTGAGGGTGGTGAGGGTGAGCATGTTAGCCTAGGTGGAGAGGAAGTGGATGATAACCTAGGTGGAGAAGATGCATCTGATTTCTTGAGTAGTGATTCATATTTAGATATACCTTCAGAAGATGGTTCAGATATTGATGAGGAGCTGAGAGCATTTAGAGAAGAAAGAAAAAACAAAAAACAGAGAAAAAAGGCTACTGAATTTTAAGAAATACCAGTTGGAGAAGCTAGTGGTATAGATAGAGGTTTTGAGGATATTGGAAAGAACAAAACTGACAAAACTGCTGGAAAATTGGGTGGAGATGAAGATTACATTGATAGCTCTGACTGTTGGAGTGATGATAGTGATGAACAACTAGATGTGGATGCTGTTAGGGGAGTAGACATACCTGCTAGAAGGAGAAGCAAAAAGGTTAGGTATGATGAAGATAGTGAAGTGTCAATTTTTGAGCTTGGAATGGTCTTTGAAGGGGCAGATCAGTTCAGGAAAGCAGTGGCAGATTATGTTGTAGAGTATAGAAGACAGTTAAAGTTAAGACCTAATGAAAAACATAGAGTGAGGGTGAATTGCAAAAATGTTAAGTGTAAGTGGTTGTTATATGCTTCGATTGATAGGGACTCAGGTGATTTTATTGTAAAGAACTATCATCCTATTCACAACTGTATTCCATTAAACAGAAATAAGTTGTGTAATTCAAAGTTTATTTCTAGAAAGTTTAAGGACAGAATTATATCTCAACCATACATAAGGATTTGGGAAATTCAAGAATTGGTTAGAAAGACATTGGGTCTTTATGTTGGTAAGACTCTTTGTTACAGGGCTAAACAGAAAATTATGAGGGAAGACATGGCTGATTGGAATCTGGAATTTGCCAGATTGTGTGACTATGTAGATGTGATCAAACAAACCAATCCTGGAAGCTCTTGTTGGGTAAAAATTGATAAGGAAACTGAACCTGGGAAGAACCTTTTTGTGTATTTTTATGTATGCTTTCATGCATTTAAGCAAGGATGGTTGGAGGGATGTAGGAATATAAGTGGATTTGATGGTTGTTTTCTCAAGGGAGCTTGTAAGGGTGACTTATTAGTTGCTGTTGGAAAGAATGGGAACAATCAAATGTATCCCATTGCCTGGGCTGTTGTGGATACATAAACAAAAGATAGTTGGAGCCGGTTCATAAGTTATTTAATTGTTGATCTAAACTTGCGAACTGGTGAAGGTTTGACTGTGATGTCAGATATGCAAAAGGTATTGTTTATACAATTTCTTCTTTTTTTAGTTTAGTTTTACTGCTCCAATTACTTATTTTGTATATACTTTTTGTTAGGGACTTATTCCTGTATTATTTGATTTGTTACCAAATGCTGAGAAAAGAATGTGTGCTAGACATATATGAAGTAATTGGCATGTTAACTGAAAAGGAGAAGAAAGAAGGAAACAGTTTTGGAGATGCTCAAAGGCCTCTTTTGAAGTCAAGTTTGGTGAAGAAGTTTATGCAATGTCTAATCTAGGTAAGAAGGAAATAATAGAGGACTTATAAAAAGGAAATAACAGAGGACTTACTACATTATGATCCCATAAATTGGTGTAGAGCCTTTTTTCATACTCATTCCAAGTGTGATATTGTAGAAAATAACATGTGTGAGACTTTCAATTCCTGGATCTTAGCTGCTAAACATAAATCAATTATTACCATGCTAGAGGATATTAGGCATAAAATGATGAACAGACACATAGACATGATCAAATTTGCTGAAACATGGATATCAGACATTGCACCTATGGCAAGGGCAACACTAGAAAGAAACAAGGAGTATTCAACGAACTGTAATGCTTAATGGAATGGGGTGAATGGTTTTTAGATTAGTGATGGGGAATACTCATTTGTTGTTGACTTGGAGAAGAAGCATTGTAACTGTAGGTTGTGGATGTTGAGAGGTATTCCTTTTCCTCATGCTATTTGTGTTTATTATTACTTGAATGAAGATCCTGATCAACATGTAGAGCACTGGTATATCAAGGAAACATTTCTCAAGGCTTACAATCATTTCATCCAACCAATACCCAATATGAGAATGTTGCCTAAAACTACAAATCCATCAATAGAGCCTCCAAAACCAAGAAAAATGACTGGCAGACCTGGAAAGAAGAGAAGAAAGAGCAAGGATGAGCCCAAAAAATGGGGAAAATTTCCAGAAAAGGAGTAAAGATGACATGTTTCATTTGCAAGAAAACTGGTCATAACAAAGCTGTGTGTGCAATAGTAAGTAATACTAGTCATATTTACATTTGTAAATTGCTTAAAGTTTATAATCATATGTTTATTTTGTTGTGACATAGTATGGGAGGGGGAGCACTTCTCAACCTACAAGTCAAGGAAACAGCCAACAAAGTTATTCTCAAACAGGTGTAAGATTTGCTTTACATATTCACTTGCCTTAATTTTCATTTAGACAGTTATTCATATGTACTTATTTTTGTTCAACAAGTTAAAACACAAAGTTCTGTTTGTCCTGATACCAGTGCTGTGCCAAGAACTACCCAAACAACAGTAAGATTAGATAATGGCTAGCCTTTAAGAATTCATTTGCATTTTATATTTGTTCTACAAGTTTTCATATATCCTTATTTGTGTTATATAGTCTACAATGGGAGGTCTATCTACAATGGGAGGTCCATCACATTCTACTTCCAGAACCACATATGCAACTACACAATCAAGTCAAACAACTTCTATTTGTGCTGACACAACATCTGTGCCAAGACCTGCTCAAAATAGGGTTCAAATTGGAACTGGAAGAGGATTGGGAAGAAAAAAAAGCTAATGCAAGAGGAACTCCATTTGTTACAGAAAGAGATAGTTTTTCTAGTGAATTGCCACCTTTATCAGGTCACAAGAGACCATACAGTTCTGCCTCATTTGCTGCTGCTACTGGAGAAAACAGAAGGCCTGCAACTGGTTTTGGTGTTTACTCTAATCCTACTACTGGAGCCCAAGTATTTAATGTATGTTCACTTAACATGTTTACCTGTTTTAGTGTATATTTTATAGCCTTATAATCTAACCTTATTTTACACTTTCTATCTTATATTGCAGCCTGATACATCAAGTGAGAAGATTCTACATGGGCCAACAACATTGAAGAGTGCTTCACCAACCAATATAGACATTGGTTTTAAACCCCGTGGGCTAAAATTGAAGGGAAAAGATGCAGTCAGCACCTCACAGTTACAACAAATGAAAGCTAAAAAGAAAAACTGGAAGTAGTTCATTTGGGAAGTTGTTATTATCTTGGCCCATGTTAAATGGGTGTCCATTTGAAAACAATTTACTCTTTGGTTTATTTGAACACTCGTCTAATGTGTTTTTGAACATTGTATTTGTGTTAGAAAGACTATGCCTATTGTAATACAATGATTTTCTATTACCTCTCAATGCATTTGTGTTATGTATTTCCATTACTGTGTCTTATGTATTTTTCAGTCATGCATTTGTGTTATTAACTTGCTTTTTGAACAACAACTACACTATTTTTCAATCCATGCCTTTTGTTTTTGTCAATAAGACTACTAATCAATTCAATTCCAGAAAAAAAATTCAAAACATATGGCAAGTGATCAATTCAACAGAGATCAATTCAACTCAAACTTCCAATTTGATACAAAATATGAAGGACATATAACAATTAAAACATCACTAATTGATCTAGAATAGCTACCTAACTACTGCAAAACTAAACAATTAAGTACTACAATCCTGAACTACTATCAACTACAAAATATTAAAGAACCATTTAATAGTTAGAAGACAAAGAAAAACAATTACAACTCGGTTAAATTTGACATTTTCTCAATCCCTTTGGAGTTTAACTTCCTTAAGCTTCTTGTTCAATACCATCAATTTCACATCACTTTCATTCAATTGAAATTTCAAAGAATCTTTTTCTTCTTCAAGCTCTTTCACTTTTCTCTTTAGTCGATCAATCGGATTTTGACTGTCTCTGAGTCTATTCATTGAGGATGATTCGTCAACATTTTCAAGCGACAGATCAATCCATCTAAAATATCCGCATCCACCATTTTCCTACAAACCATATAACAGTAGTAAGACGTAATAAATATACCAAAATATTGATTTTTCAAATAGTACAACAAGAACAGTTTTTGTTCAAAAAATAACAAACCTTTGATGATTTGCATCCAAAAAATTGACGACCTGGGTTCAAAGGAGTCCTCGAAGTTTTCAGTCGACAATAATAACCACACTTGCATATACCAACTTCCTCGATATTTACTGAAATTTGCGACATTTGATAAAAGAGAATTGATTTAGAAAAGAAGATAAAAACTTGGATATTTAGAGAAGAAGAGAGAAACTTGGAGATGGAGATTTAGGGTTCTAAATATATTTTAGGGAAGAGGAATTGGGGATTTCACTTCAACTTTAACATTGAAGTATAATGTTAACGTTGGTGCCATGTAAGCAGGGTAAAAATGAGAGAAAAATAAATTGACGCACTCCATTTGTGTGAATCACAAACGATTTGCCATGTAGGCAAAAAATGGTTTTACAGTTCAAATTTGGGTGGTTGAGGTGTTCAATAGGTAGTAAGTCTAGTTGAGGTGTCTACGTGAATAATCGGGACAAGTTTGAGTGGCCGCATATGACTTTGGCCTTAATTGTGTGTATATCGGGCAGGTTGAATAGATCATGCATGGGTTTTAAAAATTTGGGTTAAATAATTAATCAATTTAGGTTGTAGCTTAAGATTGTGACACGTGTACAAGGTGAGTGTTCTCTAAATGAAGGGCAAATATGCGCTGATTATTGGACAACAGAGGCTCTGATGGACAAAAAGTATGACAGAGTATATTGATATACCATTTTTGAAAGTTCAGAAGTACATTTGTCCTTTTTCCCTACAAAGTAGGTGGGTATTATTTGCCTCATACAGTTCTCTTCTGGAAGGTATATTACTAATATTATTATAGTCCAAAACTATTTTAGTAAAAGTAGTTCCTCAAATATTTGTCCAAATTAGGGATGGTAAATTGGTGGATTCGATTGGATTTGGATGAATTGAATATGGATTGAGTTATAATAAATTAATTCACAACCACCTATATAAAATATGAATAAATATGAATTTGAACAAATATAGTTTGGGTAGAATGATTGTAATCCACATTAATACCTCAATTCCTACCACCCCATCCCCCCCTCCATTGACCTACCATTGCCACCAGTAGTGGAGGGAGGATTTTCATTAATGGGGTTCAAAAAAAATTAATCACGTAAATAATATCCACAAATAAATGGGTCGAATTGGATATAAATGAGTTGAATAAAAAATATTACCTTAGATCACATATATCTAAAAAGTTAAATAATTATTACAATTGTACTCTACGAGATTTCATATCTTGAATTTCTTAATAATAGCATCATTAGAAATACTATCAAATACATCTTTTCCTACAAAAGGCACCAAACAATCACTAAAAAGTTCATCACTCATTTGACTTCGCAAGTCATTCTTGATAAACTTCATTGCCGAGAAAGCTCTTTCAATGAATGCAGTGGCAACTAGTAGAAGTAGAGCAAGTTTCACTAAGTGGAACACCAGAGGATAATTTGAATGTTTTTTTGTGTGGATTAATGTTTTGGAAAGATCAGAAAGTCCATTTAGATCAGAGAACTTTTCATCAACATCACAAACATCAACAATGTAATTTGCAAGTTGATTCTCAAGAGTATTCATATTGAATTCATCAAAATCATCTGGATATAATTCATCCATCCTCATATTTTTTGCTATAAAAACCTGAAAACGATTTAATTAGATTCAAACAAGCAATTCTATGAAGCAAATCAGTAGCTACCTCATTAAAACAATTATTAAGCTCTGAAAGTTGCCAAAATATTGCAAAACACTTCAACACGGTAATGATGTAAGACTGTATAGTGAGCAAGTTTTCGCCGTGACCTTAAAGAGCTAACATATGGCTCCTCAAAGTTAAGTATCAAAATTTCATGTTTGGTACAGAATATAGATGTTGAATGCCTTGAATGGGACCCGCTACAAACAGAAAGGACGGGGGTCTCGCTACAGAATATAGATGTTGTATGTTGGGCCCAAGCCTTTTAGGGCGTAGCTTAGCACTATATATAGACGCTATGACAAACCCTATTCTGTAATTCTGTTTTTGCCTCTCCATAATAAAACTGCTCCCTCTCTTCCCGTGGACGTAGCTAATTTATTGGTGAACCACGTAAATCTGTTGTCTTGTTTTTCACGTTTATATTTTCTCGTATTATCTCAAATTCCGCACAACAAATTGGTATCAGAGCCTCTCGGTTAATCGGTGTTCTTGGAGAATTCGAGATGTCTGCTTTGAACGTGAAAATCGACAAATTCACAGGGAGGAACAGTTTCAGTTTATGGCAGATCAAGATGCGGGCTTTGTTGAAACAGCAAGGTTTCTGGGCGCCGTTGTCGAAAGACAAGAACGCCGTCGTTACTCCTGAGATGGCGATTCTGGAGGAAAAGGCGCACTCGACGATCATGCTGTGTCTCGCGGATGACGTCATCACGGAGGTCTCGGATGAAGAGACTGCTGCTGGTCTGTGGTTGAAGCTGGAGAGTTTGTACATGACAAAATCTCTAACCAACAAGCTGCTTCTGAAACAACGTCTATTCGGTTTACGAATGGCTGAAGGTACACAACTTAGGGAACACTTAGAGCAATTGAATACTTTGTTATTAGAATTGCGTAATATCGATGTAAAGATTGAGGATGAAGATGCTGCCCTGATTCTGCTAGTATCTCTCCCAATGTCGTTTGAGAATTTTGTTCAATCGTTCATTGTTGGGAAAAATACTGTGTCACTGAAAGAAGTCAGATCGGCCCTTCATAGCAGGGAATTACGGCATAAGGCTAACGGCACAAGTACGGACATACAGCCTTCCGGTCTGTTCATAAGGTTAAGAGCCTAGAGTTTTGTGAACATTGTATTTTTGGAAAACTACATCGCAACAAGTTTCCAAAGGCCATTCATAGAACAAAAGGCACACTTGATTATATCCATTCTGATTGCTGGGGTCCATGCCGTGTTGAGTCTTTGGGATGTTGCAGATTTTTTGTGTCCATTATTGATGACTACTCAAGGATGACTTGGGTGTACATGATGAAGCATAAAAGTGAAGCCTTCCAGAAGTTCAAGGAGTGGAAAATTTTGATGGAAAATCAAACAGGGAAGAAGATCAAGAGGTTGCGAACTGATAATGGGCTGGAATTCTGTTGGTCTGAATATGATCAATTCTGTAAGGATGAAGGGATTGCTCGACATCGTACAGTCAGAAATACACCACAGCAGAACGGTGTAGCTGAGCGGATGAATCAAACACTTCTGGAGAGAGCAAGGTGCATGCTCTCTAATGCTGGGCTAGATAGAAGATTCTGGGCAGAAGCGGTTAGTACAACTTGCTACTTGATTAACCGCGGACCACATACAGGCATACAGTGCAAGACACCTATGGAGATGTGGTCAGGAAAAGCTGCTGATTATTCAAATCTGAAAGCTTTTGGTTGTACGGCTTACTATCACGTCAGTGAAGGTAAGTTAGAACCAAGAGCTAAAAAGGGAGTATTTGTGGGCTACGGAGATGGAGCGAAAGGTTTCAGAATCTGGTCTCCAGCTGAAAAGAGGGTTATTATGAGCAGGAACGTTGTCTTTGATGAAAGTTCTCTGCTTAGAACCATTGTGAAGCCTACAACTACGTCAGAAACTGGGAGTCTTGACAAACAGGTGGAGTTTCAAGTCATTCAGAACGAGAGCGATTTAAAGGAACCTGAAGAGGAGGATCAAGAGCCACAGACAGAAACTGATATTCCAGAATCTATGCCATCAGATATCCATCAGAGTATAGCTCAAGATCGACCAAGGAGGGTTGGAGTTCGGCCACCTACGAGGTATGGTTTTGAGGACATGGTGGGTTATGCACTACAGGTTGCTGAAGAGGTAGATACATTTGAGCCGTCTACTTACAAAGAAGCCATTTTAAGTTCTGATTCTGAAAAATGATTTGCTGCTATGGGAGATGAGATGGAGTCCCTACACAAGAATCAGACATGGGATCTGGTCATACAGCCTTCGGGGAGAAAGATTATTACTTGCAAATGGGTTTTCAAGAAGAAGGAAGGGATATCACCAGCAGAAGGAGTCAAGTATAAAGCCAGGGTTGTTGCCAGAGGTTTCAACCAAAGAGAGGGAGTGGACTACAATGAGATCTTCTCACCAGTGGTCAGACATACTTCCATCCGAGTGTTACTAGCGATAGTTGCATATCAGAATCTGGAGCTTGAACAACTTGATGTGAAGACAGCGTTTCTACATGGAGAGTTGGAGGAAGAGATATACATGACTCAGCCGGATGGTTTCCAAGTTCCAGGGAAGGAAAATCACGTCTGCAAGTTGAAGAAGTCCTTATATGGACTTAAGCAGTCTCCAAGGCAGTGGTATAAAAGGTTTGACAGCTATATGGTGAAGTTGGGCTATACTCGGAGCTCATATGATTGTTGTGTCTACTACAATAGGCTCAATGATGATTCATTCATCTATCTGGTGCTTTATGTAGATGATATGTTGATAGCTGCAAAGAAGAAGTATGACATTCAGAAGCTGAAGGGTTTACTTAGTGCTGAGTTTGAGATGAAGGATCTGGGAGCCGCTCGGAAGATTTTAGGGATGGAGATCATTAGAGACAGAGAGAGAAGGAAACTTTTCTTGTCACAGAGAAGCTACATTCAGAAGGTCTTGGCGAGGTTTGGCATGTCTTCATCTAAGCCCATTGATACCCCCAGTGCTGCCAATATCCATCTCACTGCCATGTTCGCTCCACAGTCAGAAGAAGAGAAGGAGTACAGTCACGAGTCCCTTATGCCAGTGCCGTAGGAAGTTTGATGTATGCTATGGTCTGTACAAGGCCAGATTTAGCACATGCAGTCAGTGTAGTGAGCAGATTCATGGGACAACCAGGGAGAGAACATTGGCAGGCTGTGAAGAGAATTTTTCGGTACCATAGAGGTACATCTGACGTTGGTCTCATTTATGGAGGTGATACTCAGTGCTTGGTTACTGGCTATTCTGATTCAGACTATGCTGGAGATATTGACACAAGAAGATCGATGACTGGCTATGTGTTTACCCTTGGAGGATTTGTCGTCAGTTGGAAGGCAACTTTGCAACCTACAGTGACTTTGTCTACTACGGAAGCGGAGTACATGGCCTTGACAGAGGCTGCAAAAGAAGGGATTTGGTTGAAAGGGCTGGTTAGTGATCTTGGTCTGCATCATGATCAGGCTACGGTGTATTGTGACAGTTTGAGCGTAATTTGTCTAGCCAAGGATCAAGTCCATCATGAGAGAACCAAGCATATCAACGTAAGATATCATTTTCTGAGAAGTGAGAAGAGAATCAAGGTGAAGAAAGTAGGAACTGCTGATAATCCTGCTGATATGTTCACAAAGCCGGTTCCACAGAGCAAGTTTCAACACTGTTTGGACTTGCTCAACATCAGAAGCTGTTAATTGCCCTGCGGGGCAACTCTGAGGAAGAGGGGGAGGCCTGGCACTATCATAGTGCGTCTGAAGAATCTGTTCGGAGAATTCAAGTCAAGGTGGAGATTTGTTGAATGCCTTGAATGGGACCCGCTACAAATAGAAAGGACGGGGGTATACAATGTTGCTGTATTGGGCCCTTAATTTTCTGTTGATTCTGTATGTTGGGCCCAAGCCTTTTAGGGCGTAGCTTAGCACTATATATAGACGCTATGGCAAACCCTATTCTGTAATTCTGTTTTTGCCTCTCCATAATAAAACTGCTCCCTCTCTTCCCGTGGACGTAGCCAATTTATTGGTGAACCACGTAAATCTGTTGTCTTGTTTTTCGCATTTATATTTTCTCGTATTATCTCAAATTCCGCACAACAATAGATGCCTTAGCAATAAGAGAATTCCACTTATCATCTCTTAAACTTGCAATCTTTTCTTTTCTACTTCAACAAGTAGCATGAAATTTGCAACATCTTGATCCTTTCTTTCTAAGCATTTATTGAGATCATTTGTGATTGTTAATACATCTCTCATCAATGCAACCTCAAATATTCTACAAGATTCAAGATGTCTCGTTGCCTTGGCTCTTTCATCCATACTTCGTGCATCAAGAGCAAGTGATTCAAGAACTTCAAGAGTAGAGCCAAACATAAGAAAAAAATTGTTAAAAGATTTATAATGAGATCCCCAACGAGTATCACAAGCTCTTGAAAGACCAAGTTGTTGATTCAAGCCCCTACAGGTTGTTAGTTCACCTATATCTATTGCATTTTGAATTGTTGCTTTATGAGAACCTCGTAAATCATCCCTATGCTTAAAAGAAGATCCCAATACATTAAAAATATTTGAGACTAACACTACAAGTTTTCCCACTTCAAAACACTTTTTAGAAACCCCAATAAGAGATAGTTGAAGTTGATGATGAGCAAAACAATGTATAGAATGAGCCGATCTATTTTCTTGCCTAATCAACATTTTAAGTCCATTGACCTCACCTTAAATATTGCTTGACCCATTGTAACACTGTCTACACACACTTGATGGACTCAAAGAATGTTAAGCAAGTACATTAATAATTTTCTCTTTTAGGGATAATGCACTAGTATCGTGAATATGAATAATGTCAATAAGTCGCTCTATCACAAATATCATTCTATCAACTATCGCAATACAATAGTCATTTGCTCCTTGTGTGAAATATCAAAAGATTCATCAACTAGTAAGTTAAAGTAGTCACCATTTAATTCCTCGAGAATAGCTTTAACTGTTTCTATCTTGCATTCAGTTACAATATCTTTTTGAATTATTGGAGAAGTCATTTGATCATTTTGATGGGCATGTTCAAGTACGTAAAATGAATTTTATCACACCTTTTGGCATACCATGAGAGAATCAGAAGAGAATTACCCCTACTAAGTGATAATTTAGATTCATCATGACCTCGAAATGCAAGTCCTTGAGTTATGAGAAGTCTTACTATATCAACCGAAGAACTTAAGCGTATATAATATCCATGTTTAATTTTATTAGATTGCCTCTCAAATGCAGATTGAATAGGTTGTTGTTGTCTTAGTAAATCTTGAAATTTCTTTATGATCGATTATGTTCTCTATTCGGCAGACCAATATGCTTGTGAAGACCACTCTTTTTATTCCAATTCGTAAATACTATACATGAAAATACTTCACCTCCACCTTGGTTAATGTTATGATCTTAAGATAGATAGCAATGCAAACAATAACCTGCATCTTTACTAACAGTATACTCCAACCAATCATAATATACATCATCAAACCATTCATGATTAAAACGAGGTGTTGCCCCAGAGTTATTTGTTTGAGTTTTAAGGCGTTGCTCCAGAGTTATTTGTTTGAGGGTACACATGCACCTCCAAGCGAGGTTGACAAGGATCATTCACAAGGTATGCTCTTCTAATAACATCACGATGATTTGGATGATAATTCAATATTGAAGTTCTTTCACCGGGATCAAACTTTAAAGTACTCAAACCAAATTCTTGAGAAGAATATGATGGCTCATTTGAATGATTGACGTTTTCATCATGGCTAGATTGATTTTATCTATGAGAGGCTAAACTTGATTTCGATACTGGAGAAAAAAATACTTCTTCATTGAATATTAAGACTAAATTGTAAAGTAAAAGATGAGCTAGAATTTAAGAGAATTAAACACACAGTAAGGAGCAAAACCAAAAAGCTTAAGTAATGGTTATTTGATTATTCAATTATATTTCTCTATCTCTCCAATTTAGATTAAGAAAATATATAAAATTATCCAAACAATGAAACTTTAATGATATCAATAAATTAATCAACTAAAAGAAAACACATTAAGAAGAACGAAATGAGATATAAAGAAATCTAGTAAGAAAAAAGGAAACCAAAAACTTACTAAAGTAGTTATTAATATAAATGAAAGAAACGATTACGATAGACTTCAAGTTTTTGATAACGATCAATCCAACAGAAGCAGCAAATAGCAGCGACAAGTAGCAGCAAGCAACGTTCACGATAGCAAGGAACTAGGAAGTAATGATGAAAAAATAAAACTCAAAAAATTCTAAAAGAAGAAAAGGATATTCAAATGTTTGACTTCATGATTATTGACTAAACGAATAAATCCTAAATTTTCTTTTTTTAGGAACTAAAAGTCGGTTTTCTGATTCTATAATTATTTTTAAAAATAAAGTTAAACACCTAAAATAGAATTTGGGAAAATGCCTGAAAAAGTTACGAAAAAAATTACCTTGACCGGGTTTGAATGGAACCTCACCTTCTTCAGCAAGAATTCTTAAACCCCCAAAGCCACTAAGCTACGCCTTTGGTGTATGTTAATGACGTTCAAAATTAAATATATACACATAAATTATAAATTTAATTGTATATATATAGTGTAATTTTTTGACGATGGGGGTTTGGATGAACCCCCTTGCTTTACCATAAATCCGCCTTGACTACCACCCCCACCAGCCCAATTTTCATATTTTTTTTTGAAAAAAGGTTATTTCTTGCTAACCCCTATCCCAGGACACCTTCAACCCACACCCAAAAAAAGTTTCAAAAATTTTTAAATTTTTTACCCCACCCTAACATCCACCGCCACCCTATTTATTTTTTTATTTTATATTTTCAAAAATAATTACTCTAATTAAGAATTTTATGATAAATAAGTAATATATGAATTCTCATATTTATTTATTTGGTCCATATTTGTGTGAGGTTAAATAAGTTAAAGTTCATATTTACCCATTTGTTTTTAAAAAAATATGAGTACTCCAATAAATTTAATATGAGAAAAATGAATCCATTTAACTTGAGCTGAAATTACCACTTCTAGTCCATACTACTTTTATTGCAAATGGTAGGAGAAACAACCAACATTTGTCAAAAAGCTTTAGACTTTCTCACTATTTCTTGGTCACTTTTCCAAGAGAGTTCATGGAAAAAACCAATCAGAATGAATCATTAGAAAATCAAGTTTGCCACTCACCACATCAAAAATAATTACTAGCAGTAATTTATTAAAGATAATAGTCTAACTATTACTAAATATATACTATTTAGTGGTAAGTAACATTGTTTGTAAATATCTCTAAAATCTATAGTGAAATAGGATCAAATAAAAATTAACTAATGTCAGTAAAAATTTTAACACTGTTTGTTAATATGTGTATTTATTACCTCTAAAATCTGTTTTTATTATTGTGACTCCAGTCCATACACTTACTGTAATGACCCGCGAGGTCATTTTTGGAAATTTGGAATATTTGCTTAACTTGAGTTAATTAATGGATGAATAATTGTAGATAATTGATTAAATTAATAGTTGATGGGCTAAAGTGATAAAAATTTTAAGACCTTATACCCTTTGGCATATATTTAATAAAATATGTAGGTAAAACCTATCACTTTTAGTACTTAATTAATTCAAAAAAAAAGAGGGGCGAAGGGTTTCTGCACCGCGGCTACGAACTGCCTCATGTAAGTTTCTTTTGCCTCTATGTATTTCTTAATTGCTGCACACATTATATGCATATAACAATATTATATAGGTAATTGTTATAATATTATATATGTGTATGATGATTGCCAATTGGAGTCTTAAAAACTAAATAAGAAATCTTGAATTGTGATAATATTGGCATTAGTTAGTGGGTATTCAATGGTCAATTGTGATTAATTGGTTAGTTTGATTATAGATAATTTAGTGTGTTGCTGAATAAAGAAAAACAAAAGAAAATAATAGTAAAAAAAAACGGTTCAACGTGGCTCCTGGAAATTTTTTTTGAAACTAACTTTAATGCAAATATATGTATAGGTAATGATTGCTATATTATGTTTGATTAGTAGATAATTTAGTTTAATTTCTTATTCTTATCACATTATGGGTTAAGTTTTGGAATATTGAGGTAAGTAATTAAATATTAGATCTAACATATTATATAAATACCAATCGAATTATGATAGTTGAAATGTTAATTGACATCGAGAATTACAAATTTGATTATAAAGTTGGGGTATATTTTTGGTTCAAGGTTAAACACATAAAAGTGTGAGTGTTGTTAGTTCTGAAAACCTTATTGTGAATATATACTTGAATAGATTCCATTGGTTCAGAAGCTCAACGGAAAGGGAAGGCTCAAGTCCAAGAGTAATTATTCGATTGGCTAAGGCAAGTGGATTTCTAAACTCTTGTTAAGCGTACGAAATTCGTGTATTTCCTTGTGTAATGTTGAGAATGATATGGAAACTTGTTGCTTATTTGTTGGTGTTGTATTCCTTGTTGCAAATTGTGCTTTGATATCAAAATGACTATCTCCTCATTGTTATTTTAGTATGTAATTAAAACTGCATTTGAAACATGGTTGTGATAAGAGTTATGTGATAAGAGGATGTACCATTTCGTGGGTCGTATCGTGCGTCGTGATGAATATTATATTTCGAGGGACGTATCGCGCGTCGCGATGGTTACTATTATCGAGGGTCGTGTCGTGCGCCATAACAGATGCATGGAAAGATATGTCCCCCATGGGTCCCGGACTGAGAGACAGCGGGTGTGTATCGTTAAGAAAGACATGCATCACGATTGACATTGCATCTCATGACATTGCACATTTTTATTATTGATGAACTTGAACATGTGTTTTGCTGATCTTGTGATTGTTTCTCTGTGAAGCTTGTGACTGTTGAATGTTGAGTTGTTATTGAGAATGTGTAAACTGATAGAGTGTGGTTATTGAGTGGTGTGTTTGGTAAACTGTTAGGCTATAGCGTTGAGGCTTAGATAGGGCGTAAGGAGTACCCGTATTTTGTTCCCTTAACTTGTGTTTAGAGGTTTGCTTGTTGGGTACCGCGTGGTTTGGTACTCACCCCTTGCTTCTACAAATTTTTTTGTAGGTTACGAGCCCAGATTTTTGTGATACCTTCCATTCTCTTCATTTCCGAGGCATCTTGTGGAGGATTGTGAGGTAGCTGCTTGTCATCTCAGCGAACTTTCCTTCTCCAGTTTATGACTTTGTTTTTACTTGAAAGACAACTTCATTTTAGACTTCTATTTTGTTCCAATTCTAATATTTACATTAGAGGCTTGTGCACGTGATAACCTGGTTTTGGGGATTGGATTAATATGACTTTTCATAATAGGAATTGTTGTTGGATTGTCATTTACTTTCGCACTTTGTTAGATATTGGGTTTTAGGCTGACTTGTCTTGGTGGGATAAGACGAGTGCCATCACACCCATTTTTTGGGTCATGACAAAATGGTATCAGAGCCCCAGGTTCATAGGTCTCACGTGTATACAAGTCGAGTCTACGTAGAGTCTCAAGGATCAGTACGGAGATGTCTGTACTCATCTCTGAGAGGCTATAAAGAATACTAGGAAACTTCCTTTTGTTCATTCTTTCTCATCGTGCGTAGTTACCTTCGTTAGTACTGGGTTGTTGTATACTCTTTTGACAGATGACGAGGACTAGAACTAATGTTACTGGTGGTAGAGGGGAGGCACTTCCCGAGGTAGTTGTTGAGGCCCCAGCTAGGGGTAGGGGTAGATCTCGAGCTAGAGGTCGTGCTAGTAGTACTACAGTAACCAGAGGTCGTGGATGTGGAGCAGCACCAGTGAGAGGTCGTGCTAGAGAGGTCTCTACAGAACCTCAAATTGATGGTAGAGAGGACCAGGTTTCTCCAGATCCTGTAGTCACACCTTTGCTTCAAGATACACTATTGAGGGTGTTAAGTGTGCTAGAGGGCTTTTCTCAGGGTGGTGGGGCGACTACCACACCACATGACTCTCATACTAGAGAGGGGGCTCAGACCCAAGAGCAGCAACAAGATCCAGTTGTTCATGATGTGGTGGGGCAACTACCAGTAGATCCCGCGATTCATAATGATGTTGCACCAGCAGTTGGGGGTCAAGTTGCATCGATGGTTGTTCTGACAGAGGATGAGCAGCGTAGGTATGAGAGATTTCGAAAGATGGACCCACCTCAGTTTCAGGGTGGGAAGAGCGAGGACGCTCATGAGTTTCTAACTACCTGCCGAGAGTTACTAGAGGTGGTTGGATTAGCTGAGTCACATGGGGTTCGATATGCTACACTCCAGCTTCGTGGACCAGCGAGAGATTGGTGGAGGACTTATTCGGGATGTTTGCCAGTTGGAACTCCTCCAGTGACATGGGAGCAGTTATCTAGTGCATTCCAAGATCGTTTTGTCCCGTGGAGCGTGAGAGAGGAGAGTCGCTTGAGGTTTGAGAGTCTGAGACAGGATGGTTTATCGGTTACAGAGTATGAGGCGCATTTTTGCCAGTTGTCTAGGCATGCGTTGGCCATTATTCCAAATGAGACAGAGAGGATCTGCAGATTTGTGAGGGGATTGACTTTCTTTATCAGGTAAGCTGTGTTTAGGATATCTAGGGAGGGGGCTTCTTTCCAGTCCATTGTGAGCGCCGCCAAAAAGGCGGAATTGATGGAGAGAGAAGAGTTTGGTGACCCTAAAAGGGCCCGTATATCAGGCCAGTTTTATAGTGCCTCATCTTGAGGTAGGGGATCACAGAGAGTGAGTGGTTCTTTTTAGCAGCGGGGACCCATTCATGCATCTATGCCGACATTCGAGGGTGGCCAGACATCTAGGGGTTCTTATGGCCCAGGTCAGGGCTCGTACAGTTCACAACAGCGACCTACAAGGCGAGGAAATTATAGTGGGTTTTCAGGGTCCACACAGCAGTTCCCAAGTCAGAGATTTTGTTTTAGTTGTGGAGATCCCGATCATCTAATGCGGCAGTGTACTTCTCAAAGAGGTCGTGGTGGGCCTCGACCTAATTCTTCATTCCAGACTAGACCACCAGCACCATAGGGTAGAGGTCGTGGCAGAGTTTAGTTAGGTAGAGGTGATAGAGTTTCTAGTAATGGTGTTGCAGCTCAGCAGAGTGGGGGTAGAGGTACCACCCAGGCTGGAGGTGGACGAGGAGGCCACTGCTATGCTTTCCCGGGGAGACCTGAGGCGGAGACCTCCGATGCTGTTATTACAGGAATCATCTCAGTATGCCATCGACCTGCGTCTGTGTTGTTTGATCCAGGTTCTACATTCTGTTATGTGTCTACGTATTTTTCTGCTAAATTTGATATGATATGTGATAGCATGACTGTACCTATTCGTGTTTCTACACCCGTGGGTAAGCCCTTAGTGGTGGATCGAGTATATCGATCCTGTCTTATTTCATTGGCTGGGTATGACACTTGGGTAGACTTAATCATTCTGGGGATGGTAGACTTTGTTGTTATCTTGGGTATGGATTGGCTTTCTCCTTATCATGCTGTCCTTGATTGTAATGCTAAGACTGTGACTTTAGCAATGCCTGGTATTTCGAGGGTTGAGTGGAAGAGTGCTAGTGGTTCTTATCCTAGCAAGGTCATCTCTTTTATCCGTGCTTAGAAATTGGTGGAGAGGGGGTGTTTGTCTTACTTAGCGTTTATTCGGGTTACTAGTGTTGAACCACCTTCTATGGACTCTGTTCCCGTGGTTTAGGAGTTTCTCGATGTATTTCCTTCTGATCTTCCAGGTGTTCCTCCCGATAGGGATATCGATTTTGCTATTGATTTGGAGCCGGGCACTAAGCCTATTTCTATACCTCCATATCGTATGGCCCCAGCAGAGTTGAAAGAATTGAAGGATCGGTTGAAAGATTTATTGAGTAAGGGTTTTATTCGCCCTAGTGTATCACCTTGGGGTGCCCCTGTATTGTTTGTGAAGAAGAAGGATGGGACTATGAGAATGTGTATTGATTAAAGACAGTTGAACAAGGTAACAGTTAAGAATAAGTATCCTCTTCCGCGTATTGATGACTTATTTGATCAGTTACAGGGAGCATCATTGTTCTCTAAGATTGATTTGAGGTCTGGGTATCATCAGTTGAAGATTAGGGCATCTGATATCCCTAAGACAGCTTTTCGGAACCGGTATGGGCATTATGAGTTTCTAGTGATGTCCTTCGGATTGACTAATGCCCCTGCAGCATTCATGGAGTTGATGAATGGGGTGTTTCAACCATACCTTGATTCTTTTGTGATTGTTTTCATCGATGACATCTTGGTTTACTCTAAGACTGAGGAGGACCATGTCCGACACCTGAGGATTGTACTTCAGAGGTTGAGAGAAGAGAAGTTGTATGCCAAGTTCTCAAAGTGTGAGTTCTGGCTTACTTCTGTGACATTCTAGGGACACGTGGTGTCCAAGGAGGGTATTAGAGTAGATCCGGCCCAAATTGAGGCAGTTAGAGGTTGGACGCGACCTACTTCACCTATTGAGATTAGGAGTTTTGTGGGATTGGCAGGCTATTATCGATGATTTGTTCAGAGTTTCTCTACTATTGCAGCTCCATTGACTAGATTGACTCGACAGGATGTGGGTTTTCAGTGGTCTGATGAGTGTGAGGAGCACTTTCAAAAGCTCAAGACTTTGTTGACTTCTGCTCCTGTGTTGACTCTACCTGAGGAAGGTGTAGACTTTATTGTGTATTGTGATGCTTCAGGAGTTGGTTTGGGTGGTGTGTTGATGCAGAAGGGGAAAGTGATTACTTATGCTTCTAGGCAATTGAAGTCCCATGAGAAGAACTGCGCTACTCATGATCTGGAGTTAGCGGCTGTGGTATTTGTACTTAAGTTATGGCATCATTATTTGTATGGAGTGCATTGTGAGATCTTCACTGATCATCGGAGTCTTCAGTATATCTTTAGCCAGAGGGATTTGAACTTGAGTCAAAGGAGATGGCTTGAGTTGCTGAAGGACTATGATGTGACCATTCTTTATCATCCAGGAAAGGCCAATGTTGTGGCCGATGCTCTGAGTAGGAAGACTCCTAGCATGGGGAGTCTTGCAGCGCTTAGTATTGAGGAGAGACCATTGGCTAGAGATGTGCAGATATTAGCTAACAGTCTTGTACGCTTGCAGATTTAAGAACAGAGTGATGGGATGATTGCTTTTATTGAGGCTCGGTCTTCTTTAGTCGAGCAAATCCGTGCACACCAATTTGATGATGAAAAATTATGTCTCATTCCAGACAAAGTATTGAGAGGGGAAGCTAAGGAGGCTATCCTTGATTCTGATGGTGTCTTCGGAGGCAGAATTTGTGTACCCAGGACAGGCGATTTGATTAGATTGATTCTTGAGGAGGCCCATTGTACTTGGTATTCCATCCATCCGGGAGCGGCGAAGATGTATCACGATCTGAGTTAGCATTACTGGTGGTGTGGGATGAAGAGAGTTATTTCAGACTTTGTTTCGAGGTGTTTGACTTGCCAGTAGGTCAAGTGTGAGCACAAACGGTCCGGGGGTGTATCTCAGAGGATGCCTATTCCTACTTGGAAGTGGGAGCGGATTACTATGGACTTTGTTGTAGGTTTTCCTACCATAGTGGGTGGTTATGACTCTATTTTGGTTGTTGTTGATAGGCTGACCAAGTCTGCCCACTTCATCCCGGTTCGGGTAAAGTATACAGCAGAAAAGTTAGCCGAACTATATATCAGTCAGATTGTGCGACTACATGGAGTTCCTGTTTCTATCATATCATATCGAGGTTCACTATTTACTTCTCACTTCTGGAAGACATTACAACATGGTCTGGGTACTCAGTTAGATATGAGTACGACATTTCACCCCTAGACAGATGGTCAATCTGAGCGGACCATTCAGGTATTGGAAGATATGCTTCGAGCGTGTGTGATCAATTTTGGTGAAAGATGGGATCGACATTTACCCTTAGCGGAGTTCACCTATAATAACAGTTATCACTCTAGTATCCAAATGGCCCCATTTGAGGCATTGTATGGTAGACGGTGTAGATCTCATATTGGTTGGTTTGATTCGGCGGAGATGGACTCTTTGGATACAGACTTGCTTAGAGATGCTATGAAACAAGTCCGTATGATTCAGTATACACTGTTGACAAGAGTTATGCAGACCGGAGAGTTAGAGCCTTGGTGTTTATGAAGGGTGATCATGTTTGGCTCCGAGAATCACCCATGAAGGGTGTGATGAGGTTTGGAAAGAAGGGAAAGCTTAGCCCTAGGTTCATTGGACCTTTCGAGATTTTGAGCCGAGTGGGAGAGGTAGCCTATAAATTGGCCTTACCACCTAGTTTGTCGGCAGTTCATCCTATTTTCCATGTCTCTATGCTTCGGAAGTATATTCCGAATGAATCTCATGTGATTTCACTCGATTCTGTGGAGCTGGGTCCAGACTTGACATATGAGGAGGAGCCTATAGCTATATTGGATAGGCAAATTCGAAAGCTTAGGACCAAGGAGATTGCTTCAGTGAAGGTGCAGTGGAAGCACCGATCGGTGAGACAGGCAACTTGGGAGACAGAGTCTGACATGCGTTCCAGATACCCTCAGCTTTTTGAAGCTTCAGGTACTTTCTTTCACTTCATGTTCGAGGACGAACATGATTATTAGTGGTGTATATTGTAATGACCCGCGAGGTAATTTTTGGAAATTTGGAATATTTGCTTAACTTGAGTTAATTAATGGATGCATAATGGTAGATAATTGATTAAATTAATAGTTAATGGGCTAAAGTGATAAAAATTTTAAGACCTTATACCCTTTAGCATATATTTAATAAAATATGTAGGTAAAACCTATCACTTTTAGTACTTAATTAATTCAAAAAAAAAAGAGGGGCAAAGGGTTTATGCACCGCGGCTACGAGCTGCCTCATGTAAGTTTCTTTTGCCTCTATGTATTTCTTAATTGCTGCACACATTATATGCATATAACAATATTATATAGATAATTGTTATAATATTATATATGTGTATGATGATTGCCAATTGGAGTCTTAAAAACTAAATAAGAAATCTTGAATTGTGATAATATTGACATTAGTTAGTTAGTGGGTATTCAATGGTTAATTGTGATTAATTGGTTAGTTTGATTATAGATAATTTAGTGTGTTGCTGAATAAAGAAAAACAAAAGAAAATAATAGTAAAAAAAAAGGGTTCAACGTGGCTCCTGGAAATTTTTTTTGAAACTAACTTTAATGCAAATATATGTATAGGTAATGATTGCTATATTATGTGTGGTTAGTAGATAATTTAGTTTAATTTCTTATTCTTATCACATTATGGGTTAAGTTTTGGAATATTGAGGTAAGTAATTAAATATTAGATCTAACATATTATATAAATACCAATCGAATTATGATAGTTGAAATGTTAATTGACATCGAGAATTACAAATTTGATTATAAAGTTGGGGTGTGTTTTTGGGTCAAGGTTAAACACATAAAAGTGCGAGTGTTGTTAGTTCTAAAACCTTATTGTGAATATATACTTGAATAGATTCCATTGGTTCAAAAGCTCAACAGAAAGGGAAGGCTCAAGTCCAAGAGTAATTATTCGATTGGCTAAGGCAAGTGGATTTCTAAACTCTTGTTAAGCGTACGAAATTCGTGTATTTCCTTGTGTGATGTTGAGAATGATTTGGAGACTTGTTGCTTTTTTGTTGGTGTTGTATTCCTTGTTGCAAATTGTGCTTTGATATCAAAATGGCTATCTCCTCATTGTTATTTTAGTATGTAATTAAAACTGCATTTGAAACATGGTTGTGATAAGAGTTCTGTGATAAGAGTATGTACCATTTCGAGGGTCGTATCGCGCGCCGCGATGGAAATTATATTTCGAGGGACGTATCACGTGCCGCGATGGTTACTATTATCGAGGGTCGTGTCGTGCGCCGCGACAGATGCATGGACAGATATGTCCCCCATGGGTCCCAGACTTAGAGACAGCGGGTGTTTATCGTTAAGAAAGACATGCATCACGATATTTGACATTGCATCTCATGGCATTGCACATTTTTATTATTGATGAACTTGAACATGTGTTTTGCTGATCTTGTGATTGTTTCTCTGTGAAGCTTGTGACTGTTGAATGTTGAGTTGTTATTGAGAATGTGTAAACTGATAGAGTGTGGTTATTGAGTGGTGTGTTTGGTAAACTGTTAGGCTGTAGCGTTGAGGCTTAGATAGGGCGTAAGGAGTACCCGTATTTTGTTCCCTTAACTTGTGTTTAGAGGTTTGCTTGTTGGGTACCGCGTGGTTTGGTACTCACCCCTTGCTTCTACAAATTTTTTTTGTAGGTTACGAGCCCAGATTTTTGTGATACCTTCCATTCTCTTCATTTCCGAAGCATCTTGTGGAGGATTGTGAGGTAGCTGCTTGTCATCTTAGCGAACTTTCCTACTCCAGTTTATGACTTTGTTTTTACTTGAAAGACAACTTCATTTTAGACTTCTATTTTGTTCCAATTCTAATATTTACATTAGAGGCTTGTGCACGTGATAACCTGGTTTTGGGGATTGGATTAATATGACTTTTCATAATAGGAATTGTTGTTGGATTGTCATTTACTTCCGCACTTTGTTAGATATTGGGTTTTAGGCTGACTTGTCTTGGTGGGATAAGACGAGTGCCATCACACCCATTTTTTGGGTCGTGACACTTACATGTGGCTATGTGGTTGATTACTGGAGCACTGAATTTTTTTACCTTCTTTTCAAAATAATTAAATTATATATCAATTTAATATTGGGCTTATTTCAAATATATACAACATTGAGTTTATCACAAATATATACAACAGAAGATATACCTTGACTATACCATATATTTTGCCTATACATGAATTATATATTGACAATGTATTATGATATACTCAAAAAGTTGAATATAGTTTAATCATATATGAAGTTTACACTGACTATGCTTGTGGTATACACTAACTATTCAACCTTTATCTACTTAAAATCACCTCTAAATAGTCCTAAATTTTAAATATGAAGTTCTCTCAATATTATAAGTCTTTTTATATTTATATCAAATTTAAAGAAAAAGAAAAAGCGACGAAGAAGAAGACGACCACACAGAAGATGAAGAAGATCACGACGTAGAAAAATAAGAAGAGAGAAAAAAAGGCATTAATGGCGAAATAAGAAGGAAGAAAAAGAAGGCCGGAATTCATAAATGATGAAATAGAAAAGAAAAAGAAATTTTGACCAATTTCAGTAATTTTAAAAAATTGGCTAAATCTTTGATAATACAAATGGTCGATTGCATAATTGTCCTTTATTAAGAAAATTGTAGTCTATCATTGGTATCTCATTTTACCTCTTGTTAGTGAGTAAAACTTTGAGGTGTAAAAGACATGTGGGCATTAAAGTTTCGAATTTGCTACTTTATCAATTGTCTTATTACCCTCCTTGTAAAGAATATAATTAATTAATAAAAATGTGTTCTCTGTAATCGCTTAAGTTTTTAAATGAGATGTTCACACATTTGAACATGACATCAGAGTAGATAGAAGTCCTAAGATAGAATCTCATCGTCACCATATTAAAAAGAATTTCAATGTGCCTGACCATTAAAAATAAATCAGGCCCACACGTGAGGAGGCGTGTTGACTGTTGAGAATTTAATTAATTAATAAAAATGTGTCCTCTCTAACAACTTAAACTTTTAGATGAGATGGTCACACACTTTAACATGGTATTAGAGCAGGCAGAAGTCGCAAAGTTTGAATCTCACCACCATCCATAAAACATTTTTTTTACGTGCTTGGATGATAATGTCCCAAAAATTTTAAGTGAAATGATTTCTCTTTAGAAATTTAATTGGTCAAAAGCATAGAATTACATTGTACCTCTCACTACTAAAAAAACAACGTTTAACGACTGATATTAGTGACGATCAATACTCTGTCACTATATAACGACAGATTCGTGATGGAATGACCATGTTGTTGCAAAATTAACAAATAATATTTTGATTTATAAAAAAGCAACAGATTTTCAACGGAATATATAATACGTTGCTAAATATTAGCGCGAAAAGTTGGGGCCTAATTTTCCCTACGGATTTAGTAACAATGTTGTGGTGACAAATTTAATTAATATTGGGCGATGGAATTAGTGACGAAAAAAGGTTGCTAATCTATCAAACATAATCTTTATAAAAAATATATTATATAGTGACGAAAATATTCGTCAATATAATTTTTCTAAATATATATATTTATTTGAAAGCGACGGATTTTAGAATCCGTCACTAATTCCGTTGCAAACTCCAATTTCAGATTTTCATTGCTCTCATTTTATCTCATACATCCAGCATAATTTATCATACTCCAAGAGTCAATCTCATCCTCTCATCCGAATTTATCAATGGTCCTGATTTAAGACCCTTGCTTACCCATCTTATACAAAAGATCCCGAATCTCTAATTTTCTTCATTCTCCTCCTCTCCTCTACAAGTTCGTTGCCCAGTCCTTGTTTGCCTTCTTCTCCGTTCTTCCTTTTGGCCTTTGCAGCTTGGAGAACGAGGAGTGAACAACAATGATGAGCTCCGAAAGACTTGCGAAGACTACCAGTGAACCTCCTTCACTGGCAGAAGCTCCAATCAGTGAGCAATTAGACGATCAAGTGGTCTCCGTCTGGATATAGCAGCAACACAAATAGTTCCACCAGTTGCCTCCCTCTTCGGTGAAAAAGGACAACAACTTTAGCTACACGCAGGGAGCAACGACGGTGAGCACTGGCAGCATTCAGATCCAGCGAGCAACATAGGAACAAAAGCGAGGGAGAACACAACAACATTTTCAGTCAAAGGAGCTCTATGAGGATTTTAGGTAAAGAAACCCTTTCCTTCAATGATCTCTAAATAAAGTATTCTTATCATATCTTTTATCGAAACACTAAGAGCTTAAAGGAATAAAATGACAACAATTCTTATGTAATTTGATTTTATTTGTTTCTTGAAAGCTATATTAAAGCAATTGTTCCAAAACAAGTAATTTATGGCTTTCATGAGAATGATGTTAGCTTAACTTGAATTTATTTAACTCAAGTAGATGCCACCTCTTGACATTTGTGAGAGATAGTAAGCAATCAAAATATGTGATTTGATTGTGTTTTTTTCGAGGTGGAACTTATAGATAGGGTAATATTAATCAACAGAAGCAATTCGAGTGGTTCAAAAGGATATATACTTTTGTTTCGTATAATATGGTGGCATTTCTATAATATCCATCAAAGACCAATGCGTTATTCTATTAATTGTCATTACCCTTGATTCCCTCAACTTTGTGTTAGCCATTTTATATTTATCTCCTTTATGCCCCCCTTTCCCCCTTTTCAGTTCACATTGAAGCTTATGCATTTAGGTGTATAAAGATAAATTGTTATTCCAAGTATATCATTATGTTGGCGGGCGCGAAGTTATTGTTTGACTCACACGGGTGACTCTATCTCAATTGGAGAGTATCACAAAAAGCTTCTAAGTATATATTTCACAAATTATATAAGTACTATCTTTAGGTTGTATGATATATACACTTGTATCTAAACACACATTACACAATAGATATTATTGTATCTAAAGGTGATTTATCTTATGTATAGGCTATTGAAAAGGATTGAGATCCAACACCAAGCGAGTTCCATTTGCACGTCCATACACATGGTCATGATGAAAAATCTTTTGTTGATGAGCTCTCTCAAATTGTCCATGTAATTCGAATATATATATGTATTTCTCATTAGAAGGGGAAACTATCTCTCTAAATGTTGTTTGGTTTCTTCTTTTTTTCTTAGCTACTGTTTCGTCTTTCGTGAATCTGTTGTGTGCTTGGGGTTTATCCGTTTGTGATTTGTTAACTCTAACTAATTTGCCTTCTTAAGCTGAAATGTTTTAGTCACAGTTTGAGTCATTTTGTTTATTTAATAATCAAGTCTTTGTCATGTGAATCCCTGTCTTAATCCTTTGTAGTATTCAAGTTTTAATTTTTTTTTATTTAATTTGCTCATTGTAAACATTGATTGTTAACTTTGACTATCTTTTTTTTTTGTTATTATTTAGGAGCCATATGTGATGAATTAGTAGAAATTCGATTAACTTATCATGAGTAGTAGTTAAATTTATGTAGAATTAATTTTTGTAACTTTTACATGATTTTAAGTTATTGTACATTTGTTGTTTCATTTACTTCCTCCTTGGATGTTCATTGTTTATTATTGAGGAATGATTTAGATGCAATATTGTTGCTATACTTATTTTGATTTTTAATTCCTATTTTTTTGTATCATGTAAACTCATGTGGAGTTCAAATTGGACTCGGGTATATTTCCCTTTGCATTTCTAATGAGCCGTGAAAGCTCAAGTCCTTCTCTTCGAGTCAATCCCTGAATATCACTGGGAAGTAGGAAGAAAATTGCTCTATTGTCCATCGTCAATAAGAAAATTCCACCATATTAATTTCAGTTTGTACAATTCAGATAAGATGCAAAAGTAATTATCAAGATAAGTCTGAAGAGGGAGAATTTTCTCAAAAGAAGATTAAGGAAAAAGAATAATACAAGAAGTTGATGGTCATTGATAATTCATATTCTCATTTAGTTAATCCAAGAGGGTGATGCTAGTAACCGTTATGCAAAATCGAGAAAAGGCAACAAAACTAAACATAACAAAACAATCTTACATACATATGCTTTTGTGTAATTACGTTACGATAATACTCGTTAGGACTTATTGTTGCTATGTTTCATTGTTTATGAATTTTTTCTAAAGGAGTTATGATGTTATAGACCATAGCAATAAATTGGATCAGGTAGCTATTTTTTTCTTGACATTTATATGAATTACATTTGTTTGGTCTTGAAACATTTGAAATCCATCCAAGATTCTATGAACTTTAAGGTGTCAATTACAGTGTGTTTCTTTCTTTATTTCTCTATCTAGTTTTTTCACTACAAAAAAGGGTCAAATTTATCCTCATCATATTATAAATGACTCAAAAATATTTTTTTTCCTTATGGAATCACCGATCAAGTTTTAGTTTAGGTCCATATCTACTTTCTAACTTGTCTCCTCATTTGTTTGTTGGGGACTAATGTATAATTGTAGGCTTATAGCATTTATTCTTGAATACTGTGTTGTTGTATGTAATTATCATTGTATTGATTTTTAATCTAAGTATAAATGTAAAGTATATGTTACCTAAAAAAGTATAGTACATTTAATTAATCTAAAAGGTTCCGTATTTACTGCTGCACTTTCTTTTAAATATAATTTTGATACTAATTCTTTAATGCTTTCTCTTTGTCCTTATTTACAGGAAAAATGTGAAGAAATATTATGGGGAAAACGTCTCAATATGATATTGATTAATGTGAAGCATACTACAAAAGTTGATGAACAAAAGTTCTCTTAAGAATAGTTAATAGATTGTTTATGATGTTTTGCTCCAAAATATGTGATTTGGATTTTGCTATCTATAAATTTTGAACTGTCTAAGTATTATTTTTTATGAATATTTTTTATTTAGAGGTATTTTTAGTATATTTTATTTTATTTATTTCAGCAATGTATATTTTATATAAATAAATGAAATTATTTTACAAGAAATTTTTTAGCAACAAATTTAATGATGATTTGGTCATTGCTATAAAAAAATATTGGCGGAATTAGCAACGAAATATTTTAGTGGTAAATATGCCGGCTCAAATAACATAATATTTTGTGACGGACTAGTGACATTTACTTCGTCACAAAGTTTATTCGAAATGATGAAATTACTTATGAAATAGTGTTGGGAAAGACAAGGCACTAACAAAGAATGCCTGACAGGATAACTGCGGAAGAATACAAGGTCTATACTTTCCCTTCTCGATTTGAACCAAGAGAAGAAAAAAAAACACAAGCAATATGATAGTAAGGCATCAAGTAATTCAACCAAACAAATATAACAAGACAATAATAAACCAATCACACAAGACACCAAGATTTACGTGGAAAACCCTTTGATGTGAAGAGTAAAAAACCACGGGACCAAAAGCTCCACTATAATCACTAAGAGTTACAATATTGTTCTCCAAAATTGGCCACAAAACAAGTGCCAAACAACGAGCAACAACAAAATAAGATTGCACCAAATCTAGAGAATTAAAGGAGCAAAATCACCAATTTCGCAGCTACTGTTCACGACAGCAAAACTGAAGCTGCAGGCCACCAAATCCAACTCTGTCAGTTCCTTATCAAAGATTGAGATGAAGATAATATGATGTCCAAAAATCAGCTCAATCGGACAAGAAACAAAGCGGGAATCACAATTTGAAGTTGGTTGTTAGGGCTGAATTTTGACTGCGAAAACTGCTCTTTTTCTCTCTTTTTGGCTGCTGAAAGAACTCTCTCTATATATGAAAATAAGACCTAAATAGACTTATATTTGCCTCATAAGAATGGACCTATGGGTAAAAATGGGTTGGTCCAAATTGGGCTTTTATTATTCACATAAGAAGGGGAAAAGGCCCATAACCCAACAATTCTCCCCCTCATGACTATGTGGAGGAGACCGCCATCCCTCTGACCATGCAACAATCTTCAAACTTCCCTCTTGGCAAAGCTTTAGTCATCATATCGGAACCATTCTCATTTGTATGTATCTTTTCAAGCTCAAGAAACTTATAATCCAACACATCTCGAATCCAATAGTATCTCACATCAATGTGTTTAGACCGGCCATGGAATTTAGAATTATTGCCAAGATGTATAGCACTTTGACTGTCACAATAAAGCACATACCTCTCTTGAACACAACCTAGTTCCCCCAAGAATCTCTTCATCCAAAGCAATTCTTTACAAGCTTCAACGACAGCAATAAGCTCAGCTTCTGTAGTAGATAGAGCAACACATTTTTGCACCTAGATTGCCAAGACACAGCTCCCCCTGCAAAAGTAACCAAGTACCTTGAAGTAGACTTGCGAGTATCAACATCAGCAGCCATGTCTGAATCAGTATAACCACAAAGAATAGGCTTCCCTGTACCAAAACACAAATTCAGACTAGAAGTGCCACAGAGATATCTCATAACCCACTTCACAGCATTCCAATGTTCTCTTCCCGGATTAGAAAGAAAACGGCTAACAACTCCAACAGCGTGAGCAATATCCGGTCTTGTACAAACCATCACATACATCAAACTACCAATAACTGAAGCATAAGGAACTTACTTCATATCTTCCTTCTCATCATGACTAGAAGGACAATGTTTCGTGCTCAATTTGAAGTGCATAGCTAAAGGTTTACTGAAAACCTTAGCTTTGTCCATGCTGAATCTGCGAAGTACTTTCTGAATGTACTTCTCTTGTGATAATACCAATTTCTTGGCCTTTCTATCACGGACAATCTGCATGCCAAGAATCTGCCTTGCTGGTCCTAAGTCTTTCATAGCAAAAGACTTAACTCTTGCTTCAACTTCTGAATCCTGCAAGTATTATGACCAACAACAAGCATGTCATCAACATAAAGCAACACAATAATAAAGTCACCATCAGAGAACTTTTGCACAAAAATATAATGGTCTGAAAAACTCTTTTTGAAGCCCTGCTGACTCATAAAAGAACCAAACTTCCTGTACCACTGCCTGGGAGCTTGTTTCAAACCATACAAGCTCTTCTTCAATTTTAAAACATAATTCTCTTTACCCTTGACTTCAAAACCTTCCGGTTGCTCCATTTAAATTTCTTCATCTAAGTCACCATGGAGGAAAGCAGTTTTAACATCCATTTGCTCAACCTATAAATCTAGACTTGCAGCCAAGCCTAGAACCACACAAATAGATGACATCTTCATAACTGGAGAGAATATCTCATCAAAATCAACTCCCTTTTTCTGATTAAATCCCTTGACAACTAATCTAGCTTTGTACCGTGGAACTGGATTACCATCTTCATGTTTCACCCGAAAAATCCACCTGTTTTTCAAAGCTTTTCTGTCTTTAGGTAACTTAACCAAATCAAAGGTATGATTATCATGCAAGGATTTAATCTCATCTTCCATAGCATCAAACCACCTTTCTTTTTCTTCACTTTCCATGACCTCATTAAGACTCTCAGGTTCGCCCCCGTCAGTAAAGAGTACATACTCATTGGGAGAATAACGAGATGAAGGAATTCTCTCTCTACTAGATCGTCCGAGAGAACTCTGGAGCATCTATAATTGGTTGTTGGACAACCACATCATTTTGCACTGGAGCATCAACAACATCATGCCGGTCATTCTGAACATTATCACCATCTTCATTATCAACTTGATTTTCATCATTATAAAGATTTTCTTCCAGTGCAATAGTCAAAGGAACTGGATCAACATCAACTAAGCTCTCACTACACTGAAAATCACCCTTGTCAGCTTTGTCAAAATCTTCAATTGTTTTATCTTCAAAGAACACAACATCATGGCTTCTAACAAGTTTCTTCTCAACAGGATCATAGAAACGATAGCCAAATTCATCTTGACCATAACCAATGAAGATACACTGCCTAGTTTTAACATCCAACTTTGACCTTTCATCCTTAGGAACATGTACAAAGGCTTTACACCCAAAGACTCTAAGATGATCATAAGAAACATTCTTACCAGTCCAAACTCTATCAGGGACATCACCATCTAAAGCAAAAGCAGGAGATAAATTGATAACATAAGCAGCAGTATTAAGTGCTTCTGCCCAAAAGAAATCTGACAGCTTAGCATCTGAAAGCATACATCTAACCCTCTCAACTAGAGTTCTGTTCATCCTCTCTGCTAAACCATTTAACTGAGGAGTCTTTGGAGGAGTTTTCTGATGCCTAATACCCTGCTCTCTGCAATATCTATCAAAAGGACCAATATACTCACCACTATTATCTGAGCGGATGCATTTCAATGTCTTTCCTGTTTGTCTTTCAATCAAAGCTTGAAAACTCTTGAACACATCAAGTACTTGATCCTTGGACTTCAAAGGAAATACAAGAGTTTGCGAGAATGATCATCAATAAAAGTCACAAAGTAAAGTGCATACCATGAGATCTTACCTTAAAAGGACCACAGAAATCAGAATGTACCAACTCCAGCAAATCAAGCTTTCTTTAAGGGGGATGACTCTGAAAAGAAACTCTTTTCTGTTAATCGGCTAAGCAATGAACACATTTCTTCAACTTTGCTTGTTTCACTCCAGAAAGCAAATTTTTCTTAGCCAAACTATCAATCCCCTTCTCGCTCATATGACTCAGCCTTCTATGCCATAACTCTGATGAAGTATCATTCTCCACCAAATTTACTGAGTCTCTGGACATGGAGCCCTGAAATACATACAAGTTAGACAAATTTTCACCACGGGCCACAACCATCAAACCTCTAGTAAGCTTCCACTGGCCAACACCAAGTGTATTAACATAACCCTGATCATCAAGATATCCCACAAAAATCAAATTCAAGCGAACATCTGGAGCATGCTTGACATTATTGAGAACTAGTTTGGAACCATTGTTACTTTCCAAACAAACTATCCCAATGCCAATAACTTCAACTTCATGATTATTGCTCATTTTCAACGTTCCAAAATTACCTGGAGTATAAGAAGAAAATAATTCCTTCTTTGGTGTGACATGAGAAGTAGCACCAAAATCCACAAACCAGCTAGACTCATCACGAACAAGATTAATGGCATTTGCATCACAAGAAACAAGAAGATCATCATTAGCAACAATAGCAACACGATTTTTATTATTGTCTTCTCTCTTCTGTTGTCTCATATCTCTCTTGTGCTTGTAATAATATTTCATGATATGCCCATTCTTGTGGCAATAGTCACGTGTAATATTCTTGTATTTAGACTTTGACTTGCTTATACTTTTACCTCTATCATTCTGACCTCTAGACTTGTTTCTCCCCCTATCTTCAGTAACCAAAACATCGGAGTGTGAAGCTGAAGAAGATGAGGCTTGAGATCTTCTTCTCATTTCTTCATTTAAGACACCACTCTTAGTATATTCCATGGTTACAACACCGCTTGGAGCAGAATTAGTCAAAGAATTCGAGTTTCCCAAGAGTCTGGCAGAGTATTAAGAAGCCAAAGTCTGTGTATCTCATCATCAAACTTTACACCCATTCCGGACAGCTGGTCAAGAACACCCTGAAAATCATTAATATGATCAGAAATAGGAGTGCCCTCTTTATACCTGATATTCATTAATTGTTTCAATAGGAACAACTTGTTGTTGCCAGTCTTCGAAGCATAAAGTGTCTCGAGCTTGTCCCACAAACTTTTGGCATGTGTCTCATTCACAATATGATTTCTAACATTATCTTCAACCCATTGTCTAATATAGCCACAAACCTGCAGATGCTCAAATTCCCATTCTTCATCATTAAAAGACTGAGGCTTATTGGAAGCAAACACATGTAAATGCATCTTCTTGACAAATAGAAGATCTTTCATCTTGCCTTTCCAAATATGATAGTTACTACTATTTAAACACACCATTTTGCTCATATTTGCCTCCATCATTCAAAACGACAATCAACAATAACCAATGCTCTGATAACACTTTGTTGGGAAAGACAAGGCACTAACAAAGAATGTCTGACAGGATAACAGCGGAAGAATACACAAGTCTATACTTCCCTTCTCGATTTGAACCAAGAGAAGACAAACAACCACAAGCAATATGATAGTAAGGCAGCAAGTAATTCAACCAAACAAATATAACAAGGCAATAATAAACCAATCACACAAGACACCAAGATTTACGTGGAAAACCCTTCGCTGTGAAGAGTAAAAACCATGGGACCAAAAGCTCCACTATAATCACCAAGAGTTACAATATTGTTCCCCAAAATTGGCCACAAAACAAGTGCCAAACAACGAGCAACAACAAAATAAGATTGCACCAAATCTAGAGAATTAAAGGAGCAAAATCACTAATTTCGCAGCTACTGTTCACGACAGCAAAACTGAAGCTGCAGGCCACCAAATCCAACTCTGTCAGTTCCTAATCAAAGATTGAGATGAAGATAATATGCTATCCAAAAATCAGTTCAATCGGACAAGAAACAAAGCGGGAATCGCAATTTGAAGTTGACTGCGAAAACTGCTCTCTTTCTCTTTTTGGCTGCTTAAAAAACTCTCTCTATATATATATATGAAAATAAGACCTAAATAGGTTTATATTTGCCTCATAAGAATGGGCCTATGGGCAAAAATGGATTTGTCCAAATTGGGCTTTTATTTATCCACATAGGAAGGGAAAAAGGTCCATAACCCAACAATAGCAACACACTATATAATTATAACAATGGAATAGTCCGTCACTAACAAGTGGCGACGGATATCATTCGTCTCTTTTATGTCGCTAAACTTGCGAAATAGCGATTACTAACGAGCGAAATAGCAACAACTAGCAATTAGTCCAAAATCCGATTTAGCCACAAAATACGATATTTTTTTGTAGTGTCAATTCATCGTGAACCATTTCTGTTACACCATTCTAATCTAACCTTTAAAATTATAGTCTCATTATTATCATATCACCAAATGGGACAACACAAATATTCACCATGTTACTCTGAATATAAGGAGTATAAGGATTTGAGTGTTTCTGGAAGACTCATAACTATAGAAAAATCAGTAAAAAAATTACTTTTATTAGTCTCCAAGAACTTTTTTCCAAGCAAGTCAAGTACATTATTATATGGGACTGCTGCATGGATCTTACTCAAACATTAGTAATAAAATTTGACTCTTTTGGACTAATGACTTTTCTGTAAAGATCTTTAGTGCTATAGAGCAATAAATTATTGTAGTCTTAATTATGTTATCTCATGAATCAATTTTCATATGTTTTCTGTTTACGCCAAATGCCGGACAACATTAAGAAAAGTTATGTGCAATGATTTGAAAATCCTAGGATGATTTTTTTCTTCTCGAGTGATAGCTTATCAGGGTACCACGAATCATTAAACTCAACCAATACACTCTAGATCAAGTAAACAATTTGAAGAACACAAATTCTTTTTCTAAAGGAAGCATAATTCCTGTATAAAGAGTGACATATTGGTCTCTCCAGACACCATCTTATTCTTTACCTTATTCAAGTTCTCATCTTCAAACTTCTTAGCCTTGATTATTTTCTCCATAAAGGTGGGTTCAACCTTAATACCGACTACCATCCCTACTATTTCTAGAGATTGTCACGATTACAAATAGTTGTGATTGACACCCATACTTACAAGTCAGTAGGAGAACCACTACTACTGTTCAACAAAAGCAATTAAATCAAAACTAAGACATTTAAATTAAGGAAGCAAGTTAAATAACTAAGCTGAGTTTCATTATTAGATAAAGATTTAATAACTAACTAATAATTGGGAAGATAAACCTAGAATCTGAAAGTTAATGTACCAAAATTATAACGATATCCGTGTCTAACAAGAGCTTACTAACGAACTATCAACTAACTAAAGCAAGGTCTAGGTCCGAAAAAGGGTGGACATAGACTATAGAAACCCTCATGGAAGCCCGAACAAAATGACTCACCCTTGAATTCGTCAACGATCACTGATAACTTAAGCGAGATCTGTCAACAATCGCATGAAGATGCCCTGTGCTTAACAAAATAATATGAGCAACTGCAAAATCAGTACACAACCATAATGCTAGGATCACACGGCTATCCCACTAGCGTAACATAAACAAATCAATAACATTATAATATAATGCATATATATCAACATATTTAATATCATCATCAAGAATTATCATCACAGTTCATATACTTCATCACGTAGTTGGTCCTCTAACAGAGCCCAAACTGTGAGCATGCCCCGGAACGTGGCAATCCGATCCAACTGTTAGCATGCCGGAACGTGGCAATCCTATCCAAACTGTTAGCATGCTGAAATATGGTAATTCGATCCAATCACACATCACTAAAACACAGCAAGATCACGCATACAAGTATCACTATCAATATTGCAACATGCATACAATGTCAGTTTCAATATAAGTCGGTAAAATTCATTATTTTATTTTCCAACTTCTGGAGGTCACTTTTATATATTTTTAATTTTTAATTTTTATTATTTCCATCTTCCGGAGGTCAGAATATTTAATTCTCAAATTTTGGAATATCGTCCTCCGGAGGTCGGTATTTTTATTTTTTATTTTTGAGATTGCAACCTTCGGAAGTCGATTTTTTATTTCTTATTTTTTATATTCCGACCTCCAGAGGTCGGTATTTTCATTTCTTATTTTTTACATTTCGACCTTCGGAGATCGCTATTTTTATTTCTTATTTTTTAGATTCCGACCTACGGAGGTTGGTATTTTTATTTCTTATTTTTTGAGATTTTTACCTCTAGAGGTCGATGTTTTTATAAAGGGCCTAAAATACCTCGAAGTATTGAAAATGGTACAAAACTACCCTCCATCCACCTATTGGCTCCAAAATGCCCTTATCACCCACATATTGACTCCAAATTACCCTTCTCATCCACCTTTGTGTTCAAAATTGACTGCTTATCTAACGGTTTTAAATTTAAACTGTTTAAATATTTAAAAAAAAATATTTGACGCTCAACTAGTGATTATAATTTAATTTATTAATATTATTTATAGACCAACCCACTACTCACTCATTAATAATTAGATCTCAACCAATTAATAAATCAATTCTAATATCAAAATCGCGTAAAACACTACTAAAACACGGAAATTATTCGAGCTCAAATCGAAGCCACAATTTAATTTAGGTTGAGCCGCATATTTAGGAGGACACTTTCAATAGGATTCTTTTTCAAGCTTGAATTTGAAATTTACTATTAAAGGTAAAGATGTAGTGCATCTCGAATTAATTCATGCCTTTTAAAATATAATTGTATAAATATTTATGATTTGTTTTAAATATAAAATTTAAATATGTTATTTTTATAAAAAAAATACCATCACATAATTGAGACGAAGCAAATTAAGATGAACATAGTCAGACTTTTATGTTTATCGGTAATTTTATTTAGACACTTGAGTTATAATATGTTTTGATTGGGGACTTGAATGTATGATAATGTACTTCAATAGATATTTTCGCCTCAAATTTTTAGAAAAACTCATTGGTAATAACTTTTTAGTTGTTGCATTAGTAAAGAGGCGGTTTATTAATTGGGTGGGGTTTAATTAGTATTGGGTTGGTAATGAATTTATTCATAAATTATATTAGTAAGTTAAATTATAACAAATATTTGAGCGCCATGTATTTAAAAAAATATTTAAAAAATTTAAATTTAAAACCGTTAAATAAGTGGTCAATTTTGAACTCAAAGGTGGATGACAAGGATATTTTGGAGCCAATAGGTGGGTGAAAGGGTATTTTAAAGCCAATAGGTGGATGGAGGGTAGTTTTGTACCATTTTTAATACTTTAAAGGTATTTTGGACTCTTTTCCGTTCTTATTTTTGAGATTTCGACCTTCGAATGTCGTTATTTTTATTTCTTATTTTTGAGATTTCAACCTCCGAAGGTCAGTATTTTTATTTCTTAATTTTTGATTCTGAACTCCGGAGGTCAGTATTTCTGCTACAAAACTGGCAACATTGAGTTGCAATTTTTGTATCACACCTGCATATTTATATCAAAATAACCCAAAGAATTCCAAATGAGCTATTTTAAAATAAATTTCATCCAACCAAAATAACAAAATATTTTCAATATATACATTTAACTATTTCAAAATAAACTTTATTCAACTTAAAGATAAACTAAAATACAATCAAACAATTTCAAAAATATAGAAGTCTAAAATGTCAAACCAATACAACTACTCCTTATCACCCATATCATTCTCATCACTCTCATGATCCGATCCATCACTGCTTACCGAACATGGAGGAAGAATATTTCCTGATTTTTAAAATTCAATAAGATCAACTAGTGTTGATGCTTATGCTTAACAAATATATTATTTCTAAATTTAAAGCAAAGTGTCAACACAAGATGGACAAAAATTGATCTTGCAAGAAAATCAATTTTTTCATCAATAGGATCAACTAGTGTTGGTACTTATGCTTAACAGTCACTCGATGGACACAAAAATATTATCATATACTTAAAGCTAAGTATCAATATTAGATGGATACAAACACATTATATAAAACAATTGTACTTTAACTTTAGAGATTTAGAATCATCAAACCTTATCTCCTATTTTGATGAAAGAAGCAGTATAATCTTGTATTAACTTTTCAAATATGTTAGCTTCTTGAGTGGCATAGCTCGAAAAGAGAGAAAAAAGTTAACACTAGAAAAATAGAGTTTGAACCTATTTACATGCACATTTTACATACAAGAAGATCAAGTAGGGCATGAAGTCATACTCTTAAGTTAATTGTATTTTATTTCAAAGTAATTCAATTTGATTCACTAACATCAAGAGCTCAATTCAAGTATGGATTCCCACAAACCTACTAATTTATCCCAAACACGAGGATGTATGATTGTTGTCTTTATGATAGAACCATTTATTAACAACAAGAATTTCAATGAACAGAAATATTACAATTCTACCTTAATGATAACACTTCAAACACTTTAATAAAAAAATAGGAAATATGTTTTTCAACTAGATATTATAATTGAAATGTAAATCTTTTTCATATTTCAGTTCATCTATATAATCTAAGAAAACGAGAATTCACCTTGAGTTAGAAAGTAGAGGATGTGAACTAAGTAGTTCACTATAAGTTATCAAACTTATTAATCAAGAAGAACGCAAGCAAATTCAGAAAAAACATAAAGAATAAATTGAATTAAGTATATTAGTACTCTTATTTTGAGACACTTCAACTAACTAAAAATAAAAAAGATTTCTTAGGGAGGTTCTAAAAATTCACCTTGAGTTAAAGGGATGGAGCGGCGCCAACCCACTACTGTTGTTGCTGCGCTCGATCATGACTGAGGTGGTGTGACCTCCAGCTGCTGAGGTGCGACCCACTGCAGCGCGCGAACTGCAGATAGGGTGGCTTCGATCGCTGTCCGCCGATCAGAGAAGAAGGCGTGGGTGGCGTCGGTCGGGGTAGGGTGGGTGCGCGGCGGTAGGGGTGTGTTCAATGAGAGAGGAGTGAGAGAGACATATTTGACTTAGGGTTTTGATATTATCCTTCTTTTTTTAAAGAGAAGTGTTTAATTTACCGACCATGAGATTTCAATATTTTTTGGAATAATTATTACCGACCACAGAATATTGATATTTTTAAAAATAATTATCTATATTTAACAATATTCAATAAATATCGACATCATGAAGTCGATATTATTTAAATAAAATAATAATTTAAATATACCAAACTCTTTGAGTCGATAGTTATTAATTTATTTTAGTAATATATATATATATATATATATATATATATATATATTAATTAGGAGGTATATAATTAAAATTTATAATATTAACTTGATCGATAAATAAAATTTATTAAATTAAACTTCTATTGGTATAAATTTAATTTTGTCAATCAATAAGAATTTATCAATATCAAATCTAGTATATAAATCTCCTTAAATTGATCATCGATATTATTTCTTTAATTGATAGTGTATTTGATATATAATTAATCAACGTATTTCATATTCATATGAAGTATCCTTTATATGTTATCATAATTAGGAAGTGATCAGTCACTTGACATACATTCAAGATCGAAAGTATATAATAATACTATATCGCATTTCATACTTGAATATATTAGATGTTAGCTCTTCACCTCTACATCATAACATGAGATATTAAGTTCTGATTAGATGACGGATTGATAGATATTACTCTAGAAATATAAGTATAATTATATCCTAATTTATATCAACGTAGTTTCTTACTCTAAATATGGATTACAGATTTTTTTTTTATTCCACGAAATCTAACTTTTTATTTATAAAAGTATACAAAATTATTAAACTTTTTAAATATTAATTGTAAGTTTCAAATAAAATTTTAGTATCATGCTAAATATGTAACGACCTGTTTCGTCGTTTTGAGCAGTAGATTTTATTTCTGGAAAAACAGGCGGAGGCGACGGACCCCACGACGGACCGTCGCAGGATCTCGTTTCAAAACACTTAGAAAATCTGAAATTGGGTACTGAAAATCGACTCTCTGAACTTCATGACGGAATGGCAGGACGGACCGTCACAGACTCTTCAGAGAAATTGAGTCTCTAAACTCTGTGACGGGCAGCAGGACGGACCGTCGCAGGTGCGACGGGCCGTTACAGACTGCGAAATCCCAGTCGGGGTCGGATTTCATTATCGTTTTAGGGGACGTTTTTGACTATTCCTGCTTTAATTATAAAGTTAGTGGGTTGATGTTAATAAGTCTAATTACTTGGGGGTTAAAAGAGGTAACCTTAAGTTAATTAGTGGGTTATTATTGTCATCTTTTATTCTTAATTATATACTAATTAGGGTAAAAGAAAGAGGGTTTGAATAAAGAAAATAGAAAGAACAAGAGAGAGAGGGAGAATCGATCGAGGAAGAAAGAAGAACAAAGCTTTGGGAATTTGCTTGCTTGATCACTAGTCTTCGGTGGAGGTAGGTTATGGTTTTTATACTATTCGTAGTAAACTCTTAATAGCGAATGATATGTATGGGTAGTATTGTAAACTCTTCTATATGCTTAATTGTATGTTTGCATGAATATGATTATGTAATTGTGATAAAATAAGCATGATGAAGCTATTGAATCCTAAATCTTGAAAAAGAAACTCTAATCTACTTTGTTAATGATGATGCCTTGGTATAAAGGAAGGCTTGATGAACGAAAGTAGTGAGATTAGGGGATCGGGTGCCACGATCCGGTACCAGGATAGTATATAAGGATCGGAGTGTCACGTTTCGACACCAGGATAGTATATGGATTGGGTGCCACGTTCCGGTACCAGGATAGTATATGAGGATCGGAGTGTCACGTTCCGACACCAGGATAGTATATGGATCGGGTGCCACGTTCCGGTACCAGGATAGAATATGGATCGGGTGTCACGTTCCGACACTAGGATAGAATGAGGATCGGAGTGTCATGTTCCGAGACCAGGATAGTATATGAGGAGCGGAGTGTCACGTACCGACACGAGAGGAATAAAGATAATGAATCTTGAAAGATGTTAATATACTCAATCTAATGAACCTAATTCCCAAATGAGTATGTTTTCTTCTTGTTTATTTGTGGAGTGCAGCAAACGTACCGTCATCTTCAACTCAACCGAAATTCTAGCCAGTCTTTGTCACATCGGATCTTAAGGGTGAGCTAATGCTTCTAGCTTGGACTGGATCTTCTTCCTCATGTCTTGATGCCTTGAAGTTCCGGCATGGACTAGTTGTATATATATTTTAGCTTCTTAGATACTCTTAGATTTAGTAATTTGAAGTAGATGTTCTTGTGATGATGACTTCCAGATTTTGGGGAATAATAGATGTTGAATTTTAGAAGTTAATGAATTGGTTTTATTTAATGAGTTTGAGTCTTCCGCATGATTTACTGTTGATATTATATTGAAATGTTAGAGTTTAGATTGGTTGGTTCGCTCACATAGGAGGGTAAGTGTGGGTGCCAGTCACGGTTCGGATTTGGGTCGTGACAAACTTGGTATCAGAGCATTAGGTTCGTTGGTCTCATCACACAAGAACAATCTAGTAGAGTCTTAAGGAACGGTAGGGGGACGCCTTTACTTTTCTTTGAGAGGCTATAAGACTTTAGGAAAATTCCATTCTTTCTTTCTTTCTTTCGTGCTACTACTTGAATCCAATTGGTATCTAGGTGATACAAATTGGTATCTGACCATCTTCACTCTCTTTCGCAGATGGTTAGAACTAGAGCAATGACTACGCCAACGCCAACACCAGCACCGGCGGGACAGGGTGCGTCTGAGCCAGCCACTGGGGCTGTAGCTCGAGGAAGAGCAGCGGCAAGAGGCTGTGGTAGAGGTCGTGGGAGGACGTCCTCTAGGGGAAGAGGACGAGCACCTAGCCCATCTGATACTAGGGCACTGACTCCTCCACCGACTGAGGAAGTAATAAGAGAAGGGGAGGATGGGGAAAATGAACAAGTGCAGAATGAGGGATTGCCACCCCAGCCTACCCCAGAGATGATAAATCAGGTGCTCGCTTATCTTAGTGGGTTGTCTGATCAGGGTCAGGCACCTCCAGTGTTTTCTGCACCAACACCTCCGGTTTCAGAGGTACAACATACAGCCACTATGGCTCCTCGTATGGATGCCTCATTGGACATAGGCACGTTTCCACGTCTGACTACTGGGCCTATAATGACAAATGATCAGCGTGAACTTTTCAGTAAGTTCTTGAAATTGAAACCTCCAGTCTTCAAGGGTGATGAATCTGAGGATGCTTACGATTTTCTTGTTGACTGTCATGAGCTACTACACAAGATGGGTATAGTAGAACGGTTTGGTGTTGAGTTCGTGACTTATCAGTTCCAAGGAAACGCCAAAATGTGGTGGCGGTCACATGTTGAGTGTCAACCAACAGAGGCGCCACCTATGACTTGGGCATCATTCTCTAGCTTTTTTATGGAGAAGTATATTCCCCGGACTTTGAGGGATAGGAAGAGAGATGAGTTCTTGAGCCTAGAGCAAGGTAGGATGTCGGTTACTGCATATGGAGCTAAGTTTCGTGCATTATCCCGGTATGCCACTAAACTGTGTTTCAGTCCACAAGAGCGGATTCGCCGTTTTGTGAAAGGGTTGAGATCAGAGTTGCGGATTTCAGCCTTACAGGTAGCGGCTACAGCGAAATCTTTCCAAGAAGTGGTAGACTTTGTAGTAGAGGTGGAAGGAGTGAAGCCAGATGACTTCACGATGGCAACTACATCAAAAAGGTTTCGAAAGGGAGGTGAGTTTAATGGTTCTTACTCTAGAGGACAGGGTTCAGGAGGTTACTCAGTCCGACCAATTCAGTCTTCACTACAGACTGTAGTTGGGGGTCCACCTCAGACCCGTCAACACTTCTCTGAGAGACCTATGCTTGAACCCAGAGAGTGTTATGGATGTGGGGAGGTCGGACACATTAAGAGGTATTGTCCAAAACAGAGTTACAGACCTCTAAATGTTAGAGGTAGAGGTGGTTATAGAAGAGGTCGTCATTCTGGAGGACGCGGTGGTCGAAGTAATGGTGGTCACCAAAATGGTCGGGGTGATGGGCAAACTGGAGCCACTACATCACAACATGGTAGGGGTAACGGGCAAACAAACAAAAGGGCCCATTGTTACGCTTTCCCTGGGCGGTCAGAAGCGGAGACATCAGATGTTGTCATCACAGGTAATCTTTTGGTTTGTGATTACATGGCTTCTGTATTGTTTGATCCTGGATCCACATTTTCTTATGTATCTTCTTCATTTGCTAATGGTCTAAATTTACCTTGTGAATTACTTGACATACCTATTCGTGTTTCTACTCCGGTGGGTGAGTCTCTGATAGTTGAAAAAGTATATAGGTCTTGTTTGGTGAATTTTGTGGGGAGCAACACTTATTTAGATTTGGTTATCTTAGAAATGATTGACTTTGATGTAATTCTGGGTATGACTTGGCTTTCTCCAAATTTTGTGATCTTGGATTGTAATGCTAAAACGGTGACGTTAGCCAAGCTTGGGGCAGATCCGTTAGTTTGGGAGGGTGACTATACTTCCAATCCGGTGCGTATCATCTCCTTTCTTTGTGCTAAGAAAATGGTTAGTAAAGGGTATTTAGCTTTCTTGGCACATCTCAAGGATGACACTACCCAAGTACCTTCGATTGAGTCGGTTTCGGTGGTCCGTGAGTTTCTGGATGTGTTCCCTGCAGATCTTCCTGGTATGCCACCAGATAGGGATATTGACTTCTGTACTGATCTTGAACCGGGTACTCTCCCCATTTCTATACCCCCTTATAGAATGGCTCCCGCGGAGTTAAGAGAGTTAAAAGCCCAACTTCAAGAGTTGTTGAGCAAAGGCTTCATTAGACCAAGTGCATCTCCTTGGGGTGCTCCAGTTTTGTTTGTGAAGAAGAAGGATGGGAGTTTTCGGATGTGCATAGACTACCGGTAGTTGAACAAGGTAACCATAAAGAACAAGTATCCTCTTCCTCGCATTGATGACTTGTTCGATCATTTACAAGGTGCTTATGTCTTCTCCAAGATTGACTTGAGATCCGGTTATCATCAATTGAAAATACGGGCAATGGATGTGCCAAAGACTGCTTTTAGAACCAGGTATGCGCATTACGAATTTGTAGTGATGTCTTTTGGTCTTACGAATGCCCCTGCTGCTTTCATGAGCTTGATGAACGGGATTTTTAAGCCATATCTGGATCTCTTTGTGATCGTATTCATTCATGATATATTGGTATACTCAAAGAGCAAGAAGGAACATGAAGAGCATTTGAGAAGGGTATTGGAAATGTTGAGGGAGAAAAAGCTTTATGCCAAATTCTCCAAGTGTGAGTTTTGGCTAGATGCAGTGTCCTTCTTGGGGCATGTGGTTTCTAAGGATGGGGTGATGGTTGATCCTTCTAAGATTGAGACAGTGAAGAATTGGGTAAGACCTACTAATGTGTCAGAAATAAGGAGCTTTGTTGGGTTAGCTAGCTACTACCGCCGATTTGTCAAGGGATTCTCTTCTATTGCCTCCCAACTGACGAACTTGACTAAGCAAAATGTTCCATTTGTATGGTCTGATGAGTGTGAGGAAAGCTTTCAGAAGCTCAAGACTCTATTGACTACTGCACCAATTCTCACCTTGCCAGTGGAAGGTAAGAATTTCATTGTCTATTGTGATGCATCCTATTCGGGTTTGGGTGCAGTACTAATGCAAGAGAAGAATGTGATTGTTTATGCTTCAAGACAATTAAAAGTGCATGAACGTAACTATCCAACTCATGATTTGGAATTGGCCGCGGTAGTGTTTGCATTAAAGCAATGGAGACACTATTTATATGAGGTTAAGTGTGAGGTCTATACGGATCATCGTAGCCTACAGTATGTCTTTACTCAGAAAGATTTGAACTTGAGACAGAGGAGATGGATGGAACTACTGAAGGACTACGACATCACTATTTTGTATCATCCGGGGAAGGCGAATGTTGTAGCGGATGCTTTAAGTAGAAAGGCGGGAAGCATGGGAAGTCTAGCTCACTTGCAAGCTTCTAGACGCCCATTGGCTAGAGAAGTTCAGATTCTGGCTAACGACCTTATGAGATTATAAGTAAATGAGAAGGGAGTATTTTTAGCTTGTATGGAGGCAAGATCTTCCTTCCTTGACAAGATTAAGAGAAAGCAGTTTAATGATGAAAAATTGATCCGGATCCGAGATAAAGTGTTGCGAGGAGAGGCTAAAGAAGCGCCGATCGATGAGGAAGGTGTTTTGAGGATTAAGGGAAGGGTGTGTGTACCCCGTGTCGATGATTTGATCAACACTATTTTGACAGAGGCTCATAGTTCAAGGTATTCTATACATCCTGGTGCAACCAAGATGTATCGTTACCTAAAGCAACACTTTTGGTGTAGTAGAATGAAGCGTGATATTGTTGATTTTATTGCCAAATGTCCAAACTGTCAGCAAGTAAAGTATGAACACCAGAGGCCCGGAGGAACACTTCAGAGAATGCCCATTCCTGAATGGAAGTGGGAAAGGATTGCAATGGATTTCGTGGTTGGTCTTCCAAAGACAATGGGTAAGTATGACTCTATTTGGGTGATTGTTGATAGGTTAAATAAGTCTGCTCATTTCATTCCGGTCAAGGTGACTTACAATGCAGAGAAGTTAGCCAAAATCTATGTCTCAGAAATTGTTCGGTTGCATGGGGTTCCACTCTCCATCATATCAGATAGAGGTACGCAGTTTACTTCTAAGTTTTGGAAAACATTGCATGCGGAATTAGGTACTAGGTTGGACCTCAGTACTGCGTTTCATCCTCAGACCGATGGTCAGTCTGAACGAACGATTCAAGTATTGGAGGATATGCTTCGTGCATGTGTGATAGAATTTGGTGGTCAGTGGGATAGCTTCTTACCCTTAGCAGAGTTCTCCTACAACAATAGCTATCACTTAAGCATTGATATGACCCCATTTGAGGCACTATATGGGAGAAGATGTAGGTCTCCCATTGGGTGGTTTGATGCATTTGAAGTTAGACCTTGGGGTACTGACCTTCTGAGGGAATCATTAGATAAAGTGAAATCTATTCAAGAAAAGCTTCTAGCGGCGCAAAGTAGGCAAAAAGAATATGCAGATCGAAAGGTTAGAGACTTAGAGTTCATGGAGGGTGAACAAGTCTTGTTGAAAGCTTCGCCAATGAAAGGGGTGATGCGGTTTGGTAAAAGAGGCAAGCTAAGCCCAAGGTACATTGGTCCCTTTGAAGTACTTAAGCGAGTAGGGGAGGTGGCTTATGAGTTAGCCTTGCCTCCAGGGCTGTCCGGAGTACATCCGGTATTCCATATGTCGATGTTGAAAAGATACCATGGGGATGAAAACTACATTATCCGTTGGAATTCAGTTTTACTTGATGCGAACTTGTCTTATGAGGAGGAACCTGTTGCCATTCTAGATAGAGAAATTCGCAAGTTGAGATCAAGGGAGATTGCATCCATCAAAGTTCAATGGAAGAATCGACCCGTTGAAGAAGCCACTTGGGAGAAGGAGGCAGATATGCGATAAAGATACCCACATCTGTTTACCGATTCAGGTACTCCTTTTCGCCCTTGTTTTCCTTCTTGTGATCGTTCGGGGATGAACGATGGGTAAATTGGTATCTATTGTAACGACCTGTTTAGTCGTTTTGAGTAGCAGATTTTATTTCTGAAAAAACAGGGTGACGGAATGGCAGGGTCTTGTTTCAAAACACTTAGAAAATCTGAAATTGGGTACTGAAAATCGACTCTCTGAACTTCATGACGGAATGGCAGGACGGACCGTCACAGGTGTGACGGACCGTCACAGACTCTTCAGAGAAATTGAGTCTCTGAACTCTGTGACGGGCAGCAGGACGGACCGTCGCAGGCGCGACGGGCCGTCACAGACTGCGAAATCCCAGTCTGGGTCGAATTTTTTTATACGTTTTAGGGGACGTTTTTGACTATTCCTGCTTTAATTATAAAGTTAGTGGGTTGATGTTAATAAGTCTAATTACTTGGGGGTTAAAAGAGGTAACCTTAAGTTAATTAGTGGGTTATTATTGTCATCTTTTATTCTTAATTATATACTAATTAGGGTAAAAGAAAGAGGGTTTGAATAAAGAAAATAGAAAGAACAAGAGAGAGAGGGAGAATCGAACGAGGAAGAAAGAAGAACAAAGCTTTGGGAATTTGCTTGCTTGATCACTAGTCTTCGGTGGAGGTAGGTTATGGTTTTTATACTATTCGTAGTAAACTCTTAATAGCGAATGATATGTATGGGTAGTATTGTAAACTCTTCTATATGCTTAATTGTATGTTTGCATGAATGTGATTATGTAATTGTGATAAAATAAGCATGATGAAGCTATTGAATCCTAAATCTTGAAAAAGAAAACCTAATCTACTTTGTTAATGATGATGTCTTGGTATAAAGGAAGGCTTGATGAACGAAAGTAGTGAGATTAGGGGATCGGGTGCCACGTTTCGGTACCAGGATAGTATATGAGGATCGGAGTGTCACGTTCCGACACCAGGATAGTATATGGATCGGGTGCCACATTCCGGTACCAGGATAGTATATGAGGATCGGAGTGTCACGTTCCGACACTAGGATAGTATATGAATCGGGTGCCACGTTCCGGTACCAGGATAGAATATGAATCGGGTGTCACGTTCCGACACCAGGATAGAATGAGGATCGGAGTGTCACGTTCCGAGACTAGGATAGTATATGAGGAGCGGAGTGTCACGTACCGACACGAGAGGAATAAAGATAATGAATCTTGAAAGATGTTAATATACTCAATCTAATGAACCTAATTCCCAAATGAGTATGATGATGAGGCGTGAGTCCTCATTGATGGGCTTGGTGTTGTAACCAAGGGTTATGGAAATTGTAAATGCTGCATGCTAAAGATATTAGTTGATTTTATGATATTGCTTAATATATACTGTTTTCTATTTTTGAGTTGGCCGATGATACCTACTCAGTACTTGTGTTTGTACTGACCCCCTACTTTTATGTTTTCTTCTTGTTTATTTGTGGAGTGCAGCAAACGTACCGTCATCTTCAACTCAATCGAAATTCTAGCCAGTCTTCGTCACATCGGATCTTCAGGGTGAGCTAATGCTTCTAGCTTGGACTGGATCTTCTTCCTCATGTCTTGATGCCTTGAAGTTCCGGCATGGACTAGTTGTTTATGTATTTTAGCTTCTTAGATACTCTTAGATTAAGTAATTTGAAGTAGATGTTCTTGTGATGATGACTTCCAGATTTTGGGGAATAATAGATGTTGAATTTTAGAAGTAAATGAATTGGTTTTATTTAATGAGTTTGAGTCTTCCGCGTTATTTACTGTTGATATTATATTGAAATGTTAGAGTTTAGATTGGTTGGTTCGCTCACATAGGAGGGTAAGTGTGGGTGCCAGTCACGGTTCGGATTTGGTCGTGACAAAATAGCAAAAATTATGATTAATAGAAATATTTTAAATTAACAAACCGACCTCCGGATGTTGCTTTCATTAAAAGTAGTAAGATATAATAAAAATATAACGACCTCATGACGTCGGTATCACATTAGATTTTAAGATAAATAAAAAGTAATTATATTAATTAAATAATATTTATATCGAGAGGTCGATATTTTATATTAAATTATATTTTAACTTATATAAAACCGTTATCCAGAAGTCGATTTATTTAAAGTAAAATATTAATTTTGTAAAATCCACGATATAAATATTTAATTTAAAACTAATTTAATTGCATAATATTTGATTTTACCGACTTTCATAAGTCAGTATTATAATATTTTTTGATTTTTATTTTACGCAAAACCGTCCTCATATGGTCGGTATTTGGATGAATAAAATTACCGACCCCAGGAGGTCGATATTTGGATGAAGTAAAAATGTCAACCTTATGAGGTAGGTATTTGGATGGAATACAAATACCGACATAATGAAGTCGGTATTTGGATGAAATACAAATACCGACATAATAAAGTCGGTATTTGGATGAAGTAAAAATACCGAACTAATGAGGTCGGTATTTAGATGAAATAAAAATACTGACCCCATGAGGTCGGTATTTGGATGAAGTAAAATACTGACCTCATGAGGTCGATATTTGAATGAAATAAAAATACCGACCCATGAGGTTGGTATTTGGATTAAGTAAAACACCGACATAATGAACTCTGTATTTGGATGAAGTAAAAATACTGACCGTTTGGATGGAATAAAAATATCGACTTTCTGAGGTCGGTATTTTATATTAACTTATTTTTTAATGTATATAAAACCATCATTCGGAAGACGATTTATTTAAAGTTAATTTAAAATATTAATTTATTAATTTTATGGAAGTCATTATATAAATATTTCAAAAAAAAATTAATATAATTATATACTATTTAATATTACTGACCTGTGGATGTCAGAATTACAATATTTTTTTATTTTACACAAAACTATCATTCGGAAGATGATTTAAATAATATTAAATCAAAATATTTCTAAATTTTATTTTTTTATATTTAATTGAGAAAGAATAAAATATGATTAATTATTTATTTTATTTAATGCCAACATCAAGAGGTCGATTTTTATTGTAACTAATTTGACGCGAAAAATATCGATCACTGGAGGTCGAAATTTTTTTTCCCGCTTTATTTTTCATAAAAACTGACTAGTTTTAGTTGATTTTCTAATGTTTTTTTATTTTTATATTTTTTTAACAATACTGACCTCGGGAGGTTAGAAATTAGTGACCTTCGGAGGTAAAAAATTATCGACCTCCATTTGAGGTCGGTAAGTTTTAGGTCGGTATTCACTTTCTTTTTAGTAGTGATTCTAAGAATTTTGAGTTCGCAGACAATTTTGTTGAATCTTGAAAACATAGATTTAATGTTTTCATCTTCAGCCGTCTTGAACAACTCATACACATTTACAAGTGAACTTATTCGAGCCTTCTTCACTTTAGTGGTTCCTTCATATGTAACTTATAGTTTATCTGATATTTCCTTGGCAGTTGATCAGTTGTGGAAACAAAGATTTTGAATCTTTTCTTCTAGTGAGAATAGTGTTGTTCGTTGAAGTAGGGAGGTCTGTGTGAAGAGTGTTCATCTTGAAGTAAAGCTCCAGGAATCTGATAGTGTGTCATCTTGGATCTTTTCTCATGTGTGGTTAAACACTCAAAAGGGAGACTTGCTCTGATACCAATTGAAAGTAAGGGGGGTAATTTAAAAATAATTCTTCAGTCGACTTCCCTTCTGGTCCAGTCGACTCACCTGCATGTTAGTAATACAAGATATAAAAGAGTAAAGAAGGGAAAGTAAAAAGGACAGGAAGATTTTATACTGCCTAAAAACACCGGTGTGGCCCCTACGTCCAGTCCCCTTGAGTTTCAAGGGTTTCCTTAAGAGTAGCTAAAACTTTTGGGAATACAGAAGATTAAAAGAAATTTCCCTTTATGATGTGCAAATCAGTTATTCTAATTGACACAAACTCTACCTGTATAACCTACATTCAAATCTTTCTTTTTTCTTTTCTTTTTCAATTGTATACTCTGAAGAATATAATGCTTTTATGAAAGATAATAGAAGATAATTGTATAAGTTCAAGTGAAGTGCGTAAGTACAAGCGTGACTGAGAGAAGTTTATATAGCTTTACTTTTTTTGTGGAAATCGAAGTGTATTTGAATCAAGGATCATTTGTTCTATCCTTGATTCAATTCCGATTGATTTGCTGAGCCAATCAAGAATGATCTTTTTTTTTTTGACTTATGGTTGATCTTGAATCCTTCCTTGTGTATTGATCTTTTTCTTGATTTGTGGCTGATTCTGTTCATTTGATCTTGTCCTTGATTTATGCGTAATAATACTCATACGTTGATTTTCTTAAATCCTTCATTGTTTGTTGATCTTACTTTCCTGTATATATCCCTTGATATATGCAGGCATGTCTTGATTGATTAAACAAGCATATTTTCTTTCCTTTCTTATGTGCTGTATATTTCTTTTCCTTTCTTATGTATTATGTCCTGGATCTTTTCTTGATCGTCCTTCTTAGTCGTTTGGTGTTTGATTGGTTCTCCTCTTTCTTTTCCTACGATGGTAAGTCGATTAAATATTATTGAAATTGTTTCGATAGCAAAGGAGCTAATAGCAGGAGCATTAGTCAAACAAAATAACATTATCAAAAACTCATAATGATCATATCGGGTCCTGAATGTTGTCTTAGGAATGTCACTACCTCGCAGCATGAGGCCTATCTCGTATTTTACCTCAGTTTGTTGAGTCTATGAAGTTCAGTTTTTAGACTGGTGCGGCGTGAGATTCATCTCAATGTCTTTGTTGGAGCTATTTTTCCTTCATTTTAGCCAAAATTACATCATTTTGTTTTCCAATTTTTTATCTTATTATTTTGTATCCTGAAATCAATATAATCATATCTATTATCTCATAATATCATATCATCAACACACACAAAATTATACTTAAAACTAATATTAAATATAAAAGAAAATAGTATTTGAATTCGTAAATGCACTCCAAATCATGCACTAGTACATGTCTTGAAGAAGACTTAGACTTGAACAAATGACATGTGTTGGTGTAGTGTTCGCTCTGAAAATAGGGTGCCACAATCTTTATGATATTCATGAAATTGTGAGAAGAACAACATCGAACATTACTCTCTCATTTTTAAAAGTCCTTTAATTAATCATTTATCATGAGTTGAAGAGGATTTAATTCATGGAAATAAGCTCCTAAGAAATCACTCTTACAATCACCACCTTGAAGACAATTGCTTAATTTAATATAATGAATTTGTCTTATAGGTATTCCTCCATCTCATTCTACACAATTGGTACTTGTTGAGAGAATGAATGATTGGGCTATGATTGTTAATGTCAGGATGTTTTGCCTGTAAATGTTGAGGTGGAATGCTGCTCTTAATTAAAGGTGTCACCAAAATGGGTGTCTTGAAAACTTGCATTACTGAGCCACTAATAGACATAGTGGCGACAACATCAATATTTACGCAAATTAGGGCTGCCTTGATTTCACGCGTGCCTATTCTTATTCACTACATTTTATCCAAAATAATTTTTTTTGAAAATTTTTCTTGAGTAATACTTTATTTATATTATTTTTATTTTTAAAAATAATTTATATTTTAAAATTTAATATTTTTAATTAAAAATAAAAATAGATAATTTATTTTAAAATGAAAAAGATATCATAAACTTTTTTAATTTCTTGTTAAATTTTCTGGCCATTTAGCATTACTCTAATAAGATGCATCAAAAGAAAATTAGTTGATGACATTAATTTTGTTTATTAAAATGTATTATATAAATTATGATTGAATTACTTTAGTCCAATAAATATAATTGATTTTGTTGGAGTATGATACCTTTTGTAAAAGATATTTAAAAACATCAATTAAAAAGTAATTTGTCAATAATACCTCTTAAGTAGTTTCAAACTGATATTAAAAGTAGAGATAATAACAATTTGATATTTTGAAATAGTTAAAAATCGCATTAAAAAGAAAGATATATTCTTAAACTTTGAACATATCATTTTTTTTTTTGGATTATAAAGAAAAGTGTCATTATTTCAGTTATATTAGACCAAGAGAAGTAATATAATTTTGTTCATTTTTATTTATCTATTTTGCATTTTATATGTTTTTTAAAAAATAATAATTAATATGAATATTTTTTATAATATTTATATTAATTAATATCTACGCTTAGGTCTAGAGATGATTGGGAAACTATGTAATTAGTGTTAAGAAAAAATAACTAATTTTTAGAATACTTGACAACTAAAATTGAGGGAGGAGTATTTATTTTTTATTCTGTATTTATATTAAAGTCTGAATAAATGTTTTGTCAAAAAATTTCACATCAGGAATTAGAGTACTTCCTTACAAAAAGAATCAAGAAGTTGCACGCTAGAAATCTAGAAATAAAATATTAATTAGAAATAAAAGAATATTTATCACTCAATCATAACTCGATATTTCAAAAAAAATATTTACTAATTCCCAGTCGTAGACGCCCTAGTAGACAATAGCGGCGGTAGACTTCTCGATCTCACTGAATAACATTTTTCCATGTTTCTGTACGTCGGACACACTCATCTAATTTTTTTTTATTTTTTTATATTTCTTCTTTTAAAAAAAGTGAGAGGAACGGTAACAACTTTTTTTTTTAAAAAAAAAGGTGAAAATGCGATTGAGAAATGATTTAATAGAAGTAGGTAGAATATGAGAAATTAGTTAATGAGATAGTCTACTAATAACTAACTAGTTACTATTAATTTTGTCTCTCCCTATACCATGAAATAATGTCCATCACTTTGTCATTAATTTATATAAATTCGATTTAAACTCTAGATCATACTTTAAAAGCTAACTTTAAAACATTAGATAATTTAAGGCTTATAAAAAGAAGTTCAGGATTTTATTTATTTATTAATGTGAGTTGACATTTGATTTATCGCTTCCTCACATTCGAATTCAAATATTTTTTAGTTGAAATTTCACTATCCGATCAAATGTAGGCACGTTCAAATATTGAGATATTTCAATCTTCCGCAAAATCTAATTTTCTACTGTTTAACGTTGAATCTGATTCTAATATCACGTAATCCCTCTGTCCCTAATTAAGTTCCACTTTAGAATTAACATAACTATTAAGAAAATAATTAATGACATAGTGAATTACCATTTTACTCTTATTAATTACGAAATGAATAAAAAATTTGATATTTTTAAAAATAATTAATCATTCAAGTCAGAATATAATAGATAAAAAATCAATTTGATAAAATAAATCAGTATTAAAAAACAATTATAAAAAAAAATAGACAAGTAATTTCGAAGTATAATTTGGCCTCTCTATTGGCGATACGCAATGATTTTAAAATGAGAAAACAGGAGAAACTAAAGTGTGGTGTCATTTTAGTTGTGCGTGTTGTTTTCCCAATTCCCAAGAATGTTCCGTCGTATCCAAGGTAATCTGCTACACTCTTCTAGATCAACAATTCATTTAATTTGTCTACTACTTCTTGGCATCAATACTTTAATTCTACTGCCTTCTAACTTCCAGGAAAATTAACTACATGCGTTTCACGATATCATATTACGATATAAAATTATAAAATAAAATTAATTTTTGATTTTGATTTCATAGTTTTATATTATCAAATAAAATTTTATATTTTTTAAAAATTATGATTTGAAAATTTTATATCATGACTTAAGATTTTTAAATATAAAAATTAACCTATAAATTTATATTTTATAAAATAACTCTACATTTATACCTACTAGTCATTTGTTTCATATGTAAATAAATTTATAATTATATCAGTATATTTTAAAATTTATTATTCTCAACATAAAATTTATTTATATTTTAAATAAATTCTTACTTTATCATTTGTACATATATTCATCAAATTTATAAAAAATTTTAATCCTAAATTTATTAAGGGCAACTTTCACATATAGCAAATAAAAAAAATCATATTTGTATGTTATAGCAAAGTTTGCATAATTGCGCTCCATAGAAAACATAGAAACTGTATAATTCGCTATACATATACAGTTGAAGCAAATTGTATAAAACGAAGTGTGTAAAACAAGAAAGAGAAAGACACTTGGGTAGAGAACTGTATAAAAACGAAGTGTATAAAACAATTTGTATTATTATAAGTGTATAGAATGATTATATACAATTTGAATTTGTATAAAATGAGAAAGAGAGAAAGACAAAAGAGACTTGACAAGGAATATACAATTGAATCAAATTGTATAAAACAAGAAAGAGAGAAATTAGGTACAATTTGAAAATTGTATAAAACGAGAAAGAGAGAAAGGCAAAAGAAACTGGGCAGGGAAGTATTTTATTGTATAATTATAAGTGTATAAGACGAAAATATATGTACTTGCATGTATATATAAAATTTTCTCACGCTTTATACAAAACAGAAACACAATTTATACATTTCGCTTCTGTTTGTATAAGTGAGTAAGGCGAGGGTGGCGAATGAGATTCGGGAGAGTGGCGAGCGAGATCTGGAAGAGGGGAGAGAGGGGAACAAAAATATATATTTATACATTTTTCTCTGTTTTATACAATTAGAAACAATTTTTATACACTTGTGTTTGTGTAAAAAGTGAGGAAGCGAGCGAGAGATTGGAGGAGAGTGGCGAGCGAGATATTTAGGAGAGAGACGCCTGACAATTTTTTGCAAACGTTTGCTATGGAGCACAATTAAATCAAACCCTAGCTACTCCATTTATTTTAGGTTATTAGTTTGCTATTATATACAATTTTTCCATTTATTAATACTGCTTTAAAGTTATAAAAAATTTTTTTATCTATTTTGAGTGAACAAGACCGACCACAATGACTTTGTAATGACTTATTATGATGTTTTATAAATTTTTGTTTGTTTAGTAAGATTGAATAAATTAGTGATATTAATTTTAATAGTTTTACAAGTACTTATGAAATTCTTATGATTATGATAAAATATACAACATAAAAAGTTTATATCACACGACCAAACAAAACTTCAACTCACATGATTTTATATTATAATTTCGAAGCTCATAGCCAAACAGATCCTAAAATAGTTGCTTTTCTTTATATCTCTCCACCAATTTTTAGATTTTCACACTAAAGAGTTCCTTTAATATTTGTTTTTGGTAAATTTATTAACTGCATGATATATATTTTTCTAACGCGGAATACATACATAGACAGTTGTTTAAATTTGTATTAAATTTAATTTAAAACACTACAACTAAACTCGATTTAATTTAGCATTTGAATTATAAACACACGATAATTTAGTAATTCCTATTTTAACACTTTCAACTCAAAATATGGAGAGAAAAATTGAACGGTGGTTTCAAATGCAATTGAAACAAACATGAGGTTTGCTGTTTATTGAATTTTATGCATACAATAAAATGATGTGATATAATTTAGTAGCATAATACGTCAATATGTCTTTTAATTTTGTTTCAATTTATATTCTTAATTTTAAATGTACACGAGTAAACATTTAAATTTGAATAAAATTAAACACATAAAGCCGCATAAAATACAAAATTATCATGTAAAATGCTACGTAAGATGAATGTGTCTATCTGTTCAACTTTAAATATATACTTATGTTTACGTAAAGTTAAAAAATATTTATGCTTTGTGCCTAATTTAACAAAGTAACTTAGGTGCTTAGAAATACATATAAAAGAAGATTTTGAAAATGTATATTTAGGAAGTGCATGTACTCTCAAGTGAATCAAAAGTTGAATATCAAACTACCTATTTCATTAAACAAAAGGAACTATGGATAGATAAAAGCATTATGAACATGTGTTGCTTCTCTTATAATTAAAAGAAAAAATAAATATAAGATGTCTTTAGTTTTGGTGGCTTTTACTTTTTGTTTGCACGCCCTAAAAAGAAGGTTTAACCCAAACAATCTTTGACTGAATGAGTCAAACACTGTCTTTGCCAGTCCTTGCGATCACAACCCTCCAACTAGGATCAGACACTGACATATATTGACTTTCACATCCCTTACTTCTCTTTCCTTTGCACTAATATCCACTTTTATTAACTTATATTTATGGACATGATCGAGTTAAAATTTTTATTAAGAAATAAAAGAATAAATGCCAAACAAGTTGAAAATGATTTAATATCTCTGATAGTTCAACATTTAGATTATTATGTTTTTTTGATTAAAATTTAAGTATTTAATTGATCTGAATTAATTATTAAAATTTTGAATAAAGTTTTAATATTGTTTAAGTGTATTTCTGTATGAAATAATAATATTCAAACACTATATTATAAATCAATTCCACTATCACCTCATCACCACAATAGATCCTTACCATCGATCCCATCACTAATTATCTCTATCACTACGTACAAAAATAATTGATAACCACATGTCAATCACAATTTTTAGTCGCTATTACATAATCATCTTCACCATTATATATAGTTATATATCCTGCCACCACCATTGTTGTGATTGCTATCACATCCATCGTTACTATCAAACATTGCGATTAATCTCTACTATCAACCAACTCCAACACCTCAATAGCATCGCCATTAGCTATCACTAAAACATTGTTAATTATCACACATTTTTCAGCCATTACCACCTCCACTATTACTCTCACTCACTACCACCGTTGTGATGATCAATTCCTACATCAATTCCACCTCCGTCTTCATAATTTACACTACCATCAGCTATCACTAACACATTGTCAATGACAAGATATTCTTTAACTATCACCAACAACGTCGTTAAATATTAACATAAACCAATTTTATTATAATCGTGACTATCAATCACCACCATTATGACGATCACTATAACGCTAATCACCATTACCAGCACATCTATTTCCACCATTATTACTAGCCACTAACCAACTATTACTACTACCTGGTTTCACTACAAATCATTTCCACCATCAGTAACAAACATAAATATTGTTTATTTTTAATCTAATAGTAATTTTATTTTAATATTTAATTATTATTTTACTTGAGTGTGGTATATTTTATGTTTACAAAATAATTAAATATTGAAAAATAAGTATTCTTAATCATTCAATATTTCAATCTAGAGATAACTACTCAGCATCCATCAAACTTTGGCGCTTCAATCTTAATAAAAATAAATTAGCATCAACATTCCCGCTGTTCCAATTTAGCATATATCATTTTTAACATGTCTAAGAAAAATATTGCTTTTTTTAATATTTAAAAATAATTTAACTTGAGAATTTCTCTACTCTTAATTAAATGATTTAGAGCTACATGAATACTTCAAGGTCAATTTAATTAGACCTAAAATTTGACGTAATTATTTTTTCCTTTTAAGACTTTGTATATAATAAAGAAGTGTCAGATCCATAAAGTAATTACTGATTATTTCTGGTTGTACTTCTTGATTATAAGTATTTGCAAACCAAACAAATAATGTGCATAATATTTACAAGTAATGCATTCATACAAATCAGGCAATATTATCTATTAGCACTAGTATAAGATATATTAGTATATTGTTTATCAACTCAAATCTACGTGCCCCCATATATTATTATTATTATTCTTATTTTAATGCAAAAGTAGAGTTGTTGCCCTTTTGTTTGTTCACATACCGAAACTTTGAATAGTGGCAGCTTTTGTGCATGTCTATCCCACTCTACACATAACACCACGAAAAAACAATTGGATCAAATCCTCAAATTAAGTACCTAGATAAAACAAATAAGACTACAAATTAAACAACAAAAGACAAATCCATTAAACTAAACTTACTAGTATATATATATATATCCCCTTTGCTTGTGAACTTGTTAAGTTGATCAAATTAAAAGCAAAGCAAACTAAGATACAAATATGGGTACAAAATGTGGTCGATGGAATCCGACTGTGGAACAAGTTAAAGTTCTAACTGACCTGTTCCGCTCTGGACTCCGTACTCCGACCACAGATCAGATTCAAAAGATATCGTCACAGTTGAGCTTTTATGGTAATATCGAAAGTAAGAATGTGTTTTATTGGTTCCAAAACCATAAAGCCAGAGAACGACAGAAACGTCGTCGTAAGGTTTTGGTTGATGAAACAAACAATGATGAAGACATGAGAATCCAATTGGATAATATCTCCTCAAACAAACGTAAGTAGTCAGAAATTTATCATTATTGTTTTCTTCCATCTGTTTAATTTCTTACATCATTAAGGCTATTCCATATATGTGCAGAGATAAATAGTAATCATGATACGGATGAAAGAGTAATAGAAACCTTGCAACTGTTTCCTTTAAATTCATATGCCGAGACAGAGAAGTTAAGGCTATTCACAGAGGAATACATGAAGGAGAACATGACATTTTCGTGCTCTATCGGGGCAGAAATGGATCATCCAACGTTGGATCTACGTCTAAGTTTTTTTTCATAGAAAAATAAAAATAATTATGTACTTGTATCAATTAATTATTAGCAGCAGCAGCAGTAGTAGTAATATTTAATTTCCTACTATGAAATATGAATAGCCTAGTATAGTACTATATTGTAAGGAGGGTTTGCAAGTTTAATGAAGTGATTATGTAATGAGTAATCTTTGATACTTGTACTACTACTACTACTACTAATTAATTAATCCAATTTGGCTCGACATTCTTCTGTGTATGCTCACGGAACACTACTTTTTAATTATTTTCACGTAATATATATATGTGAACGCTAGGAAATTTAGACTTTTGCTTCGTATTCCAAGGAATAATGTATTTTTTACTTACATGACTGACAGGAAGAGTAGGAAAACATTGGTTTAATTTCTACAATATCTGCTCAGCCATCCATTGTTCAAGTGTTTAGGCTACTTCTTTCAAAACAAAAAGAATAAAAATGTGAATACCCAAACCACCTTCTATACAGTTAAAAAGGTAAATTTCATAAATGGTCATCAAAATATTATTATATTTACTTGTTTACTTTGAATTTTGTGTCTTTTGAGTAAAATAATGATTAATATAAGCATTTTGTCATAATAATTAGATTGATTTATACATAGTTTGAGGTCTTGGAGAATAAATAATGAATATTAAAGATAAATACGATATTATTATTTGATATGTTAAAAATAACAAACAAAAATAGTAAAATCTATTTTGAAAATATAATAGTAAAAACGTAAAAGTGACGGAGGGAGCATATTATCTTTAAAAGAAAATTAACATTTTTAAATAGCACTAAATGGCTACTTTATACTAGGTTGTGATCGACTCGGTTTGGTTTTAACGTTAATCAATTAGATTTATTAATTATCGTTGTTAAAATAAATATATTGACTTATTGATTATTGATCGTTTTGGTTAAGAGATTGTTGAATTTTTGCCTTGGAATAGGAATAATCTAACCGTTAAAATTTGACATAAAATGTTCACGAAAAATTTGTTAAAAAACAAGGTGAACTATGAAAATGACCTATGCAAATGAGTTGCCAAAATGCATCTTACTCAAAAGCAAACATTGTAATGTAGAATAACCGAAAGCTTGAGACAATCTAAAATAAAAGTATGAAACTAATTAACTCTACGTCAAGGACTTTATAAATCAAATGATATAAATATAATCACTTAATTTACTATAAGGTTATTGGGTTGTCGGTTAATCCGTTAAGAAAAACTTCAAACCGTTAAGAACCGATAATCCGAATATAAACAGAATCAAAATTGTTATCAATAATTAAACAAATAACTTTTTTTTGGTTCGATTTTAAAACCCTACTTCATACTCTCTCTAATATATATATTAAGTAAATTATTGATATTCGATGTACTCATAAATTTTTAAGGACATAAATTAAAGATCTTTTTTCATTCCATTTTTCATCCTCTTTATTGCCATTTTTGAAACCTTAAACTCCTTATTTCCAATAATGAACATTACTGTTGCTAATATCTTCAGCCACTCGATCATTCCCAATGAATAATTATTCACTATAAATTCCAAGTATTCTTCATTCCAAGAGGGTGAAAACAAAAGATAAGTTTTGTCACCTATATTTACTCACATGTTTTCCTATCGTGAGATATGAGGGGTGGAGAAATTACTATTCTTTTTTCTGGTGGATTTTCGATCAAAAAATATTTTTTATTAATTTTATACTCCTAATTTATTTTAAGAGTTTGTTAAATTTTGAAAAATACATCTTTATTGGTAAAATATTTCTAAGAACAATAATGTCCTTGACATATCTTAAACTACGAGTATGAGAAGGATGTAAAATATAAATATTATAAACTAAAAAAAACTTTTATAGAAATTTTAAATCATAAATATGAAAGTAGAAGTAAAAAATAAATTAAAACGAAGAAATAAAAAAAGTAATTAATTACATCATGCAATTGCAACAATTTACAGAGAATTAGAGAGTGATTTTTCTTGCCAATTACACTCAATTACTTGTTGACATAGACAATGTTATTACACTAAATTCAATTACCAGAGTGACTTTTCAAATACTCTCTCCATTTCATATTAACTTAAGCTTTGAGCCTTTTTTCTATTTTTCAAATTTACTCAAGTTTTCAATCCTCAAGACTATTTTTAAAATATTCTTCCAATTTTACCCTTTAAGTTAATATTGGAATTAGTTATTATAATTGATGTGTAGTTATTTTTGACAAAATTAATAAAGATAAAAATGAAAAATTATATTTAATTTATGTCCTAACTAATTTCCTTAAAGAGTGTGAAACACCTCAAAACTTAAGTTAATATGGAATGAACGGAGTAAACCATAGTAAATTGCACAAATGTTTGAGAGTGAATTAATGTGAATAGAGTATCCACTATCCGTAGAGAATAAGTTAGTGGGGACTTTTTAAAAAAAGTGACAGTAAGATTTCAAAATAAATGGATGGTGACACAAGTCTTAAGTATTAGGTGTAGGTGACAATTATGTGATTAATGATTAAGGATTGTGGAGTTGTCCTTAAGTTTATAAGTTGACAGCTTGGTCCATTGAATTAAATGAAGGGTAAAAGAGTAAATTGACTAAAATTTAATTTAACCAATTTTGGTGGGAATTAAAATTGGGGGAAGCCACCAGCAAACTGTACCAAAAGGGGAAATAAAATATTCCCCCCCCCCCATCTCGTCGTATTCTTGTTTTTTCTTCTTCTTCGTTCTTGCTTACTTGCCTTTCTTCCTGTTCTCTTTATATTTTTCTTCTTCTTTTCGTACATTATTGATCTTGAATTCTAGTCTTTGATATTTCTTGTTTTTTTCTTCTTGAATCAGATTTAACAAATTTAATCAGTGGATCAAATTTCGTCTTGTATCAATTGGAATCACTTCATAAATGATTAGGGTCACACACCATTATCTTGATATGTAAAATTAATAGTTCTTTGAAATCATTCATCACCATCTGGGTACCTGCAATTTTTTTAATAATTTGCATTCGTGTTTCCAACAGATAGCCATATGTTGCAACAATTGACTATTGAAATAAATTATAGCCATATATAACAACAAAAAGGCTATTTCAATAGCAACAGAATAGACATATGTTACAACATATAACTTAGACAAGTTGCAACATATAAGCTAGACATGTAGCAACATATAACTTACATGTTATATAACACCCTTGTAAATCATTGTTTCAAGTGTTATATCATATTTTTATTGTTTAATTATGGTTCAAACTTCAAAGTACTAAATTTTTTTCCAATTTGACACTTTCATTCTAAATTGTTCAATTTATCGATTAAGTCATCCTTGAAGTGACATATGTGACAACATATGCACGTTATGTGGAAAAATTGCAAGAGAAATGTTGCAACATATGTATATCATAAAATGATTTTTTTTTGTTTGGTGGTGGGGGGGGGGGGTGGGTTAATTCAATTAAAGTATCATCTATTTCAACATGTAACACTAATATATAGTCCTAGAATATGTTTAAATACACAATTATGGTTTAATACAACATTCATCAATTCTATCAATTATTTTTACGAAGACTATCATACCACAAGTTTATCATACAATGACCAAGTAACTACATATGATTACTATATAACACCCTTGTAAATCGTTGTTTCAAGTGTTATAACATATTTGTATTGCACAATTATGGTCCAAAGTACTAAAATTTAGTCCAATTTGACATTTTTTCATTCCTAAATGGTTCAATTTATTGATTAACACATTCTTGAAGTGACATATGTAACAACATATGCACGTACTGTTGGTAAAATTGCTACAAAAATGTCACATGTGACAATATATGTATATCATAAAATGATCTTGAGGGGTTAATTCAATTAAATTGTCACCTAATTCAACATGTAACACTAATATATAGTCATACAACATGTCTAAGTACAAAATTATAGTTTAATATAACAACCTTCCTCAATTCTATCAATTATTTTTACAAAGATTATCATATCACTAGTTTATGACACAATGACGAAGTAACATCATATGATAGTTATATAACACTCTTGTAAATCGTTGTTCAAAGTGTTATAACATATTTTTATTGCTTAATTATGGTCCAAACTACTAAAATTTGGTCCAATTTGAATTTTTTCTTTCTTAAATCGTTCAATTTATCGATTAACCATTCTTGAAGTGACATATGTGGCAACATATGCACGTCCTGTTGGAAAAATTACAACAAACATGTCATATGTGACAACATATGTATTTCTTAAAATGGTATTTCAGAATTAATTCAACTAAATTGTCACCTAAACCAACATGTAACACTAAAATATAGTCATGCAACATTTATAAGTATAAAAATATGGTCTAATACAACAACTTTCATCAATTTTATCAATTATTTTTACAAAGACTATCATATCACTAGTTTATCATACAATGACCAAGTAACTTCATATGATAGTTATATAACACCCATGTAAATCGTCGTTCCAAGTCTTATAACATATTGACTAAAAGATAGTTATATATCTCATTTTTGTGACATATATTACAACATATATTCTTTCTGTGACATAAGTTGCCACATATATCATTTCTGTAGGTGCACATGCAGGTAATTGTGTGGTATTTTTTACAACAGAGGTTATATATGTTGCCACGTACTTTTCCATCATAATTGACATTTGTTTCAACCAAAAATATCATTAATATTATCAACAAAATTAAACACTTCACCAATTTTTTATACAACTTATCAACAAAAAAGGAAATTTACAATGTTATACATAACCATCAATCTAATCAATGGTGGATATTGTTGCTTCACATCACAATTGACGACTTCGAATTTTTTCTCTTTCTCTTTTGCTTTCTTTTTCACTTCCTCCTTCTCCTTTTCTAGGTCCTTTTCAGTCTCCTTCTTGTTTTCCTTGCCTTTTGGATTTGAGTGTGATACAAAGTAGTAGTTATTATTTTTTTCTTTCACTAATTATAGATAGTAATTGAGAAATATTTTTTTTCAACCTCCTACACTTCAAATATATGTTGGACAACTGAACAAGACTATATTTCTTTCATATGAACAAAATGGTCACAAAAGAACAACAAAAACAATAAAAAATGAATTTCCACTGAATGTCAATATTACATATACATTTTCTCAAAATTAGGGCTTTTTGGATTTGTTAATTTTCTTTCTAAAACAATAAATAATAGGTACTATTACACTATTATTCATTTTTTCACATCTATAGAACGATTATTCTTAATTATCCCAAAAAGCTTAGTACTGTTCCAAAATTGTAAAATCTCTAAAAAAAAAGACTTACTCATTTTAAGTCGAACACAATCTTCAGTTCAGAAAGAGAAGAGAGTCACGATCAGAGATGTAGAGGAAAATAAGATACTGGAGGAGAATATTTATTTTGATATTCGGATTTTCAGATTTTTTAAGGAGGAAGAAGAAGAGAAGAGAATATTTGGAGAAGAAGAAGAGAAAATCCTATTTTCATTTACTTTTTAATAAAAAATAGTTTGGATATAATATATAAAAGTTGAAAAATGAAGTGTTTTTTTGTATTTTATAAAAGATTAGAAAGTTTTGAAAATGTTAATTTGGATCCAAATTTACTTAACTACATTTTAAAGAGGATTGACCATCTTTGTGTCAATCTGTCACCAAAAACCAAACCAAGTTTCATTTTTTCAAGTTAGTGAAATTATAGCTAAAAATAATTGGAGATATTAAACTCTAGTCTTTCTTAATCTTGTTTTTAACCTTATCCAATTTAGTTGATTTTTCCGCTTTAATATTTTTTAGTTAGGTATGTACATATTAGAACTCCCAATCTTTAAAACTCTTTGAATTGTTTGAACTTAACTATTTGCTATTGATATAAAAACAGTTATAGCTAAACTTAGTTTTATATAGGAGTCAACTCCAGGTTTAAAAATCAGATTTATAACAACCTCTTATCCTTTCAGGACAAATGTTGATCGTGACTAAATTTTGGCGGCGACAACATAGAACAAAAATTAGAGAAGTTTATGGGCAAGAATCTCCAAACTAATTTGGCTTAGTTTCAAGATATGAAGGAATCAAGTTGAATGTAACAACTCAAGTTACAACACAATGAGGATATATCTACAGTAATCATTGACAATGCAAAATACAATTGAGAAATGGACACAACAAACAAGTAATCACTAGAGATCCTTAAGCGAAACTCAGAATGTAATCAAAGGGGAAGAAGATAAAAAATTTCAAAGATGGATAGAAGGGGATGAAAAGCTTCTTTTCTTAACAATTTGTATAATCCTCAAATAACATATGCCATCACCCGAGAGCACCCCCAAATCGTAACATGACGCACTCGACCTTGAAGAGGTATTATACAATCCCTTAGCATTAATTTATCACATAGGCATTAGAAAATATGGAAGAACTTAAAATTTTAAGATATACGGTTGAAGTCATTTTTATAAATCGCAAACATAATCCTTTTTTAACTCTTTTGTCTCAGACCATCTAAGTTGACATGAGTATTAAACTTTGAAAAATGATCTTGGGACGCAACCCATACAAAGTCTTAACATAAAAGTAAATGACATAAAGGTAAGTGGATATTGTCCTTGAAGTTATGAGGACTCACTAAAATCTTCAATCCTTTAGAAATCCTCCAATAGAAACTTAAAGCTCCAACCCTACATTTGATTAGAATGAAGGCAATATGTGTTAGTACAAAAGAGTAATAAGTAGTAAAGCTAATATAACATCATTAGAGCATCTCAAATGGTTAGTAAACATAAGACATAAGCAAAAAAGACAATAACATATCAATAACATAAATCTACAACATAAGCATCATATAAATACAAGTCAACCTAAGACATAATAAGTGAGCATATGAAATAAGACATGATCATGTCAACATAATTAACCCTTGGTCAACCTCACCTTAATATTACCATTCTCAAGTAACCTCAAAAGCATACAAGTGCAAAGCAAGAATAACATCCCATAAAACTACCCTAGCCAAGTATCCCTTATTAGTCATCTTTATCATGGTCTACATACATGGTGAACTCTAAAGCTTCTCTATGCCATAAGAGCACCATACTTTTAAGTAACCTCAAAAAAAACTTGTGTAATATATGAAAGACATGCCATACTACCCTAAACACTAAGCATAGCCTTGAAGTTATCCTAGTCACATCCACCCTCCTTTGGCCTCGATGATAACTTCACTTTCCTAACTTTTCATCTTTAGTCAATTATAACTAGTAAAGGAAACTTTAGTCCAATCCTATCTCAAGGCTACTCTTTAGTGACCCTAAGTCATATTTTACGCAATGCACTCATAGCATCCCATAATACTAATCATGCTAAGTATTTTACTAGATATTCTTAGTTTGGAACCTAGTTTCTCTCTTTATCTTTAAAAACCTATGAGGTACTCCATCTCAAGAAAATCTTATTTCATTATTAAGTTTAACGTTAAGATATACTTCATTAAGTATGTCTAAGTTCCTTATTCACATGGACACTATGAGATACTATCTTAAGCATGTCTAAGTCCATATAGACTCATAAACACTATGAGATACCATTTTTGGTATGTCTAATTTCATCCACATTCATGAACCCTATGAATTACTTCATTTAATAAGTCTTAGTTCATTATGCTTTTAACATTATGAGATGCATCTCAATCATGTATTAGTCCATTGAATATGGAGATCTCTTCTAGAAAACCTTAACTAAACTATGTGAATGATCCATCTCATGAGACCTAAGTTTGAGAAAACCCACACTTTACTATGTAAGAGTTCCCACTTTAACCTGGATAGTCCTCACATCAACTAGGTGAAACTCTCCTCTCTTCTTGGAGTCAGAACCCTATCTAGTGTGACACTCCCTCTCTTTGGCATATCCACTTGGAGTGAAGAATACACCCTAAGGTTCACTTGTTGAGCCTTGCTTAACATTTTTCTCTCATGGAAGGATTCCTTGACAACGCATCCATGTTCAAGTGATTCTTTAACTTTTATCTATTCAAGCCCTGAATCTATAGTCAGTGCAACAACCTAAGATCACAAACTTTACTTGATTATCCTTATTCATATCTAGATTACAAGACACTCAAGTAATAAGCTTCTTCTCAAGCAATTCTCATCACATTATTCAATACTAGGTGAATCTATCCGTAATTCATATTTTAGGATCAATTAAACTTTACAAGTCAATATAAATCCTAATCAACAAGTTCTAGTTTAATTCATATTCACATGACCCTAACTTTGATCAATTACCACTCAAGACATTGATTTAGGAAGGTTTCCCATAAACCTCCAATTTCACCATTAATGGCTTAAACCCACCATGCTCACCATCATTAACTTAGATTAGGTCTCATCAAGGAATTCACATAATTGAATGCTATCTACTAGGTTGGAGTCACAATTAAGCCTTACCAATAATGCAATCCTAGCTAGAGTGGGATATTTTGTATTCACAACTGGGGGAAACTATGAGGATCCATGGGTGGAAGAACCCATGTATAAAGGATCTTAACACACCTTCAACACTGTTGAATCATTGGGGAGAAATCGACCTAAGATGCTGACCTTTCCCTTCTCTTCTTCTCTCTTTTCTTCTTCAAGCTTAGTGGTTCTTTCTAGAGAGAGAATTATTGAGAGAGTGTATATATATATATATATATATATATATATATATATATATATATATATATATATATATATATAAGCCCTCGACTAGGCAACCTTGTCCCCGGTACCATGACCACTTGGATGGACCGTGAAGGGTAACACGGTTCGTGGTGGTTCCCGTTGTCCATTTTCGAGTAGCTCCCCAAACCATTCAACACCCTAGAACACCCCAAACGCTAAGGCACCTTCACAGGCACTTTGATGGGCCGTTGTCACTAGGACGACTCGTAAAGTGCCTCGTGGACTTGGGGAAGTATCTTTGCCACTTGACCTGGCCTCCAAAGACTCTAAGGCATGTCCACGGACCCCTTCACGTAATGTGGTCCACACCACTGGTCGTGAACCCCTTGGGTAGTGTCCTGTCAAGGTGGGACAGCCTTGGCCCTTTGGCCAAGGCTTGCCCTTTTTTCTTGGTTCTTGCACTTTTCATGCTCCACCAACATTCCTAAGGTCATCTAGATTACTAGGTTAAATACATGTCTTGATGTTCAACCACTAAGCTCCCATTATAAGCATATAAGGTCGCAACTACGATTCAATTTCTACACATCACACTCTAGAACCCTAACTCTTGGCTCTAATTTTGTCTATAATTTTGGGGTATAACAACTTGTTATCGGCCCAATAGTTTTTGTCGGCCAATAAATACTTTCGTAATCTTGGTATCCACATTGGGATGGATTTGATTCATAAAAGTACTCTCATCCTCAATAAGAACCTTGTCCTCAAGGTTCAAGTAAGGAATCCAACAATAAAGAAATGTCATAAGCTAGATGTAGCTATGGAATTTTCCACAGTTCCAAAGGCCACTGGTTGGCAGGTTCATTAGATATCATAAGGAAATCAATAGTCCCATACGTTCTAACAATACCAGTGCATATAATGTTGTTCTCATAGCCTTTAAGAATGGACAAGAATGATATGTACTTTTCAGGTACAAGTACAAATATAATTGCATAATATGCAAGAACCTTATGTACTTTTCAGGTACAGGGACCAATATAATTGCATAATATGCAGCAACCTTAACCTGTTCAATTTAATAAAATACCACTAATCCAACTACCAATAGCCGAGAACAAGCATACTTCCTTTTGAGAAAATAAAGCATCTTAGCCTTAAAGAGTATTTGAAGGATTGGTATGAATTCTTTTACTGAAGTAATTGATGATATATAGGCAATGTTCCTCCTAAATGGTTGAAGAGAAGTTGTGCATGTTTTCCAATCTGTAGCCTTGGTCATATATCTATGAGATTCTTGTACTAAAAATAGGTTGAAAAGTTGTACTATAAGTGATCCCCCGCAACATAGCATTAGTTGTTTGACAATGACCGGGAATGAGTGTTGGGGAGATGCTTAGGTGGTATGTCAATTATATATGTTAGTATCATGAACGAAATAACCCAAACGTCGTAACACATCAGCACATTTCCAATGTCAAACCACAAAATATTCCTGCAAAAAGTAATTGCAAGCCACCCCATAGGACAAAATAATCCAGAGAGGCATAGTGAACCTCCGCTACAAAGAAATATGATATTTTCCAACACATTACAATGCTTGCTATTTCACTAATGGTGCATTGACCCCAACATAATGTACTCAACCATTAAGACTCCTAAATGTCGTATTGGCACATACGGAGCAAGTAAAAAAAATCTCACCAGTTGGTCTTGTGAAATTTTTGTTAATTGTGTTGCAATTTGAGCCTGTCTTTGTTCGAAAATGACGTGGAGAGAAACAATCAACTCCTCTTCTTTTTGTGAGAAAATCTATGTTTTAAGACGAAGCAACAAAAGATTTATCTATCTAAAACTGAAATTCTTTTTGCAACAATGCAAACCATCTAATTTAGGGACTTTACTCCAGAGTTCAATTGCTTGAAAGGCAACAATTGTAACATCTCGTAACTTGAAATAACTAAGAGTAAACTAATAAACCAAGATATAATCATTTTTGGAAATAAGTAGGGAGATCTGGAAAAGTTCCAGCTTTCAAAAGTAAGTTTTGGTCATTTTCAAATGGCCACAACTTCCAGCTCAGGATGAGTTTGTATGATTTCTTTATATGGTTGGAAATACCTTGGGAAGATCTTTCCAACTCAACCAATTTTGTGAAAATCCGAGGTCATATGAGGCAGATATGCCTTTTGGAAGCTGAGCTATTGAGCTGAGGAAAAATTGAATCCGAATTTTAGTAAGGGCAAAATAGTCTTTTCACTCTAGTACTTCCTAATTCGTTTTAAGGTTATATTAGGGGTAAATCAAGTTCTAAATTAGTTTTAGAAAAACATAGAACACTTAGGGCTTGGGAGAATAGAGAAAAGAAGAGGAAGATAAAAATTGTCCAAGAAATACCAAGATCGTTTTGTGGATTTCGTCGGATGATCCTTATCGAGGTATGTGAGATCATTCGGTGTTGGATCCTTTAACCCACTCCCTTATTTGATTCAATACAACAAATTATAGTTTATTTGAATGAAAATCTTGAAGTTTTTGATGAAAAGTTGTGAAGTTCTTGTTTGTTTAATTGTAGTTGATCTCTAGTAGGTTTGATTCAAGTTTCCGGATTTTTTTCGAGTCTAATCTATTGGTTAATGATGTGTTTAGGGATCCTAAGTATTTGGGGTGGGATCCATGAAATTTTAGGATGTTTAGGGATGAAAAATGGAGAAGAAAAGTTAGAGGTCCCGTCAGATAGCACCTTGGGGTGCCTGCTAGAGCCCCTCAGGACAAGCTCTGTCTGACAGGACCTAGCGTGCCTCACCATCCAGAGTGCCCCATAACAGGGTCTGTCCGAAAGGCCTTAGCTCCCCGCGCCTCTCAAAGCGCAAACCCCCCCTAGAGACCCCGTTATTTCCCTACCTTTTCGTACTAGTTCCGAAGTGATGTACCTTTCATTCCTAGTTGATTTCAACACTCTAGAGTACATATAAATATCATGAAATAATCCATAAACATAAGATCATGATCCTTGAATCCATAATCTTATTCAAGGGAAGCTAAGATTAAAGTCAAAGAAGTTAAGAGTGGAGTTTAAAAGTAAAGAAGCAAGTCAAAGTGAGTTCTTAAAGTTTTCAAAGAGTCTTAAACAATCATTTTAACTTTGAATTGATGCTCAAGTTACGATTTGAGTAAAGAACAAGAGCTGAGTTAAATTCTCATAAGATATAAGGGAACTAAGTTCCATAAGAGTTAAAGTTTCAAGTTAAGTCAAGAGCTAGAGTTCATTTCATTTCTCGAAAGTTGTAAGGGAGACTAAGTATTCCCTAAAACTTGATAAATTTTTCACATTTAAGTTAAAGGGAACTAAAAAGTTCCAAAAGAGTTTTGAACTAAAGAGGGGAAAATTGTTTCCAAGAACGAGTTTTTTAAAGCTAAAGGGTTTTGTTAATTATCTCAACCCAAAAGAAGGAAGTTTTATTAAAAGTATGAGATAAAGTATGTTTTGGAAGTAGTATTGAGAACCGATGAAGGAATGAAAGTTCAGATAACTCAAATCCCCATGTAAACCATGTAGTCATCATGAGTATTAACGTGTCATATTTTTAGTTGATTACGTAAGTTTAGCCAGTAGATCCACTAGGTTGAGGGTTTCCTATGCGACGGAAAATTATAGGACAGTTCTGGCAGCGTGGACGAGACGATGTATTTCCACTTAGGCTCATAGTGATGGTTATCGGTTAGAAAAACTCCCACACAAAACTATATTACTTTCATATATAAATAAAGTGAGTTTATTATTGCTTTTTCTTTAATGAACTAAGTGTTTACACTGTTTCACTAGTTTTTTTTATATATATATATATATATATATTGCATACGTCCTTATTGCTATATATTGAGGTGTCATCTTATGAGTTGAGTTGAGTCAAGGTAAGTTCATCCTTACTCTATTTCAAGTCTATTAGTTGTTTTTAGAACTCCAACTCGCAGACTCGTACATTCAATGTACTGATGTCAATTGGCCTTTATCGTTTTATGATGCAGACACAGGTAAACAGGATCAGCATGCAACACTTCATTGATCCAAATTGAGCTCCAAAGTTAGTGGTGAGCCTCATTGCATTCCGGAGGACATCCTTTTCATTTGCTTTTTTAGTTTAATTCATCAAGATGTTGTGGTGTCTGTCCGAACATCGATTTCAGGCAGTGTAGAGGCTTCATAGACAATGTAGTAGTTGAGTTTTGAAGTCTCTTTTATCTTAAACTTCGCATGTTACAGTATTGTGACTTAAGTGTTATTTTGGCCAAGACATTTATTTAAGTTATCTTATGAGAATGCTTTTAAATTCTTTATCTGAGATGAGTAAGTCTTCTGCTGAGTTGAGAAATCCAGACTAAGGGTTCACTTGGGGGCCAGCAATGGTCTTCGAGCCAGCCATGTCCAGGGTGTAGGCTCTGGGAGTGACAAACTTAGTATTAGAGGAAAAGGTTCAAGAGTCCTAGGGAGTTTATGAAGCGGTTTCTGTCGAGTCTTAGTCATCAGTGTGAAGTGCGCCACATCTATGATAAGGAGGTGATACACTCAAACGTACTTCTCAAATAAGAAGTAAAACAGTCGTATCAAGTAAAGAACCCAACTAATGAGGTTGGGATCATTCCCACGAGGAAAATAGTTCAGACTTAACTTTAATCTATTATTACTATTATTTAGTCAATTATTTTCTTAGAAAACAAAAGACAATAAAAGGGAGGTTTTTATTTCTAAATGAATGAAAAAGACTAACTAAATTAAAGTAAACAACTAACAAATTCAAATGTTGGAGTTTAATTAATTTATAAAAGTAACTAGGGTTTAAGTGTTCCCCATAGGTTCCTAACTTGATAATTCTAACTATAACAATTCTTTCCTAGTATCTTGCATGCAAAGTGATAAGTTATGTATTTCAAAATCCTTGGTCTGGCATTTAGAAAATTTCACTGCGCCCTTGGTGTGGCTGCGTGTGTTGCTATACTAACCCTTACCTTTACCTCATATTAAGCATTGTATTCGATATTTGACTAAGTTATTGCCTCGTACCAATCAATACTAGCCTATTAGATAGTATACATTAAATCTATGTAAATAATTCTTTTCCTATTATATACCTCCTTGGTCCGGCAAGTAGCATTAAGGCGAGTTCTAACGTTAGCCATTCGTTAAAAAGACTTCTAAACGAAAGAATTATCAATACATACAAGAATATTTTAGTTAGATTTTACCTCATTATTTACCCATGGTTCCTACAACCCTAGTTATGGAGTTTTAGTACCCATAGTCATAATCACAATGTTCATATATGTAATATAAGAATTCATGCACTTGCTTCAATGAGAAAAAATAAAATCTAGAAATTTACTTGATTAATCGACAAAATCACCAACAATCAACTCCAGAGAAAAGTGTAACAATCCAAAGTCTAATATCCAAAAAAGTCTACTAACAAAAAATCTATCATAAAAATGTCTAACCTACAAAGAGTCTCACTCCAAAAACAAGGGTTTTCCAACTATTTATAAAAAAGAAAAACCTAATAAATGAAGGACTCTAATCAAAAAATTTGTCAAAACGCGTCCGAGTCGACGGACCTCGTGACGGCCCATCATGGTCAGGACGGGCCGTCATGGCCTCCATCATCCTATACTTTAACAAATCATTCTGCTGCTTTCTTCATTACCATCGACGAACAAGTATGACGTACCCTTCCAAGCACGATGGTCCGTCGAGGGTCTCCGTTCTGTAACACTTAAAATTCTTGGAATTTTGGTACTGGGACTACTTGTCTAATCATCGCGACGAACCAGCAGGATGAACCGTCGTGGCTATGTCAGTTCGTCATGAACTTCGTAATCCCACACATAGGTCAGACTTCCCCATCTTCCTTCAGCAGCTTTACTACGATGCCACTTGTGGACCGTCAGAGGCATGACGGACCGTCACAGGCCCCGTAAGTGGTAACTTTTATGCATTTCTTGCTCAAAAACATCCGCGTTCATCTTTAGACAGATTTCGTGCAAATAAACAGAAACTTACATAAAAATAAATACAAAAACGTTTTTGGACACACACTTAAATTAAGGAAAAATCATTAAAAATACCGTGAAACCATGGTATATCAACACTGTCAACTTAAATTTGTTGTTTGTCCTCAAGCGACGCACTATGACTCACTACAAAATCTTTGTACAATAGTATCCATGTTTTAGCTTTCGCAATCATTTGGCTATGAATCCCGATCTGTCTCATCATATTTATGCATGTTATCACTATTAGGATTGTATTATGTAGAATCAGACCATGACACAGACTCACCACGCACTGACACCTATTCTCTTCAATTTCTCACCAAGGTGCTAATATTTCCGGTATTGCAACTAGTGTCCTCACTTTAAAACAACATCCTCATTTTTCACACAATAATTTCAGTTTGAGTATAAGGATTACTTTTCAACACTCACTCTCAGAACAAATTCACAACTCATTCATACATATTGCCATAAGCTTGCCCTTATTTTCACTACTTAAAGTTCGCTATACGACTCTTAGGATCACGATAGGACTTTCTTAGCTTGTAACATAGGCTCAGGGTCAAGTAAGGTATATTTAGGTATACTTTAGTGACTTTTTGCCCTCCTTGACATATATGCTAAACATACCACTTTTTATCATTTTATTTCGCCCAATTTCTCATATTCTTTCACCTTGCTATTTTCCCTTCTTTATTCATTTGTGTAAGTGACTCTCTTCTTTTCTTGCTTGTATTTATTGTATTTTTTTCAAGTGGTTCTTGAGTCACTTTACTTTTGTTCTCTCTCTCTCTTTGTTCTTTTAACCCCACTTTCAAGAGCATGCCATGAGTCAAAGTACACAATACCCAAAGTTGGGTCAGGGCCATGAAAAGGTTGTTTTCTGCATTAGCCACCCTCAACTTACGATTTTGGCATAAGCTGAGGTGCACATGTCCAAGGAGTGATCAGGGCCAACACATTATTCCCAGAAAAGATAAGTTGTGGTGAAAAAGAAAGGTCTATTTTACGCTCAAATCATTTGGATCAAAGAAGGATTAATTTGATTTTTTTTAATTAGGCTAAAAATGGGCTATATTGAACAAGGGCCTATGATCCTTTCCTAATTCGCTATTACAACTTACTTTTAGCAGGACTAACTAGGCAAGTTCTAGCTCAGTATAAATATTGGACTATTCAAATCTTCCTGACACTCACTTGACATTTCATTACTCTACCAGCTTATCAGACACCTAGTTTGAATTTTAGACTTAGGGTCATGCAGTGGTGTATCTCTATGTCATGCTCAGAGCCACACATTTATCCATTATTATGCCTAGTCATGCATCATTTTCATTTCATGAGGATATCATTTTAGCCATCATCCTTCAGAGTTAAACTATGTACACAAGATATAGACATGCCGGTTCAACAATAAAAATAATCAGTCTCGTGGGGAAAAAGAACACAGGCAAGAAAACCCCAAAAGAGGATAGTGAATTGGGATACTCAGACTTCACCCTATCACTCACTTTCCATTTACCCCACCCCCAACAAAAAGACATGCAATTGTCCCCAATGCATAAAAGAAATTGAGATACGAGAGTGGTAGGTGAAGCAAACCTGAGGGGAAAAGCGCCGACAATCAACAAGTTGGTGGGTCCGGTTCCCCGGAACCCACTACCTCTGTAGTCTGGACACCCTCAGTAGGGTCCTCATCAGCAACAGCACTATCAGCAGTGCCTCCCGCTATCGCCACATCTCTGGAGCTAGATGCCCTAGCAGCTGACTATACAGCCCTGATCCGACACGCCTCCTCATCAGCAAGCGAGGCTCTCCTCGCAGCCTCTATCTAACGACGCTCTTTCTTCCGTGATCTAGCCTTATCCTCCTCTAGACCCTTACACCTCTTGGCATGATCTCGAGGGAGAGGTGGTGGTATCTCAGAAGTGGCGAATAAGGCTGCCATCACTGTGTCCTCAACAAGATTTGTAGAAGGGGCCTCAGACTCAGGCACCCTACCCTTTAGGATCATATCAATGTTCGCTCGAAGACTCTTGACCGCAGCCTGAAGGGTCGACATGTCCACCTGAGGGGCTGGCCGGGCTAGCACCCGCAACTCAAAGCATCCAAGAGCTGATGAACCTTAGCGATCTTCCGTTTTGTGTGCTGGACCATTTTCCGCTCCAAGCGCTCTTCTGCCTCAGCAATAGACCTCTGCATCCAAGGCTAGATGTGATGCAGAAGCGTAGCCATCTGTGCCTCTAGTTTCTGGACCCTAGCAAGCGGGGCCAGAGCGGGGAAAGAGGCTGAGCGAGAGGAGCTCGGGGTAGTGCTACTACCCAGGATAGACTCGACCGGGGTAGTGTCATTGGTTTCAGAAGTAGCCTGCGTAGCCGTGCTAGCATGTACCACCGTATCAGCTAGATTTACACCAAGTGGAGGCAACTCTGTACGGGGCCCTCTACGTGGAGACAACTCATTGGCCTCATACCTGATGAGGCCGATATCAATAGTGCTCAGCGGAGTCTTGAGCTGATCAATGTGCCAGATGGGTGCGCCTGCGGACCGGCATAAGAAAAATATCATGCACAGAAAAGGGTAAGTAGTTGTGACCTTGAAATCCCTCTCATGCATGACCTCTTGTAGAAGCCAAGCGAAGTCCACGTCAAACCCGGCTATCATTTCCTCCATCAGAACTGCACAATCCCATGTGACTATATTATCAACGGTCGTGGGGGACATGTAGTGGCGGACAATCAACCATAAGAACTTAGCTGTGAAGGCCAAGTTAGCCTTCTTGATGGCTCCCTTCGGCTATGTTACCCAGTCGGCACCCTCTCCATCAACAGACAAGTGCAGGGCCATCCACCTCTTGGTGGTCTCTCTCAGCGATGTCTTACACAAGAATTGGCCATCTTTTCAATTTGCCACCGGTAGTCAAACTCGGCGGTGAGAGGGGTCCTGTTAGAATCAACATCCTCACTGTATAGATATCAGCAGATGGCTGGGAGTGAGATATCAACCTGTATGCCACGTACTCGGACATGCTCAAGTGGGGCCTGTTTGGCGGGGGCATCTTGTCTATCTATGTGCAATTGAAGCGTAGCCACATAAGAGACGTAGAACTCTCGGATAATATCCTCACTATAGAGGCCCACAACACGAGCTGTCCACTCTAGTCGGTGTCTGGTGAAGAGATTTTGGATCTCTAGCATGGTAGGGAGACTTCCCGTAAGGACCCGCCTCTCCAGTGTAAGGGTCCGTGTCATGACTCCTTTATCATTCAAAAACTTGGCGTCGGAATAAACATGATATTGCCCGTCGACACACCACTGGTTGGGCTGGTCGGTAACTGGGATAGGAGCACAAGTCGATAAGCCTGGAGTGGTATCAGAACTGTTAGCCTCATCAGACGAGGCAGACTGTACAGATGTGGCGGGGGTAGGGACTTCGGCAGACCCAGAGGCTTCCTCCGACCACGAAACTCCTAAGGATCCAGACGTTTTTTTTTGTGTAGCTGACCCAGAAGGTGTGCCGGTCAATGTGCACTCCTCATCAGACTGAGAGGCAGTGACTACGCTGGATGCCACTTTTTGGGCGTAGCTCTGGTAGCCCGTGCAGCTCGTGCTGGAGCAGCAGTGCCTGGAGGCAAGTATTCGTGATCATGCTTATCATCAGATCCTATGACAAAGCGGACAGATGGGGCGACAGACTTTGAACGCCCATGTGCGTAAACTTGATCATGTTTTGGTGCCATTAGAGATAGTACCTGTAAAGAATCAATATTAGTACTAGAACGAGCAAACAAGACGAGCAAAAATGAAACAATATATTAGAGCTAAGATGTAATTACTTTTCTGCAGGTAACAGTGAAACACAAAAGACCAGGTGACGGCTCGTCGTGAGTACGACGGACCGTCATGGAGTCTGTCATGTCTTACTTCAACTATGTTGATGTGGAGACCCCTGAAGGAAAGTCTCTAACAAGTGTGACGGCTAAGCAGGAAGGACCGACGTGACAATGACGGTCCGTCATCGATGTTCTTCATGGGGTACTATGAAAAAAGTATGGAGACCCCTAGGAGAGGGGTCTCTAACTATCACAAGGTTGTATAGGATGGACCGTCAAGGGTATGATGTCCGTCGTAGATGTGCGTGAGATGACACTTAGAAAAAGTATGGAGATGACCCTCAGGAGATGGGTCTCTAACCGTCATAACGGTTGTACAAGACAGACCGTTGAGGGTATGACGGTCCGTTGTAGATGTCCGTAAGAGGACACTTAGAAAAAGTTGGAGACCCTTAGGAATAGGGTCTCTAACAACAAGAACGGCTGTGCAACACGGACCGTCGCGGGTATGACGGTCTGTCATAGATGTTCGTAAAAGAACACTTAGAAAAAGGTGAGAGACTCTTAGGAATAGGGTCGCTGACAACCAAAAAGTTTGTGCAAGACGGACCGTCGTGGGAACAACGATCCGTCGCATGTGTCCGTTGGTGGACACTTGGAGAAAATCGGACAGCGAGGTGTTGGGGATGTTGGAACGGACCCTATGACGGTCCATCGTGGGTAAGACGGTCCGTCATCGGGGTCTCGTTCTGTCATTCAGTGACAGAACTGAGGATGCCACATTCATCCTCTGTGACTCATATGGAATACTTAGTGATAACCTATATGCTTCTAACCCAAATACGTAGTAAACTAATAATGCTAAAGCACATATTTCTAGAGATTTAACAAGGCAATTTGAGGATTCTCAATCTAGGTCAGACAAAATTGGATCGAAGATTATAGACCCATCAATAAGAAATAGGCTAATACTAATTGATAAAAAAAATGCAATGTAAATGCGTAGAAATGAGAAACACATACCTAAGCACAGGAGAAAGACAAGCAAGTGAGTACTTGGTTAGCAAGAACAGAACCACAACAACAGACTCCGACTAGTAGAGGGTAGATTTTAGGAATTTGGGAAGTGATCAGTTGATAGAGAAGGGAGGTAGGAAGTCGGAAGTTAAAAAGGGAGGGAAATGGGAGAAAGAGAAAAGGAAATGGGTGAAGTGAAGGGGTGGGGTGGGGTTTTTAAATGTTAAGAATTTTTAAAATACCCCCAGCCGGGTCGGGTTAGGTACACTTATTAATGATGCAATGAGTCCCCGACGACGGTCCATCGCAGATGCGATGGTCCGTCATGGGTTCCATCACGTGTTCCCTAGTTTTGAAAAAAACTGAAAGATGTACCTTGCACAACAGAAGACGTACCTTGCACAACAGATACATGCGACGGTCCGTCGCATACGTGACAGTCCGTCGATGTGTCCTTCAGTGACTATTGCAGAGTGATTTTCTGCAGAATTTCCTAGTGATGTGCCTGCAAATTTAAAAATCATTAGTAAAAAATGCTACCATTACTAGTAAGAAAAACTATAAGTATTGGGTTTCCTCCCAACCAGCGCCTGATTTAACGCCGCGGCACGACTGAGGACACTTGGTCACTCAGCCTTCGTCAAGATGGTATGCCTTGATCACTTCAGTCTCCAATTCAGCATGCCCAAAATAGAGTTTTATTCATTGTCTATTCACCTTAAGCCGCTCACCCTCCTTGGTTTCCAACTCAACTGCTCCATGAGGGAATAGTTGGTAACCAAGTAAGGGCCAACCCATTTGGACTTGAGCTTGACTGGAAATAAATGCAACCTAGAATTGTTTAAAAGCACCAAATCCCCAACCATAAACACTCATTTTTCATTTTTAGGTCATGGTGCTGCCTCATCTTTTCTTTGTAGGATATAGCAGATACCGATTGGAGATCACCACTCTGCATCATGGACCTACAGATGTAGAAGGTCTCTTCTTCATTGTTCAACAAAAAATTTCATTTGCCCCTTTTCCATATCAACTAAGGATCTATCCGTAGCAAGGAATGATCTCCCAAGAATAATTGACACTTCAAAATCGACTTCACAATCAAGAATAACAAAATCTTCCGGAAATATGAACGACTCCACTTTTACTAGCACATCGTGTAGTATCCCTATAGGCCTTTTCACTGTTCAATCGGCCATCACTAGCCGCATCGCAGTGGGCTTTGGGACACCCAAACCCAACTTCTTATAAATCGGGAGGGGCAAGAGATTTATGCTTGCCCCCAGATCACATAATGCTTTCTCAAAATGTAATGACCTGACTGTACAAGGAATAGTGAATGCCCCCGGATCTTCTTTCTTTTGTACGAGATATCTTGTAGCAATAACACTACAATGATGCATTCTATCATCATCCTCGAGACCGATATTTTCTTTGTAACCAGATCTTTCATAAACTTTGCATAACCGGGCATTTGTTCTAGAGCTTCCACCAAAGGGACATTGATAGAAAGCTTCTTCAAGATTGTTATAAAATGTCAATATTTACCATCCTAGTTCTTTTTCACTAATCTTTGAGGAAAGGGTGGAGGTGGTCTAGGCATGGAAATTACATTTGTAGGCACTTCAGCATCTTTTCCATTGTTATCTTCTACTTAACCACCACCCTCTATCACCTTATCATTATCTTTTATCACCTTTTTCTCCTTAGACAACATAGGTGGGTCAATGGTTTGCTTACCACCCTGAGTAGTGATTGCCATACAGTGTCCGTCATTTTTTGGATTTTTGATAGTGTTTCTAGGAAGAGTGCTCGGTTGCCATTTGTTCACAGTCGTAGATAATTGGGCCATTTTCAACTCAATCTGCTTAATTGATACTGCATGTGTATCGACTTTCTGCCCAATACCTGCTAAATCACTCCTTAACTCTTTAATGTGCTCATCAGTAGCATCTGACCTCCTCATCACTTTGTGCAACATATCCTCAACTCGCGCCATACTATCTCCAGCATCCCTAGGAGTAACTTCACGATTTTGAGGAGGGACATAGGGTCCATTTCTATAATTTCTATTACCATAGTTACCCCTGTTGAAGTTGTTGTCGCAGTTGTAATTTTTTTCTCGAACATAATGACCCTCACGGTTATAGTTACCATAGATCCAACCTTTGTTCCCTTGACCTTGGTGCCAATTATCCTAATTAGAGCCTTGGGTACTCGGTCAGAAACCCCCCATATGCTCATTTTTCGCATAGGAATCCTCCCCATAATAGCATTCATCATTTGGTGGTGGTGGTTTAGACTAGTAGTTGATTGCATTTATCTTTTCTGCACCCTCAGTGACATGTTTTAATACTAACCCAAGCTCAGTTCTCATCTGAGCCATCTATTCACGAATCTCATCTGTGGTTGGGTTATGAGTGGATTGCACTACAAAGGTGTTTCTCCCAGTATCTGACTTCCTAGTTGTCCAAGCTTTATTGTTCAGGGAGATTTTCTCTAACTTTTTGGCAATCTCAGCATAAGGACAGTCCCCATAAGAACCACCCGCTATAGTATCAAACACCGTTTTTTATTATTATCATATTGTCCTCGATAGAAGTATTCCTCCAGTGACTCATCATCTATACGGTGATTTGGGACGCTTCTAAAAAACAAGGTGAATCTATCCCAATAACTACTAACTGACTCTCCTGTTAGTGCCAGAAAGTTGTTCACTCTGTCTTTGTTGTTTAGTTTCTAGGAGACCGGGTAGTAACGTGCTAAGAAAATGTCCCTTACTTGGTTCCAAGTTAAAATTGATTTATAAGGGAGCTCAGTGAACCAAATCGAAACCTTTGCCGTCAGTGAGAGAGGAAAGACTCTTAGCCCTATTACATCCAAATCCAAATCAGGCCTCCCTACACAGCTTTTACACACTGCCCTTACCTTAGCTATATGGGCATGTGGATCCTCAGAAGGTAGACCTGAAAACAAACCCCTGGTAGTGAGCATTTGCATCAGGCTACTAGCTACCACAAAGGTGTGTCCTGGTGGTGGATGGGGAAATACAAGTGGCCCATTAGATTCTACTATATTGTGATAGCCTCTGTAGTATTCTTGAGAACGTGGAGCGGGATATTTTCCCATTTTTTGGTTTTCACCCGGAGCATCGGGTAATAACTGACCATGAACATCAACCGGAGCTGGGATGTTCTGGTTTGGATCATCATCATTAATACCCAAGTTTTGATTCATGTTGCGTAGTGTACACTCTAATTCATGATCATAGGGAAACAGGGGTTCTCTTCCTCTCCGTGTATTTGGCATACAAGGAAGATAATTCTGCAAGAATAAAAAACAATAGAAAAGTAAATCAAGAAAATATTGACTAAATTTTAGTAATAAGTTTAAGTTAATCTAAAATCTACTTTCCCGGGCAGCAGCGCCAAAATTTTATGCGCTCAAACTTACTTCTCAAATAGAAGTTAAGCGATCGTATCAAGTAAAGAACCCAGCTAATGAGGTTGGGATCGTTCCCATGATAAAAATAGTTCAGACTTAACTTTAATCTATTATTACTATTATTTAGTCAATTATTTCCTTAGAAAACAAAAGACAATAAAAGGGGGTTTTCTATTTCTTAATGAATGAAAAAGACTAACTAAATTAAAGTAAACAACTAACAGATTCAAATGTTGGAGTTTCATCAATTAATAAAAGTAACTAGGGTTTAAGTGTTCCCACAGGTTCCTAACTTGATAATTCTAACCATAACAATTCTTTCCTAGTATCTTGCATGCAAAGTGATAAGTTATGTATTTCTAAATCCTTAGTTCGGCATCTAGGAAATTTCACTCCGCACCTTGGTCCGGCCAGGCGTGTTGCTATACTAACCCTTACCTTTACCTCATATTAAGCATTGTATTCGATATTTGACTAAGTTATTACCTCGTACCAATCAATACTAGCCTATTATGTAGTATACATTAAATCTATGTTGATAATTCTTTTCCTATTATCTACCTTCTTGTTCCGACTAGCATTAAGACGAGTTCTAACGTTGGCCATCTATTAAAAATACTTCTAAATGATAGAATTATCAATACATGCAAGAAACTGTTCTAGAATTGTAATTTTAGTTAGATTTTACCTCATTATTTACCCATGGTTCCGACAACCCTAGTTATGGAGTTTAGTTACCCATAGACATAATCACAATGTTCATATATGTAATATAAGAATTCATGCACTTACTTCAATGAAAAAGAATAAAATCCAGAAATTTATTTGATTAATCTATAAAATTACCAACAATCAACTCCAAAGAAAAGTGTAACAGTCCAAAGTCTAATATCCAAAAAAGTCTACTAACAAAAAATCTAACATAAAAGTGTCTAACCAACAAAGAGTCTCACTCCAAAAATGAGGTTTTTCCAACTATTTATAAAAAATAAAAACTTAATAAAAGAAGGACTCTAATTGCTGAAAATCTGTCAAAACGCGTCCGAGTCGACGGAACTCGGGACGGGCTGTTGTGGTCACGACGGGTTGTCATGGCCTCCGTCATCCTATAATTTCAAAAATCCTTCTGTTTCTTTCTTTATTACTCTCGACGAACAGGTATGACGGACCGTTCCAAACACAATGGTCCATCAAGGGTCTCCGTTCCATGACACTTAAACTTATTGGAATTTGGGTACTGGGACTACTTCTCTGATCATCGCGACAAACTAGCAAGATGAACCGTCGTGGCTATGACGATCCGTCATGAACTTCGTAATCCTACACTTAGTTCATACTTCCCCATCTTCCTTCAGCAGCTTCACTACAATGCCACCTACGGACCGTCACAGGAACGACGGACCATCACAGGCCCCGTAGGTGGTAACTTTTCTGCATTTCGTGCTCAAAAACTTCCGCGTTCATCATTTGACAGATTTCCTGCAAATAAAGAGAAACTTACATAAAAATCAATACAAAAAGGCTTTTGGACACAGACTAAACTTAAGGAAAAAACATTAAAAATACCGTGAAACCACGATATATCAGGAGGCTACCACATTTAAGAACATTTCACTTCTTCACATTTTTTTGTGCGTAGAGTTTACTCCAAAAGTCTCTCTCTAATTCATGCTTATGTGTATTTTTAGATCATCATGCCTTTAGGTTGAGTAGTCAGAGTTCGACCAGCCTAAAAAATGTCAATAATCAAGAGGTTTCTAATGTACCAGATGTGCAACCCCGAGGAGAGGTTACAAATTCTGAATTCCGGGTAGATATCTGGATGTTAAGTCAAGTAGTAACCAACCAAGTTGGGCAATATAGAGGATCTAGACAAGAATGGGCTGACACCTCAAGGGTTTGTGATTTGTGAGAATGAATTCCCCTAGTTTCACCGGATTAAGCATTGTTGAGGATCTGGAAAACTTTGTGGAAGAATTGAATAAAGTGTTTGAGGTGATGCACGTGGTTATTAATGAGAGGGTTGAATTAGATGCATATCAACTGAAGAGTGTGGCTAGAACCTGGTTTGGCCAATGGAAGGAAGGCAGAGATGAGGACGCATCACCTTTAAGTTGGGATTGTTTCGAAAAAGCCTTCTTAGGCAGGTTCTTTCCTCGAGAATGGAAGGATGAAAAGTTACGGGAGTTCCTCACTTTGGAACAGGACTCCATGAGTGTTCATAAGTATGGGTTGAAGTTCACCCAACTGTCTTGCTATGATCTGGAGATGGTGAAAGATATGAGGAGTAGAATGAGCTTGTTTGTTGCTGGGTTGGGTCGTGCGTTGGGTTGTTGATTGGTGACATGGACATATCCACGCTTATGGTCTATGTGCAGCAAGTTGAAGAGAAGAAGCTGAGGGACATAAAGGAATATCGAAACAAGAAAGCGAAGACTGGGAGTGAGTCTGGTCAACAGAAGGGTGGTTCAAATAGACCACAATTTCACAAATCAAAGGAGCATGCACCATAATCTGCTAGTGCACCTGCGCCCAGAAACTGAGGTGAGTATAGTGGTAAAAATTCGCAACACTTCAAGATGAGAATAGCTTAGTCTCAAGGTAGTGTGTCACAAGGAAGAAGTAGGGCTCCTACATGTACTAAGTGTGGTAAAAACCACCCTGGAGATTGTCATAATGGCCAGATAGGTTGTTTGAAGTGTGTTCAAGAGGGTCACTTCATGTGAGAGTGCCCAAGAATAAGAAAGTTGGTGGAAATCTAGGCAACACAACCCAGTCTTCATCAGCTGCTCGACCAGGCAAGGCTTCATCTAAGGGAGCTACTTATGGTACTGGCAGAGGAACAAACCGCTTGTATGCTCTCAATAATTGCCAAGAACAAGAGAACTTTACAGATGTTGTCACGAGTATGATCAAAGTCTTTACTTTGTAACCCCTTATGTTTCAAATTAGTTTGAGATTTTTCTTGAAAAAACTCTGTGAACCCTTCTGTGTTTCTACACCGTTGGGGAATCTATTCTAGCGGAAAGAGTTTATCATGATTGTCCTGTTCCATCAATCACAAGAGTATCATGGCTGATTTATTAGAGTTGTACATGGTAGATTTTGATGTCATTCTAGGTATGGACTGGCTCCATGCCTATTATGCATCCATAGATTGCAGAACTCGAGTTGTTAAGTTTTAAAATCTTAATGAGCCAGTCATAGAGTGGACTAGTAGATCAACAGTGCCTAAGGGTCATTTCATTTCGTACATTAAGGAGATGAAGTTAGTTTCTAAAGTAGTATCTATCCCTTTGTCTAAGTTAACGACTCAAGTGTTGAGCTACCTTCCCTTCAGTCAGTTCCTATTGTTAGTGAGTTTCCAGAAGTCTTTCCTGAGGATCTACCCGGAGTCCCTTCCTAAAGAGAGGTAGACTTTAGCAAAGATATCATTCCAGATACTCATCCTATCTCTATTCCGCCATACAAAATAACACTAGCATAGTTAAAAGAACCAAAAGAAAAATTGAAAGATTTTTTATATAAAGACTTCATTCGACCAAGTGCTCACCTTGGGGCGCTCCGGTCTTGTTTGTTAGGATGAAGGAGGAGTCCCTTAGGATGTGTATAGCCTACTGTCAATTGAATAAGGTGACCATCAAGAATAAATATCCTCTTCCAAGGATAGATGAACTCTTCGATAAACTACATGGTTCTTCTTGCTTTTCAAAGATTGACCTCAGATTAGGCCATCATCTGAATTACAACAAGGTATGACATTCTGAATTTTTGGTTATGTCTTTTGGTTTGACGAATGCACCTGCAACATTCATGGATCTCATGAAAAGAATTTTTGGACCTTATTTAGATCTATTTTTCATTGTCTTTATTGATGACATACTACTTTATTCAAGGAATAAAGAAAATCATGCTAGTCACCTAAGGATTGTTCTTTAGACATTGAAAGATAAGGAGATATATGCCAAGTTCTCCAAGTGTTAGTTTTTGCTTCAACTTGGCATAAGTCTGTGGCATTCTTAGACCACATTAATTCTGGTGAAGGGATTAGGACACTCAGAAGATTGAAGCAGTTCAGAGTTGGCTTAGACTCATATCTCCAATAGATATTAGAAGTTTCTTCGGCTTGGCTGGGGATTATAGTAAATTTGTTGAAGGTTTCTCATCTATATATTCTCTATAACTCAGAAGACGGTCAAGTTTCAATGGTCTGAAGTTTGTGACAAAATCTTTTAGGAGTTGAAAAAGATATTGACTGCCGCTCTAGTTTTAACCTTAACAGAGGGTACTCAAGGATTTGTAGTGTATTGTGATTCATCAAGAGTTGGATTGGGCTGTGTTGATGCAAAATGGCAAGGTTATAGCCTATGCCTCCAGACAATTAAAGGTTCATGAGAAGAATTATTTGACTCGTGACTTAGTATTGGTTGCAGTGGTGATTGCTTTGCAGATATGGTGTCACTACTTCTATGGTGTTTATGTTGATATATTCACTGATCACAAGAGCCTCCGGTATGTGTTTACTCATAAAGAACTCAACCTCAGACAGAGAATGTGGTTGGAGTTATTCTAGGCTTATGAATTGAGTATTCTTTACCACCCAGGTAAGGCTAATGTGGTTGTTGATGCCTTAAGTAAATTGTCCATGGGAAATACTTCCCATGTCGAGAAAGAGTAGAGGGACTTAGCTCAAGAAGTACACAAATTCGCATGTTTGGGAGTCAAACTTATGGATCCACAAAAAGAGGCATAGTGGTGACTAATGGAGATGAATACTTATTAGTGTCAGAGGTAAAATAGAAGAAAGACCAAGACCCTATTTTGCTTTACTTGAAGGCAAGGGTCCATAAGCAAAGAGTATTGACCTTTGAACAAGGGGGAGATGGTGTCTGAAGTACCAAGGAAAATTATGTGTGCTTAAGGTGGATAGACTCCAAGAGAGTATCTTGGAGGAGGCGCATATCTCAAGAATTCCATTTATACGGGTTCCACCAAGATGTACCGTGATTTGAGAGAGGTATATTGGTGGAAAGGTATGAAGAAGGATATCGCTGAGTTTGTTGCCAAGTGTTCAAATTGTCAGCAACTGAAAGTGGAGCCCAAAGGCCTGGAGGGTTAGCTCAAAATATAGAACTTCTGGAATGGAAGTGGGAGATGATTAATATGGACTTCATCACAGGCTTGCCGAGATCTCGAAGGCAACATAAATTTATTTGGGTGATTATCAAGAGAATGACAAAGTCAGCCCATTTCTTGCGGTAAAGTCTACCTATTCAGTCGAGGATTATGCTAGGTTGTACCTTTAATAAGTGATAAGACTTCATGGATTTTCGATCTCTATTATTTCATATAGAGGTTCACAATTTACTGCACAATTCTAGAAATCTTTCCAGAAAGGTTTAGGTTTAAAGGTGAATTTGAGTACTATTTTTCATCCTTAGATAGATAGAAAAGCAGAGCATACTTCCATTCTTTAAAATACATGTTGAGATCTTGTGTGGTCGACTTCAAAGGAAGTTGGGATGATCACATACCTCTCATTGAGTTTGCTTACAACAACTATTTCCTTTCGAGCATCCAAATGGCTCCATATGAAGCTCTTTATGGGAATAGATGCAGATCTCTTATTGGGTGGTTCAAAATTGGTGAAGCAGGGTTTATAGGACCAGATCTAGTTCACCAAGCTATGGAGAAGGTGAAAGTGATTCAAAAAAGATTAAAGACGACACAGAATCGCCAAAATTCCTACACAGATGTTCAGAGAACGTCATTAGAGTTTGAGGTAGATGATTAGGTGTATCTTAAGGTTTCACCCATAAAAGGAGTTTTGTGGTTTAGTAAGAAGGGAAAACTTAGTTCCCGGTATATTGGACCTTATAGAATCTCCAAGAGAGTGGGTAATGTGGCTCATGAGTTGGAGCTACCCCAAGAGTTAGCGGCGGTCCATCTGGTAATCCATATTTCTATGTTGAAAAAATAATTAGGTGATCCTTCATTGATAGTACCAATAGAGAATGTTGCTGTTAAAGATGACCTATCCTATGAAAAAATTCCAGTTCAAATTTTGGATCATCAAGTTCGCAAATTTTGGGTCTTTTCACCCACACCCCAATTTGCTTCAATACATCAAATTAGTGTTTGTTTGAATGAAAATCTTGAAGTTCTTGACGAAAAGTTGTGAAGTTCTTGTTGGTTGAATTGTAGTTGATCTCTAGTGGGTTTAATTCATTACTTCTGCATTGTTTTCGTGTCCAATCTATTGGGTAATGAGGTATTTAGGTATCCTGAGTGTGTGGGGTGGGATCCATGGAAATTTAGGAGGTTTAGAGATGAAAAAAGGAGAAGAAAAGTTGGAGGTTCCGTTAGATAGAACCTTGGGGTGTTGCGCCTGCCAAAGCCCCTCAGGGCAGGCTCTGTCTGACAAGCCCTGGCGCGTCGCGCTAGCTAGAGCGCCCCATACAAGGGTCTGTCAAACAGGCCCTAGCATCGCGCGCCTCTCATAGCGCCAAGACCCCCGGGAGGCCCTGTTCTTTCCCTACCTTTTCTTACTAGTTCCTAAGTGATGTACCTCTCAATCCTAGTTGGTTCCAACACTCTACAGTACATCTAAACATCATGAAATCATCCATAAACATGAGATCATGATCCTTGAATCTATAATCTAATTCAATGAAAGCTAAGATCAAAGTCAAAGAAGTTAAGAGTTGAGCTTAAAAGTTAAGATGTAAGTGAAAGTGAGTTCTTGATGTTTTCAAAGAGTATTAAGAAATCGTTTTAACTTTGATTTAAGGCTCAAGTTACCAGTTGAGTAAAGAACAAGAGCTGAATTAACATCTCATAAGTTATAAGTGAATTAAGTATTCACTAAGAGTTAAAGTTTCAAGTTAAGTCAAAAGCAAGAATTGAATTCATTTCTTTAAAGTTGTAAGGGGGACTAAGTATTCCCTATAAGTTGATAAATGTTTCACATTTAACTTAAAAGGGAACTAAAAAGTTCCAAAAGAGTTTTGAACTAAAGAGGGGAACGTTGTTTCCAAAAAGGAGCTTCTTAAAGCTAAAGGGTTCAATAAAATATCTCAACCCTAAGGAAGGAATTTTTATTAAAGTATGAGCTAAAGTATATTTTGGGAGTAGTATTGAGCACCGATGTGGGAATGAGAGTTCATACCCATGAACATGGGGACTTGAGTTATCTGAACTCTCATTCCCATGAACGTGTCATACTTTTTAGATGATTATGTAAGTTTATCCAGTGGATTAACTAGGTTGAGGGTGTCTTATGCGACGGCAAAGTATAGGAAAGTTCTGGCATGGACGAGATGATGTATCATAACGTTGGATCATAGTGATGGTTATCGGTTAGAAAAACTCCCACAGAAAACAATATTGCTTTCATATATAAGTAATGTGAGTTTATTATTGTTTCATCTTTAATGAACTAAGAGTTTACCCTGTTTACAAGTTATATATATATATTGCATATGTGCTTATTGATAAATATTGAGTTGTTATCTTATTAATTAACTAGAGCCAAGGTAAGTTCATTCTTACTCCATTTCAACCCTATTAGTTGTCTTTAGAAATCCAACTCAGATACTCGTACATTCAATGTACTGATGCCAGTGGGCCTACATAATTTTGTGATGCAGACACAGGTAACCAGGATCAGCACGCAGTGCTTTGTTGATCCAGATTGAGCTCTTGAGTCAGTGGTGAGCTTCCTTGCATTCTGAGGACATCCTTTTCATTTGCTTTTCTAGCTTAGTTCATCAGTATGTTGTGGGGTCAGCCCTAACATTCATTTCAGTCAGTTTAGAGGCTTTATAGATAATGTAGTAGTTCATTTTTGAAGTATCTTTTATCTTATACTTCGCATGTTATAGTATTGAGAATTAATTTTCATTTTGGCCAACACAGTTATTTAAATTATCTTATAAGAATGTTTTTAAATTCTTTATCTGAGATGATTAAGTTTTCCACTGAGTTAAGAAAGCTAGGCCAAGGGTTTACTTGGGTCCAGCAATGGTCTTCGAGTATCGTCCACGTCCAGGGTGTAAGCTCCGAGCGTGACAACAACATCCTCATCTTTGTTTGATGTTGTAGTGGTCAATTCAATTAGAGTATGCATGTAAGGTTGAAGAAGCTCATAATATGACGATGACTAAAGTAGAAACCAAAATTTTGTATCTCGTTGCATTACAAAATGCACCTGTAGATGTTGCAGATAATACTGCTCAATAGCTTCTTTGTAACTCTTGTTGATCATGACTATAGTAATAATCATCCTTTGTGGAGTCAAACAATTAACAAGCGCTTTCCAATCTTCTATGGGTACTAATTTTGAGGTACTCGTAGTTGAGTCAAAGACATCAAGAGAAGATTGTGATCCCTCATTTTCTAAATGAGTATTATTGCCACATTGTAGGAATTCATACACAATTGTCAGTGATATTCCAATAATCTCTACACCAATCATCTTATTTTCACGTATTTCTACACTGTAGGAATTCATACACAATTGTCAACTGGGATCCCCACACTTGAGTTGTACAGTTAACAAATAGAATGAAGTCAAACGTGTTAGTAGATCCCAACAACTATAGTAGAGACACGTTTTCGATATTTGTATAAGCTGTTGTATCCATGGAGTTGAAATGAATCCACAGATCCCATACATAAAAATTCATTACATTTCTGTGAACAGAGACAATAGAGGAATCCACATCACGATTAAGTAAAAAATTGATATAAAACATTGCGTCCAAGGAATACATCTATAGATTTTCCATTATCCACAACAAGCAACATTTCATCCAAACACATACTTGGTGAAACTCAATCTTTAATCTTCAGAAATTTTTTATCATGACATGGCTCCTTAATAATCACAGGCTCCAAAGAAAACTCACAAAGATAAATGTCGTTAAAGTTTTCTAATTCAATTTTCTATTTACTAGAGTTAGTATCCAGAGAATTAGCAATAATGTACCTCTTTGACATATTTCTTGGGAACATTTATCAAAAGTTGGGCATTGCTGCGTTTAGGGCCTGATGCTTCTTCATCAAGCATTTTGATGGGAGTATCGGATTGCACCTCTGCAACTACCATGGGGCAACAAATATGAAAAAGTTCGTTGAATGCCTTAGGTGACTGGATATTTTACGAATAAGCTACAAGGCTAGAGACAGAAGAAGTATTCTCCAATTCTTTGATGAAACATCAATCGACATTTTGAGTGTGTTTGGTTTTTCAATTTCCTCATGTTTGGTTGGGCTAAAAGTTTTGGAAAATGATTTCCAAATCAACTCATTTTTCTCAATGAAAATGACTTCCCTTCAAAAAGTAAGGAAAACAACTTCCAAAACTTTCCTCCAACTTCAACTTACATTTTTCTTGTAAAAAAAATATATTAGAAAATTATTTTTGATTTCAATTTTTTATTTTTTCACCCCACCCCCGCCCTACCCACGGCCCTCCCCCCACCACCACCTCTCCCCAAAAAATTAAGTTTTTTTTTTAAAAAATATTTTCAACTTCAAATTTTTATTTTTTCACCCTTACCTCGACCCTCGCATCCCAATACCCACCCCACCTTCCAAAATAAATTTTCATTTTATTTTTTAAAAATATGTTTAACTTCAATTTTTTTTAATCCTACCCACCCACTCTACGCTAGCCCCCCCACCCCCACCCCAAAAAAATAATTTTAGTTTTAAAAATTATTTTCAACTTGCAATTTTATTTCTTTACCCCCTATCAAGCCTCCCCCTCCCCCCCCCCTAATTTTTTTTTTTTGCAAAAATAAAGGATATTTCTCAAAAATATTTTTCGTTCATAAATCAAACACTAAAAATCAATTTTTCTAAAAGTATTTTCCACTCACTAACCAAACATGAGAAATAAGTCATAAGTCTACTTGTTTTTCTAGAAAACATTTTCTTTCATACCAAACACACCCATCATCAAACATATTGTCCACATGACCAATTTTTTATTGACAGAAGTGTTAAATAGCTCCGGATGGTCCTCGACGTCATCCATAAGGCTTGAGTTTTCTTCAGACAAAGGAAATTTGCTCCGCTAAAAAGTGTATCCACACAAATACTTGTATTTTGTACTATGACCTTTTGAGATACAGATAAACATTTGTCCCCCATCTTCTGTAGCAAAGTCAGATTTCTAGTAATATGAGCGTCCACCACACGAGACTTTGCATAAGTTTGTGTATGAAAACACAGGGCTAACTTCTCCTTAAAATAACTCCAATCAAAAAATTGTTTGTTGCAAAATATCCAACTGAACCATTTGAGGGTCTCACTGTTGACACCCAATTTTGACCCTCCCCAGTAGGAATTCATTCATGAGCTTCTTAATTTCCAAAAAAATTAGAATAGTTAGTTTTATAAAATTCAATTGCTTTCCAAAGTCATTTTAAGTAATCTTAGTGGATTTTTATAATTTATAATTAGTAAATATATTTTCATATAGTTTTATAGATGTAATTTATATATTTCATAAATATTTGAAGATCATCACAAAAAGATTTTACTTTTAATAAGTGTTCTATTAAATTAATTTAGTTTAAATTATGGTTATATTTTTTAATCACTAGTTTATAATTAAATAAATTATTTTAATTTTGTTAAAATTAAGAAGCTCATTAATTAATTCATATTAATTCCTATTATTATTTGTGAAATCTTTAAATCCATTGGCAAACCAAATCTTGGGCCTTTTTTCTAAATTTTCAGCAATCCAACTTTATATTTTTTGTCCAACCCAATTCAATTCTCTTAATCGCAGCAAAGCAGACCCAATTATACTCTTATTCCACTTCCAAAAGGAAAATCAATACAACATACATACAAAGCCACTCCAAAACATATACATGACTTACTCTTATTCACGAAGAAAAATCGTGAACGCGAAGAACCCTACGAATCCAGTGCAAAATCGAAGCCCAGAAACGCGACCCGAGTCCAGCAGATCGCGCGTCCCTCTGCTCACTTCAATCGTATGTTGAACGTTGAAGAATTTGTAGGTGTCAAGATCCCGCACCTCTAGCATCCTTGCTCCAATGAATCGGACGTCTCTCTTCATTTTTGCTTTTAAAAAGTTGTGCAAAGATTGTACTATTGACAACTTTTAGCCTTATCTCTACGGAATTCAAATTTGGAATTTCGAATTCATTTTCAAAATTCATCCTATTTCCCACTCAAAATCGTTCCCTATTTCTTCCTCTATATAAATCCTTTTTGCCTTCAGTATTAGGGTTTTTTTCTGTTCTCTTTTTTTTTATTGGCAGAAGAGAACAACTTATCACAAAATCGATACAAAGACTAAATACAAAATACACTCAATAATAGAGAAAATAATTTTTTTTAACTTTTTGTTTCACCCTTCTTGTCCATCACCCCCCCCCCCCCAGGTTCAAACGAGTTTGGGGATACTCGTGAAGTCATTGGTGGTGGAATAGCTAGTTTCAACTCGTTCGCCTTAGGGGTCAATATTGAATGTACACATTTGTTATACGATTCAATATACAGAAAAATGGGCTAATATACCGTCCATGTGCAAAAACATACGTTCTATATATACAGAGATTTTTCTAAAAAAAATAAATCGGCCAAACACCCTTAAACAATTTTAGCAGGTCCAAAGGTCTAATGGGCTGAAACCCCTTATTGATGGCAAATTTGTAGGCTTAGGACAAGTAGCCCAAAAGTGCAATTTAATTGGGTTTGGGCCAAATGACCAAGTTTGATTGTTTCGTCCCCCTCTATTATTATTTATATTGTATTGTTTGATTAACTTTCTTTATTCTATGCTTTAATTCAATTGAATTCTCACAGATAGTGATTTCACCCTTTTTTATGAATATGCAAATTAAAATATTTATATTTTTACTTTGTTTTGTTTTATTTACTAGTCTTGTTGCTTAAGTTATTTCGCTTAAGAAATTTCCCCTAGTTTATTTTCCCTAATACAATAATAAGATTGAGTAAAATAAATAAATAAATAAATAAAATGAATTTTCTTTTACTTTAGTTTAAAATTTTAAAAGTTGTTTGAAGTCATTTTAGTCAAATTGTCAGTCAACCGCAAGTTAGCGAGCATTCCGATGGCCTAACACCTTCTCGGAATGTATATTGAACTTGGAACCCTTATAATTTTAAATTGATTTTATCTGTTTAAATCCTTTTGATAATTTAAAATATTTTCTTGATTTTTACTAAAAAATTAAGTAGAGACTTTGTTAATTTGGAAAATCAATATCTCTTAAATCATAAGATTAATTAATTTTTCGAAACTTAGTCATTTTTATTTTTTATTATATTTTTTTAGCAGAAATGGCTAATCTTCTGGGGAATAATTAAGTTCTAACTATGAAATTTAACTGTTTGACTAAGTATTGTTAATTGTTCAAATGATTTTTTGTGTTTAATATGTTTAAAGTGATAACTTCTGTTGCATTCATGGCATCTTCCAATATGTATGAATAGTATATTAATGGACGGTTTTGCGAAATCGCAACCAGACTTTTTTATACTCGACCCTTTTCCGGAATGATTGATAATTTATTGGTTCGTCATGCTTCCAATGTTTGTCATACATTCCAGCCTAGGTTGTCATCTTGGGTCCCATTCTTTCAAAAGAGACTCTTATTCAACTAGGGTTGAGTTAAACCAAATCCCGAGTTTAGAGCATTTTGAACTAAGTTGACCCAATGCCCAAGGCATTTTGGACCCATTAGAGAGACAACCTTTAGTCCAAAACGGCCGATGGCTTAAACAGATGTTCATACTTGTGTGTTTAAATTTGAAGAATATATATGTTGTTTGAAAAATCATTGTCTAGTGGGTTAATATTTAGATTATAGATTAAGAAAGACTTTTACAAGCTACTATCTGAAGACGTTGTCACCCGTAGACGACTAGAAGTTCAAGAGTGAAGATACTTTCATGGAAGCATAGTATAGGATTGTACCCAGTGTGGGATTGAATATTTTATATCCCATTTTCCCTATTATGTATTCCCATTTAGTTTATTCATAAAACTTGTATAAATTGAGGTTTTAGGGAAATGAAATGGTTCAAAAGACGTATATATCATTCAAATCGCTAGGCCTACCCTTGACACAAAAGGTCACATATATGTTTAGATGGCGTAATAATTGTTATATGTTATATTTTTTGGATGATTACATTGTTTTATTTGAAGATGTACTAGCCCTATCATTCGAAATAAAATATATTTATTTCTAGAACCTTTTACGCACAAATATCCAGTCACTATCAAAAATGTGTCCAATTATCTTTGAGTCTTTAGTTTCTACAAAAAATTGAACTTAAATTTTCCAAATTTTACCCTCATTTCAGAAAAGGTCAATTCACCATCTCAACATCAAGAGAAATTAAAGTGGGTCGAACTATGTGGGACCTGAATTCTCCCTCGTAAGATACGTAGGAAGCCTTCAAAGTTCGGTCCCCATTTTGAGAAATTTTATCTTTTTAACTCTTGCAATGAGATTCGAATTTCATATCAATCGAAAAATTAGAAGTATGTCAACTAAAGATACAATCAATTTTGTCTCGACTCAAATCGACTTTTCTGATTCACTAATTCAATAATTAAATACAATTTTTTTTGTCTGTTCTGTCATATCGTATGTTTGTGGGCTAATTTATCTTCAAATGAAGGATCTCTTCTGTGTTTATTACTTTGTGTTTGATATATTGTATTACTTATTACCTCCAAAAACTAATACATTTTTCATTTGAGTTAGTTTTCTTTGTCTGGTACTCAAAATTGATTTGTGTTGATTAATTGTTAAACATTCAAAGTTTTCAAAGATTACTTTCCCAATTGAAATTTATTGAAAGAGAGGAGGAATGACCCAGAATAATGAGAATACCGTTCTAACGGAAGTTATTATAGTTCAACTTTCTGCAGTTGAACCAAATGAGTTAATTGCACAGTTGATGATACGAATTGCTAAATTGAGGGTTGAGCTCCAAAAAAATCAATATTTGTCAATTCCGAGTGTCGATGTCAACACTCCAAGCGTTGGAAGACTTCCACTCCATTTTCCTTCTCTTACTTCAAACTCGAAGCATCTCCTAAATAATCCACCCCGTAACCCTACTCAAAATCCTTCAACCATCGACCTAACCGCTTCAAATCTTCCTCACACCAGCAGTTCATACCAAGCACAACAACCTTTTCAAAACTTGAATACCAATCCTCAACTTTTCCCATTCTTTAAAAACTAAAACACAAAGAACACTCAAATATTCCCTCCGTTTCAAAGCTTAAATGCCAACACTCTTCAAACATCCCGTTCCATGTGTCATACCCCTGCAAAACTCTCAGACCTTACCTCTGAAATTCATTTTTGACATCCCAGTTCAAACCAAACAACATCTTCATTCTATGGCCTATTCCGAACTTGACCACTACAAAGAGAAGGAGGGGGAGTGGAGGGACAATGTAACAACCCTAAATGGAGTTGAGGGAATCGAACCTGGCTACTGGTTTTGCTAGAAGGGAAAAAGAAAATGGGGCTTAGGTGAATCGAACCTGGCTACAGGTTTTTCGAAAAGGGAAAAAGAAAATGGGGCTAAGGGGAATCAAACCTGGCCACTGTGAATTCGCGAGAAAAGAAAAGAAAAAAAAATAAAGGGGGCTGGGGTATTCGAACTCGCGAACTGGAGGAGAAAGAGGATAAAAATAATCAAGAAAATAAAAGGGAGGAGTGGGATTAGAACCCATAACCTCCCAAGCCCCTAACGAAATTAAATTAAAATAATGAGGTTGTATGGTTTGAACCCACAACCTCCCTATTCCAGAGAATTAAATGATAAAAAATCAAAGAGGATGTGGGGTTTGATCCCACAACCTCTTGGTTTGGGACAAAATGGGCAAAGTGATATTACTGAAAAATAAAAAAAAGGGTTGTGGGGGTTCGAACCCACAACCCTTTGGCCAATTTAAGAAAAAAATCAAGTAGAGAATTAAAGATATATTATTAATGTTGGGGTTCTATCTAGAATCCCAATGTCATGGATATTAAAAATAAATTCAATGAAAATGTAAATGTTATCCAAGAGATTTGAACTTGGGTTCCCTTGCCCAAACTTCTATATTGATACATAAGTCATACATGAACAAAATATCCAAGAATAATTCCACCTACTTAGATCAAATCAAGATCTTGACATATATACAAGATACATAAGTCTTGTACTACATAATCTTAGGAAAGTAAGAATCACTTAACGAACTATGAATGAAGCCACATGGCTTGTATGTATAGACACATAAGTCTAACATACGTTCAAAAGTAAGTGAACCTAAGATGTAGTAATGAAATGATGAACCTTAGGACGGTTAAGTATGAGTGTAAGATACACTAAATGGCCAAGTGCATTGGCATATGATGAGATAAACTATGATATGATGAAATGAACAATGAAATAATGAAACCTTAAGTAAGGGTGTGAAACACACTAAATGACCAAGTATATTGGCATCTGATAAAATGAACATTCATGTAATAAGAAGTGAGTAACTATGAAAAGCAAAGGTGCTAATGATGAAGAATGTTGTGACAACATGATATGAGGCTAATGTAAATGACGAGAGCAATCTTAAATGAGCCTAAGTAAATATTACCAATACGTACTGACCTATTAGAGTGAAATATAATGAAGAGATCAGTCTCTATGAACACTCTAATGAGAGTATTGAGCTTAACACACTCAATACGAATAATGAGATGAGAAATCATCTAATGAGCTATGATGTCCTCACACTAGAAGCCAACTTCCATGACGTATGAGATGAATGTAATGGAATTTTATATTGAGCACCGATAGACTAGCTATGAGTGTTGATGTCTTTTTTTGGGAAGGGCAGAGGTTCACGTAACTCTCATGAGATGAGACTGTCCGGCTTGCGGGTATGGGTCTCCTTACATCTCCTAGTCTTCGAACCTATACTGCCAATAAAGGGATCTGGCGAGGTTAAATTCCCATGTACGCTACCATATTATCAGATCAGTTTAGACGGTGATTCCACCTCTTTTTGGTGTGGGGGGGACACTGATTTCATGATGCTCACATGATCTATGTCGATTAAAGTTAAAGTCCCTAATGAATGAATGAGGCCATCCTCAAATGAAGCAAATAATGAAATGAATGATACCAAAAGGTGTTAGGATAGGGTAATCAAGAAGTGAGCTAGATTCAGGTAATGACATTAGGTTATTCTTGATCATTGCACAGCAAACCCGATGAAAGTCTTAAAATACACCCTAGGTATAATTGTTGTCCACTCTAGCCTATGAACTAAATGAAATGAATTACATACAAATGAATGAAGCAAACTCTATGTTTGCTAATGAAGACTCTCTAGTTGAGGTCTCATATGTTGAGCCCTTATTTTAGAAAGGCTTAATGTCAAATCCCTGATTCCAAGGTCTCATGGCATATGAATGAATGATATGAAAGAAGTTATGTGTTATATGTTATGTGTTGTATGCAATATGATATTTATGATGATGCATGTTACTCTCATGGCATGACTTTCCTAATCCAAATTAGGGAAGCTCATGGACTTTCCTAATCCAAATTTGGAAAGTTATTGACTTTCATAATCCAAATTTGGTGGGATGGTATCAAGAAGGACATTGCAAAAAATGATCATAAGCAGATTTATTGGTGGGATGGTATCAAGAAAGACATTGCAAAAAATGAGGCCAAGTGTCATAATTGTCAGCAGGTTAAGGCAGAGCATCTTAAGCCTGGTGGTCTGACTCAGATTATAGAGGTTCTGACTTGGAAGTGGAAGGCCACTAAAATGGACTTCTTGGTTGGTCTTCCGAGGACTAGGAGGCAGCATGATTCCATATGGGTTATTGTGGACAGATTGACTAAGTCTTCCCACTTTATCCCTGTGAAGTCTAGTTACAAAGCCGAGGATTATGCGAGACTCTACATTGATGAGATTGTGAGATGGCAGGGGATTCCTTTGTCTATTATCTCAGATAGAGGGGCTCAGTTTACTTAACATTTCTTGAGATCTTTCCAGAAGAGTTTGGGCACGCAGGTAAAGCTTAGCACTACCTTTCATCCTCAGAAAGATGGGAAGGTAAAGAGCACCATTCAGACATTTGAGGACATGTTTAGAGTGTGTGTGATTGACTTCAGAGGTAACTGGGATGATCATCTGCCTTTGATAGAGTTCTCGTATAATAATAGCTATCACTCCAGCATTGGTATGGCACCGTTTGAGGCATTGTATGTAGGAGGTGTAGATCTCTAGTTGGGTGGTTCGAGGTTGGAGAGTCATCCATTTTGGGTCCAGAGATCATTCATGAGGCCTTAGAGAAGGTTAGAATGATTAGGGACTACTGCTTACAGTCGGTAGAAGTCATATGCTTATAATAGAAAATGGCGTTCAGAGTTTGATGTTGGTGACCAGGTTTACTTGAAGATATCACCTATGAAAGGGGTGATGAGATTTGGTAGAAAAGGGAAGCTGAGTCCGACGTATGTTGGGCCATATGAGATCCTACAGCGTGTGGGTGAGGTGATCTATGAGTTAGCATTGCCTACGGAGCTAGCTTCTGTTCATCCAGTCTTTCATGTATCTATGTTGAAGAAATGCCTAGGTGATCCAGTATCAATCCTACCTGCTGAAGGTTTGGGGGTTGGTGAAGACTTGTCTTATGAAGAGGTACCTGTTGAGATCTTAGACAGACAAGTCAAGCGGCTGAGGAACAAGGAGATTCCCACATTGAAGGCATTGTGGAGAAATCATCTTGTTGAGGGTGCTACGTGGGAGGCTGAGGCCAACATGATATTCCGCTTACCTCGTCTTTTCAGCTCTTGAGGTTAGACTTCCTACTCTTAAGCCTATGTTCCTTATCTCTCCGTATTTTGTTGCTATGCTTGACTGTGCATAGTGATTTTATTATGATCTGACTAGCATTACGATATGAAGTGGTAGTGTCATTCGGGGATGAATGTTCCTAAGCGGGGGATAATTTAACAACCCTAAAAATGAATAGGATAAATACTTAAGGTGTCAAGAATGTTTGCGATTTAGACCAAGGTTCACACGGATTGATACGCGTAGAACCAGACCTCAGAACACTTACTACGACCAGGCCAACTAACTTAGGGAGTTAGCTGAGCTTGGAAAGGTTGGAACCAACCATGTGAGTCTCTCGAAAATGAAGATTTAATCAAAAGAGTCTTTACTGGACTTAAAAAAGGAAATTTTGAGTTTTGAGGGTCCAGGGGTAAAATAGTATTTTCCAGGACAAGGTTAATATTGTAATTACCCTGAGGAATTAATAAATTAATTAATTAATTTAACTTAAAATACCAATTTGGGTTGGGGCGACCGGAAGTAACCCATTTTCGCAAATGGGGTGTCATCAGGTTCGAGCCCCACTAGACACATCAAATTAAGGATTTAATTGTTGATTGAAAATTTTAATTTCGTTAGGGAATAATGTAATTTCACCGAAGCTAAATTATTAAACAAATTAAACCTTACTTTGACTAAATTCAAACCTACACTCCTAATCCTAATAAATCTCTTTCACGTCACTCAACTCTCTTTCGCATCTCTCAACTCTCATTCTCTCACGCATTGCCTAAAAAAAGAAAAGTCAAGAACTGTTTAACAACAAAAGTTCTTCACACTTGAAGAACAAACAAAAAAATTCTAAGAAAACAAGTAAAATAAAAACGTTACGCAAAAGGGAGGGTTGTTCCGTCGAGAATTGGTGAAAGTTTCGGTGTTGGACATTATTGGAGAGGGTTTTGGACAGAAGTTCGTGTGTGGATTAAACATCAAAATGTATGGGTTTCTTCTCTCTTGGTCCCTTTCCTAAGAGGCCCCTTACAATTCAAGTTATTCACTCCAAAACTAAGGTTGTTCTCCCGTAGCATGTCCTTGTCACTAGCTCCCAAATGACTTCGTAGGTTGGGTATTTTGTGCTGGTAGATTTAGGCATGTATGATGTTTTTGTATTGAATGTGAATATGCTTATGTACGTGAAATCACAAAAATGACAAGCAATTTATGACCAAAAAATGATATCATTGGGTGCACGTTGGCAGTGAATGAGCTCATAGTTAGACGTATGAATTAACAAGTTCATTGTGTGTATTTTATGTGTGAAATTGGTATAAAATGCTATGTTCACTGTAAAGAAATATGGTTGATTGAATAACAATCTTTTATCCAAATAAACTTATGAAAGATGGGCCTAAAATGTATCAAAACCATTTATGAATGCACCCTTTGAATCATGTGAAAATGTTGATGAAAATGAGTTGAAGAGTGACTAAAAATTCCAGCAACTATGCAATACTATTTTAGGCTAATGGTTTTGCGGAAAAAAAAGGAAAAGAAAATGGGGCTGGGGGGGAATCGAACCAGGCTACTGGTTTCGCGAGAAGGGAAAAAGAAGACAGGGCTAAGGGGAATTGAACCTGGCTACTGGTTTCGCGAGAAGTGAAAAAGAAAATAGGGCTAAGGGGAATCGAACCTGGCCACTGTGAATTCGCGAGAAAAGAACAGAACAAAAAACAAAGGGGGTTGGGGGATTCGAACTCTCAAACTGAAGGAGAAAGAGGAGAAAAATAATTAAGAATATAAATGGGATGAGTGGGATTCCAACCTACAACCTCCCAAGCCTCTAACGAAATTAAATTAAAATAAGGAGGTTGTGGGGGTTCGAATCCACAACCTCCCTATTCCAGCGAATTAAATGATAAAAAACCAAAGAGGATGTGGGGGTTTGATAACACAACCTCTTGGTTTGGGCAAAAAAGGGCAAAGTGATGTTAATGAAAAATAAAAAGGGGTTGTGGGGGTTCGAACCCACAACCCTTCGGCCAATTTAAGAAGAAAATCAAGTAGAGAATTCAAGATATATTATTAATGTTGGGGTTCAATCTAGAGTCTCAATGTCATGGATATTAAAAATAAAATCAATGAAAATGTAAATATTATCCAAGAGATTCGAACTTGGGTTCCCTTGACCAAACTTCTGTATTGATACATAAGTCATACGTGAACAAAATATCCAAGTATAATGCAACCTACTTAGATAAAAATCAAGATCTTGGCATATATACAAGATACATAAATCTAACATACTTTTCAAAAGTAAGCGAACCTAAGATGTATGTAATGAAATGATGAACCCTAGGAGGGTTAAGTATGTGTGTAAGATACACTAAATGGCCAAGTGCATTGGCATATGATGAGATAAACTATGAAATGATGAAATGAACAATGAAATAATGAAACCCTAGAAGGGTTAAGTAAGGGTGTCAAACACACCAAATGACCAAGTGTATTGGCATCTGATAAGATGGACATTCACGTAATAAGAAGTGAGTAACTATGAAAAGCAAAGGTGCTAATGATGAAAAAAGTGGTGACAACATGAAATGAGGCTAATGTAAATGATGAGAGCAATCTCAAATGAGCCTAAGTAAATGTTACCAATACGTACTGACCTATGAGAGTGTAAAATAATGAAGAGACCAGTCTCTATCAACACTCTAATAAGAGTATTGATCTTAACACACTCAATACGAATGATAAGATGAGAAATCATCTAATGAGCTATGATGTCCTCATACTAGAAGCCAGCTTCCATGACGTATGAGATGAATGTAATGAAACTTTATATAGAGCACCGATAGACTAGCTATGAGCGGTGATGCCTTCTTTTTGGAAGGGCGAAGGTTCACGTAACTCTCATGAGATGAGACAGTCTGTCTTTTCGGGTATCTTTCTCCTTACATCTCCTAGTCTTCGAACTTATACTGCCAATAGGGATCTGGCGGGGTTAAATTCCCATGTATGCTAGCATGTTATAGGGTCAGTTTGGCTGGTGATTCCACCTCTTTTCGGTGTGTAGGAGACACTGGATTTCATGATGCTCACATGATCTATGTCGGTTAAAGTTAAAGTTTCCAATGAATGATTGAGGTCACCCTCAAATGAAGCACATAATGAAATGAATGATACCAAAAGGTGTTAGGATATGGTAATCAAGAGGTGAGCTAGACACAGGTAATGACATTAAGTTATTCTTGATCATTACACATCAAACCCGATGAAAGTCTTAAACTACACCCTAGGTATAGTTGTTGTCCACTCTAGCCTATGAACGAAATGAAATGAAGTACGTACGAATGAATGAAGCAGAGTCTGTGTTTGCTAATGAAGACTCCATAGTTGAGGTCCCATATGTTGAGCCCTCATTTTGGAAAGTCTTAATGTCAAGTCCCTTATTCCAAGGTCTCATAGCATATGAATGAATGATATGAAAGAAGCTATGTGTTATATGTTATGTGTTGTGTGCAATATGATATTTATGATGATGCATGTTGCTCTCATGGCATAACTTTCCTAATCCAAATTAGGGAAGCTCATGGACTTTCCTAATCCAAATTTGGAAAGTTCACTAACTTTCATAATCCAAATTTGGCAATTCCTTTGACTTGACTTCCCATAATCATGTTGTTAGGGAAGAGCTATTCTTTCTCATGCATGTCCTTGTGTGTGTACTTTCATATACCCATACTTAGTACAAGTGTGTACTAACCCTATACAACTCTACTATTTTAGGTGCAGGCACAGCTGAAAGATAAAGCTACAGGATTGTCGTTGCAGATATCCAGACTTTCAGCATTCATCCGGTTCTGGTAGGTACTCATGCTTTCGAGGATGCTACTGTTTTACATTTTAGTTTAGTTTTAGAGTTGAACTAGTGGAGCATGTTCCACTAGAATTTCTTTCCTGTTTTTATTCAGACTTTGTATTGGTGCCATTTTGGCAATTATACACTTAATACTTATTGAACTATTTCTTTCAGTTGCTTATCTCTTAATGTTAGACGGTTAATGATGAACAATTATGAAATATTAAGAATGTATAGCAAGTATGTTAAAGAACAAAAAATTTCAAATTTTCCTCTAAAATTAACCTAAGTGAAGTATGAATAACGCAGGTAGGCTTGTTTGCGACCTCTGAGAGGTTAACGACGTCGGTCTCTTCTAGTGTCTAGATTCCAGTCGTGATAGCCAAAGAGGAAAAGACTAAGCAGATCACGAAGGAAGAGATTGCGAAAGTGATAAAAGAACTTGATTAGACTTCAAAAGAGGTGGGGCTGAATTATGAAAGATTATGCATTCATCTGAATTAGGACCTTCCGAAAGGGTTCAAAGTGCCAAAGTTCGTCACTTTTAATGGAACAGGAAATCCTTTAGCACATCTAAAAGTTTATTGTGATTAAATCGTGGGAACTGACAAAAATGAAGCATTGTTGATACGAATCTTCGGTCAAAGTCTAAGTGGAGAAGCTCTGGAGTAGCTTACATCATAAGAACTGAAGCAATGGACAAGTTGGAATGCACTCACAAAGGATTTCACTGAAAGATTTGGACATAACGTAAAAGCTGCCCCAGATAACTACTACTTAGATAAGATCAGATAGAAGTATACAGAAAATTATTAAGAGCATGCTCTTAGTTGGAGAAAACTGGTCACAAGAGTTCAACCTCCCATGTTCGAACATGAGATTACTAAAATGTTCATTCGAATTCAAGAGCTTGAATACTATGAAAGAATGTTGTGTATGATGGGAAAAAAATTTGTCGAGATTATCAAAGTGGAGAAGCTTTGGAAGATGGTTTCAAGACTGGAAGGATCACAAACTTTACCATATTGCGGGCTAATGGAAAAGCTACCAGAATTAGTGATATGGATACATCAAAAGGAAAAGCAAATGAGGTAGGTATGGTCATGGATATCCATATGCGGTCAGCTTCCCAAAGGAACTATCAAAACCATAATGTCAATTAGAAAAAAAATTCCCCATCCAAACTTTAGGAAGACACCTAAAGTATTTACACTATTAAGTGAATCTCAAACACAACTTTATGAAAGGTTGAAATCAATGGGCATGCTCCATCTTATAGAAGGAAGACCAGTCGATCCTTTGGGAAAATTTTACAAGGTTGACCATAGATTTGCTTATCATTCAGGATTCATTGTACATGACACTGAGAATTGTTTAACCCTGAAGCACAAGATACAAAATATGATCAATAACAATTTGATGAATATTGAGGAAACCACCTCAAGGGATAACATATTGGATGCTTAAGAGTGAGTACAAGACATTTCTAAACTCAGTCATTTGATGATGTCCGTCATCAAAGGTCGAAAAGAAGCATGTCCAACATTGGTCAAAATTCTGCATATGAAGTTATTGTTATCTTTCTTTGGAATAACATATTAAATGTTTTTGTTTACATTCTTGTAAATGAACTATGTTTGACCTGAATTTTCAAGAATGAGATACGTAGGTGGCATGTGTCGGCCTCGGTCACCCCTTTATTGAACTTTCAATATTCTCTTTGTACTAAGAACTACATTGGACCTGATTTCTACCTCAACGGGATACGTAGGTGTCACAACGGCTCGGTCATATACCCAGTAAGATTTTCATATCTCTTTATAATGAAAACTGGGACAAAATATTTGAGATGATCTCAAAAATTCATTTGAAGATAGACTTCTTCAACAAGTCAAGATTGAAATATCAAATGCAACTAAGTAGAATTTTTGGGTGGATCTCAAAATTCCACAAGATGATATGTTATGGAGAATCAAGTTGGAAATCATGTAGAAATATGCAATTGGGACAATTTTGCGAGATGATCTCAAAAATTCCACACAAAAATGTCATTTGTTAAAAGTCTTATACATATTATTATTGAGGCAAACTGGGACAGAATTTTGAGGAGGGGCCTCAAAATTTCAGAATAAGCAACCTCATAATTAACAAACCAAGTTATGAGATTTCTTCTATATTTCATATTGGGACAGAATTTTTTAGGGTCCTCAAAAATTCAATCAAGACTGTCTTACAAAGGATGGACAAGCGTGTAAGCCAAGTGCAAGAAGTAGCATAGAGACAAGAACAATACAAATCAGTCTTTCAAACTAACAATTTTTCTTTGAATGCAGGAACAACGAAATCACAAAAATGGCAATGTCAAAACTGTCAAGCATGGGAAAAAGACATCATTTACGCCTCTTGTGGCATCATCAACATAACTAGAAATTTTTTTATCTCATTTTATCTTCATTTCATTACGTTTCCACAAGTGAATTATAAACAAGCTTCTTTTTTTTATGTTGCGGGAATATTGAAGTCAAACACTAATAGATTTTTCAAAGATGTAAGAAGCAAAGTGTTGGAGGATTGCTAGTTACAAGTCATGATCAAAGTTACAATTAGGATCATCATAGCCAAATCTCGATAAGCCAAATGACTTAATCTAGTTCTTAAACTTTACTTTTATTCATTACTTCATCGTCGATACTAACGCTTGGTGTCGATCTTTGCAGGTTATTGTATTGGTAAAGTCAGAAATGTATGTCAAATCAACATCAAATCTGAAGATGATCAAAAGTGAAACTATCTTAGAAGTGTTGGAAGAGAAAATTAATGGTCCATCACAACATAAAGATGTTGGTAACCAAAATATCTCCATGATAGTCAAAGTTATCGAATTGTTACAAGTTCTCAATAATGATTGGAAATGTCAACAACAAGCTTAAATTATGTTGGGTTTGTCAATGGACGCAAAAGTCTCTTTAATCTTCGTGTGAATGAATTAAGTCATTAACCTCGATAATTCTGTCTTTTGAAAAGAGAATCATAGTCGTGATGTACATGTACGTCAATTTTGTTTTTTAGTATGTTTGACGGGTAGCAATTTAGGCATACGTGTTTCTTGACAATGTCAGAGTCAAAATTCCTATTTGTTAGGTGTCCACCCCACAAGTGGATTACGTGTTTTGATTGTCCAATCAAAGAGTTTAACATATTGTTTTGTTGGGCGATCCACCCCATAAGTGGTTCACATATTTTTCCATTTCAGGTTCATATTTTTGAATTATGTTGATATATTATCGAGTCATCCACCTCGTTACATTTGTACTATTAGATTCATCCACCTCGTTACAAGTGAAATATTATCGAGTCATACACCTCGTTACAGTTGGATTATTATCGAGCCATCCACTTCGTTATAGTTGGAATATTATCGAGTCATCCACCTTGTTACAGTTGGACTATTATAGAGTCATCCATCTCATTACGGATGGAATATTATCAAGCATCCACCTTGTTACAGTTGGAATATTATCGAGCATCCACCTTGTTACAGTTGAAATATAATCATCGAGCATCCACCTCGTTAAAGTTGGAATATTGCCGAGCATCCACCTCGTTACAAATGAAATATTATCGAGCATCCACCTCGTTACAGATGGAATATTATCGAGCATCCACCTCGTTACAGTTGGAATATTATGGAGTCATCTATTTCCTTACAGTCAAAATAATATTGAGCCATCTACCTCGTTACAGATAGATAATTATCATGTCATCCACCTCTCTACAGTTGAATAATCATTGAGCCATCTAGCTCATCGCAGAGATCATCGGAGTTGGTTATGCAGAAAACAAACAATGACATCTCCAAACTCTCAACATATCATGAGTTGTAATAGACATATTATGTTCGAAAGCGACATATACTGAACATACTTATGTGGCATATTTCACATCAGGAGTAACTGAAAAGCATCGTAAGAGATGCAACCACTTTCCCAACACACCTTACGCTTGTTCTTCTTCTTTACGAAGTAAAATCGTGAAGACGAACAATCCAGCGAATCCAGTGCAAAATCAAAGCCCACAAATGTGACCCGAGTCCAGCAACTCACATGTCCCTCTTCTTTCTTCTATCGTACGAAGACCGTTGGAAAATTCGTAATTGTCAAGATCCCGCACCTCAAGCGTCCTTACTGCAAAGAATCGGACATCTCTCCTCGTTTTTCCATTAAAAACATTGTACAAGGATTAGTATTATACTATTGACAGCTTTTCACCTTATCTCTTAAGTGAATTCAAATTTGGAATTTCGAATTCATTTTCAAAATTCATCCTATTTCCCCCTCAAAATCGTACCCTATTTCTTCCTCTATATAAATCCTTTTTGCCTTCAGTGTAAGTTTTTTTTTTCTTTTTTTTTCATTGGCAGAAGAGAATGACTTAGCACAAAATCGATACAAAGAATAAATTCAAAATACACTTAATAATAGAGAAAATAATTTGTTTCAAGTTTTAGTTTCATCCTTTTTGTTCATCACTCGCCCAAATTCATTCGAGTTTGGGGAAACTCGTGAAGTCATTGGTGGTGGAATAGCTAGTTTCAGCTCGTTCGTCCCGAATTCTCTGCCCGAAAAAGGGTAATCCCTCTTCCTTTTAACTTTTCTTTGTTTCTTATTATGTGACTGGTTGTTCTCTTTAGTTTCTTCTGTGTATTTGAATCTTTCGCTTTTGATATTGAGTCATTCTTTAGACTCGGTTTCAGTCAGTAAATGTTAGTTTCTTCTTGCTCTTTAGGTTTCAAATATATTTATAGGTATTAAGTATTCTTGTTCCTAAGGCTGAAGCATATGCTATTCTTGTGTGTTAATATGAATTTGTTAGATTTGTCACTCTGTTAGTTTATTTGGAAAAACATATTTATATAGTATGGTCTGTAATGGATATTTGAATGGTATAACAATAAATTATTTGTTGATATGTGATTACTATAGTTCGGCTTGATAATAAATAGGCTAGAAATCATGACAAACAAATTTGCTTTGGTCTTGATAAGATAACTTTTTTTTAAATGCTAATATCTAGTTCATTTGTTCTATTTAGTTTTGCTCTTTTGTCATATATGAGAAATCTGATGTGAGATGTTCGGTAAGGAACTACAAACATCTAAAAAGGGTTAATGTCTTACTTAAATGTATCCTTATTTTTATATTTGTTGCTATCATTGTTTTGACTTCACCATGTTTACATGCTTTACTTATTTGGTGATTTCTTGTTAGTAATGTTAAGGTTATCTCATTTGAATTGCCTTATTCATGTTTCATAGTTGCATTCTCTAGATTGACATAGTAGAGTGCTCCTAAATTTGGTACTTCAAATGTCATTATGTGTTCCCTTAATCACATTTAAATCAACAAGACTTATGTTTTATCTTATTGTTTCTTTTGCATGAACTTGGACCGAGTCCTACGGACTCTCCATCCCTCGCATATCATTAAGTGGCATCTGGAGTCGGCATTCATCATTTTTTCTGATTTCGAAAGCTGAAAGAATTGAAGAGGAGCTGCATTGTAAGTTCTGAAGGTTGAAAACAGGCTGGAATACGGTCCTTATACTTGGGTATATATGATTTAGTGTAATAAATACGTGATTAAAATTGGCAATACAGGTTTCAGGAGTCAATATTGAATGTACACATTTGTTATACAATTCAATATACAGAAAAATGGGCTAATATACCGTCCATATGCAGCAACATACTTTCTATGTATACGCAGATTTTTCTAAAAGAAATAGGTCCAAAAGCCTTAAACAATTTCAGCAGGTCCAAAGGGCTAATGGGTTGAAACCCGTGATTGTTGGCAAAGTTGTAGGCTTAGGACAGGTGGGTCAGAAAGCCAATTTAATTGGGTTTGAGCCAAAAGTCCAAATCTGATTGTTTCTTCCCCCTCTATTATTATTTATTGGGCAACTTTCACATATAGCAAACAAAAAAAACATATTTGTATGCTATAGTAAACTTTATATAATTGCGCTCCATAGCAAACATAAAACTATATAATTTGTTATACATAGACAATTGTATTCGTTGGCTTAAATTGTATAATTCGCTGGCCTAAATTGTATAATTCGCTGGCCTATTTCGCTGCAATTGTATAATTTGTTTTGCATACAGTTGAATCGAATTAAAATGTATGTATATTGCATAATTATAAGTGTATAGCAAGAAGATATATGTTTTTCTCGCTTTATACAAAAACAGAAACACAATATATACACTTTTGTTGTATAAAGCTAGAGAAAATTGTATTTCACTGCAATTGTATAATGCAATTGTATAATTTGTTGGCCTTTTTTTCTTCAATATTTGAAGTAAAATATTTGTAAATTGTATAATTAAGTGTATAACACGAAGATATACATTTTTGCATGTGTATATACAATTTTCTCTCGCTTTATACAAAACTAGAAACAGAATTATACACTTCTGTGTATAAAGTGAAAGAGGCGAGCGAGAATGGAGAGTGGCGAGCGAGATTTTTGGAGAGAGACGCTGGCAAATTTTAGCTAATGTTTGCTATGGAGCACAATTAAATCAAACCCTACCTATTCCATTTAATTTAGGTTATTAGTTTGCTATTATATACAATTTTCCCTTATTTATATTGTATTGTTTGACTAACTTTGTTTATTCTATGGTTTAATTTAACTAAATTCTCAAAGATAGTGATCTCACCCTTTTTTATAAATATGCAAATTAAAATAATTTTTTTTACTTAGCTTTATTTTATTTACTAGTCTTGTCACCTGAGTTATTTCCCTTAAGAAATTTCCGCTAGTTCATTTTCCCTTAAGATAAAATAATAATAAGATTGAGTAAAATAAGTAAATAAATAAATAAAATGAATTTTCTTTTCTTTAGTTTAAAATTTTAAAAGTTGTTTGAAAGTCATTTTAGTCAATCGCCGGTCAACCGCAAGTTAGCGGGCATTCTGAGGGCCTAACACCTTCTTGGAATGTATATTGAACTTCGAACCCTTATAATTTCAAATTGATTTTATCTTTTTAAATCCTTTTGAAAATTTAAAATGTTTTCTTGATTTTTACTAAAAAATTAAGTGGTCACTCACTTTGTTAATTTGGAAAATTGATTTATCTTACACCACAAGATTAATTGATTTTCAAAACTTAGTCACATTTATTTTTTATTATATTTTTTCGAGTAAAACACTCACCATCGAGATATAAGGAAGGAAATGGCAGGCAGTGTTCCTCACAGAAGCCTAGGATAGTGAAGTATTGCTCTGCCCTATAAACCCAGTCCACTGGATTACCGTCGCCACTGAATCGATCTAGTACCATCACTACCATTAGAGTACGTCAATGAAAGCACCAATGTGACAACTCAAATTACCACATAACGAGCATATCTATTATAATCGATGACAATACAAATAAAATTGAGAAATGGAAACAACAAACAAGTAGCCACTAGTGATCCTTAAAACGGAACTCAGAATGTAATCAAAGGGGAAGAACATCAGAAATTAAAGAGATGGATAGAAGGTGACGAAAAGCGTAGACTAAGAATGGAGATGAGAGGAATCAGACTCTTTTCTTAACAATTCGCATAATTCCCAAATCACATACCACTATTCTTTTTAATGGAACCGTCCCACGCCCACTTCTCAACTCGTGTTCAAAATTAATCTGAACATATTACTTGTTATCGATCATATAGCTCTTGTCAGCGCAATAACTAGTTTTGTGACCCTGATATCCGCATTGGGCTGGACTTGATTCATAACATTGAATGTGATTCGTTCTAATACATAATTGACATCGAGTCAAGTGTATGCATGTTATGATGAGGGTGCCATAAGTTAGACGACTTGTCTTTGGGACAAAAGTTTAGAGGACTAAAAATGTAATTTTGTGAGTTGTGAAACTGATTTTTTAAATTTTCTCTAGTATTTTTTTTTTTGGGTAGGCATGAACTTCGTATAGCATAATGTTTTCAAATTGAACTTTTGTCTTGGTGTCTTGGAATTTTTTGCCTTGCAAAGTCATAACTTATGAATTACAAATTTCTTTAAGAAATAATGTTCTGACATAACTTGTGCCTTGTGTTTTATTTTATTTTTTTATTAATGTACTGGGTATCTATGCCCATCTTTTTATTAATTGAAGTGATGAAGAACATCAATTAGAGTGGCAAAAACAAAAAGGGCAACTTTCACATATAGCAAACAAAAAAATTATATTTATATAATATAACAAACTTTGCATAATTGCGCTCCATAGCAAACATAAAAACTGTATAATTCGCTATACATATAAAAGTGTATAATTCGCTGGCCTAAATTATATAATTCGCCGACCTAAATTGTATAATTCGCTGGCCTATTTCGCTGCAATTGTATAATTAGCTTTGCATACAGTTGAATCGAATTAAAATGTATGTATATTGCATAATTATAAATGTATAGCAAGAAGATATATGTTTTTCTCGCTTTATACAAAAACAGAAACACAATATATACACTTCTGTTGTATAAAGCTAGAAAAAATTGTATTTTACTGCAATTGTATAATTCACAATTGTATAATTCTTTGGCCTTTTTCTCTGCAATATTTGAAGTAAAATGTTTGTAAATTATATAATTAAGAGTATAACACGAAGATATACATTTTTGCATGTGTATGTACAATTTTCTCTCGCTTTATACAAAACAGAAACAGAAATTATACACTTCTGTGTATAAAGCGAGAGAGGCGAGAATGGGAGAGTGGCGAGCAAGACTTCTGGGAGAGAGACGCCTGGCAAATTTTTGTCAATGTTTGCTATGGAGCACAATTAAATCAAACCCTAGCTATTCAATTTAATTTAGGTTATTAGTTTGCTAATTTATACAATTTTCCCAAAATTAAACGATTATCCGAAAATAAAAGGATTGGTGCTAAATTATTTGGAAAAGGCAAGGTACTTTTGTTTTATTGGGCCCATTAGCATGTTGTGTAATGGACTTGCTGAAAAGCAAAAGTCCATTTAAAACATATGCGGCAATTACATACATGCTTCTACTTATAATAATAATATAAATACAAAAAGACAAATAAGATAACAAAGGAAAATGATTGAATTCAGATCCTTCATTTGGACTTGAATGGGATTGCCCTGATCACAACTTGGTGGTATAGAGCCGCTAAAGCTGCGCCAATGAATGGTCCAACCCAGAATATCCACTGTACCAAAACCACAAATAATCACATTTAGCATCGACATTCACTATGTTAAATGAGTCATAAATAAATAAAGTAAAAAGAAGAAAGAAAGTTATAGTTACGTGGTCCTTCCATGCTTGTTCATTGTTATAGATGACTGCTGCGCCAAGACTCCTAGCTGGGTTAATACCAGTTCCAGTGACTGGAATTGTAGCCAAATGCACTAGGAACACCGCAAATCCAATAGGCAATGGTGCTAAGATCTGTGTATGCATGCACTTTAATTAATTTCAACAAACACACAATACTTGTTCTATTATGTTACCGAGCAGTACTTACAGGGACATGAGAATCACGAGCACTACGCTTGGCATCAGTAGCAGAGAAAACAGTGTAGACAAGAACAAATGTGCCGATAATTTCAGCGCCCAGGCCATCACCCTTTGTGTAACCAACATTTACAACATTGGCTCCTCCACCCTTAGTTTGGTAAAGTGTCTTTCCAAACGCTTTGACAAGAGCAGCACCGCAGATAGCTCCAAGGCACTGCATCACCATGTAGAATACTGCCCTTGTCAATGACAATTTCCTCGCTAAGAAAAGCCCAAATGTCACTGCCGGATTTATGTGTCCCCCTGCACAACAATAACATGTTATATATCATATATCGAATTTACATAGGGTAAATAAGTAACTTATGATACCTGAAATGCCGGCAGTGCAGTAGACTAAGGCAAAGATCATGCCACCAAAAGCCCAAGCAATGCCTTGAATTCCAACCGTTGAACATTTGGAATCGGATTTAGAAACGCCCATGACGGTTAAAACAGTGATATAAAGAAAGAGGAAAGTAGCCACAAATTCAGCAATTCCAGCACGATAAAAGGACCACGACATCAACTCCCCTGGTTCAAACAGGGGAGCTGGTGGTGGCTCTTTGTAGTCCTTGTCTTCACTCTGTGCTGCTATTCCAATTGCTTGCCTCTCTGAGTATTTATTAGCACCTAATCTCACATCCTCTTCTCTATGCTCCATTTCAAAAAATTTAATGTCTCTACAATTGATGGGAGTTAGTGAGTGAAAGGGGTTGGCTTTATATTCACAATTTTTGAGTAGGCTGGCTACCTGTGAGGGTTTTTAACTTTCATTATCATTGTGACCGACCACTGAATCATAATTCTTTTTCATGCGGATAGGTGTTGAGTGCTGTTATTTTGTAAAAATAAAATAATTGTATTGGCAGTGTTTATGTAGGGTTATTACTTTTAATTAGTAGTGCTACGTTTTTTGTATAGTTAGTGGCAAATGAGATACATACATACAAACGTTTATTTTGATAAAATAGTGGGACCAGTCGGCCACCGCCCAATTTGCTTATGTGGTGGAAATTACACTATTTGCAATTGGAAATTTCTGATTGCTCTTGCGGGTGCCGACAAACTTTACCACTCATTTATTTGTGGCTCCAAATCGTAAAAAAAAAAACTTTATTCGGAACTTGGTTTTCTTTTTTTTCTGTATATAAGAAAACAGAAACCAAAAAGTAAGTTTCTGTTTCAATGACAAACTAAAGAATGGAACAGAACGTGCAAAGTCCAAGTTCAGCATCTTGTTTCTATTATGATAAAGTAGTAGATTTGTGTTTTAATTGAAACAAACCAACGGCTTTTTATCTTTATTCAAAGCTTGTTTTTACTACATAGATATATTTATTAGCTATCACTCACCAATATTGTACTCTCTTAGTCCCAAATTTATCCGACATTTCTTTAATATTTTAAATTGTTATGATCTATAGTATTTTTATTTTCTTTATTTTTACATAGTTTTTCAATATATTAATTTCATTTTATATAAAATTATATTCAAATTTACAATTAAATATAAATTATAATCACATAAATAGAGTATTATCTATACTGTCGTTAATAACTCTATAGGAATAGTAGTGGGAACTGTAATACTCCAGTACCTTTTTTTCTTTTTCAGTGTCGGTAGATTTTGTGAAGAGTAAAGATCACGGTTTGTTTGTATTTAATTTTTGCAAATACCCAAATTCACTGCATTTAGTCAAAGATACAGAGACAAGAACGTTGTAGAATCACCTAGCATCATGGTTGTTGAGCCAATTTTGTCAACCATGTGCCTACCATATATACCGTTTCGTCCATAATCAGAGATACAAAATTCGACCACAAGTACGAAAAAAATTATGTTAAAAGCAATATTATTAAAAAGGTCATATAGTGTGTAATTTAAATTTAGTGATAACTTCTCTAAATATCACGTGAGAAATAAAAAAATATATTAATTAAGCGAATTAAATAAATATACAAGTTGTCTTTGAAAGTTGCAACGAGTTTCATAAATACAGTAAAATTAACTTTTTCACAGAAGATGCCTTTGGTCTTTGGTTTAGGTTGAAAAAATGTTGAGAAAGCGAAACAATTGAGAAAAGCAGCTAATTCTACACTTTTTTAGACCACAGAATATTGGTCGATTAATTTATAGTTAGGTCTATTTCTAAAATTTAGATATTAGAGTTGGGATGATGTGCTTTAATTGATTTCCGACCCCTACCTTATACATTATTTAACATCCAAACATTAAATTCTAGGCGTGTAAGTGGATTTTTGTTCCTACATAAGTGTGATAAAATGAGAAATTGATCTCTTTAATTTATATAATTTTGAACAATTTTATATTATAAGTTCAATTTTTGAAATCGGATGAGCTACGAAATCCTATCTTATAGAGAAATCTCAAAAAATATCAATTATAATAGACATAAATAAAGACACGGTTAAAGAGATAAAGAATCTTATAGGTATACATGATATTCCTATTCAACATTACTTCAGAAAAGCTAATAAAATTGATGACAAATTAGCTTTCCTAAGTCATTCACTTACACATGAACATGTCTACTCTCACTTCAACACTATCCCTAGAATAATGAAAGTGATTCCTTTAGAATCATAAAGTGTAAAGCAAATACTTTGAGTTTTGATCCCCCTAGAAAAAAAAAGACTCTATGGTTATCGTTTTAATAATATTTCTTTTATAGTTATAGTTTTACTATTGAAGTTATGATCTATATTGTTGCGCTACGCTTATGGCAAGTATATAAAAATTTTGTGTTCATATATTTAGAAATTTTTAGAACTTCGATTATATATTTCTCTTGTCAATATATAAACATGATAATTTATTGTAAAAATCGTATATAAATAACATCATAAGAATATATAAATTCTGAATTTATATAATCAGAAATCAAATTATAATATATACGATCGGACCAATTATAAAACTTAGGTGAATTATACAAACTAAATGAATAGCAAGGTTTGAGGGAACTATGTCGGCAAATCACAATTTTTTCAATACAGTAGTTATAACATTTAATATCATTTAAATATTTGTGATTTTTTAAAACAATAGCTATAACATTTGATATTTTTTAAATATTTATTATTTTGCACAATTTTCCTTTTTTCAATCACCTTTTACTATGTTATTAATCTTTGTTAACAGATAAATTTCTAACTAAATCAAATTATAGGGTGAGAAGACAACAATAATAAAATTATGAACTATTTTCTCATTTATATTCGAGTTTAAGTTCGTTCGTTTGCGAGCCAATAATTGATCTTTGCCAAATAAAATGAAATTTCTAAGCTGACCACTACAAAAAAAAATTTCAAATTACAGGGGTTAAAATGACATATTGCTGCAATCAGTAACTCCCGCAATTTGCTATTACGACAGTTGTAAGAACCCATGTTGTTAGGTCTACCACAATTAAGTCACAGGGGTTTTTCACCAACCCCTGGTACCAGTCACAAGGGGTTATTCGAGGGGTTTTTGAATCCCCGTAAATTGATATCAATAAACATGTGTTTTATATTCTGGGAATCAGAACCCCAACAATTTGTGAGTCTTGGAGTCGGAAACCCCCGCAATTTATGAATCACATTAGATTAACAGGCGAAACCCCTGCAATTCAAGGACATAGTAAACTTTTTACAGCATTTTGCTAGTTATATTCAATTTTAAATATTAATGACTAATTAACATGTACATCATAGTCCAAACCTATTAGTAAACATATTTCAAACACAAAAATATATAATTAAGCGTACTAGCTATTAGTTTTACAAACTATATTAAAATACGTGATTCACCCCAAACATTACGATTACAAGAAACTTAAAATCACTGCGAAAACTGTTAGAGTAATCTTGCTTTAATGGATGAAAAGTCTTTAATTAGTAGCACCCAAACTCAAGAAAGTACCTACAACAGTTCATGGAACATCACCTACCTGCAAAAAAAAATACACAGTAAAGGAGTATTGAAAGATATACCTTATACATAGTTATATAACATTGAAATTGCCTGCATTTTCGATTTCGAGGAGTTTCATCTTAGGGATAAGGTTACTTACATGTATTATACTGGCGATTGCAGTTGTATAATGAAAATTTCTCCGCATACAATTTTGAGTTTGGGGGGGTTAACATCAGGTAAGACGGGCCCTGCTCTGATACCATGTGAAATTAGGTCTTAAACCCAACTCACACCTTAAAAGCTAACTCAAAGGGAGGAGGATTGCGCAAGCCTTATAAGGGGTCCACTCATCTCATTAACCACCGATGTGGGTCATTCTTTAACAATCTAGAACTTCTTCGACATGCTCTGCAGGAACATGAAGACCAGTTTTTAAGGTTTGACGTATATCTTGTCCTCAAGAAGCTAGAGCTCCAAGTTTACTGAGGTTACCAAAGAAGATCTATATTATCCAGTAGTAGAAATATCAGAATAAAGTTCACCAAATAAAGTTAGACTTAATTGTTAGAGCTCTAAATAGCTTGAAATTGATATGGATGTTAATGAGGCGGAGTGTATTTGTTAGGTAGTGGAGCCTGATTAATTTTAGGTTTTCCTATTTATTCTCTATTTTAGGTTTTCCATTTATTCTCTATTTTCGGTTTTTCTATTTATTCTCTGTAACCAAAAATACTCTGATTTATTAATATAAATATACCTCACCGCCATGGAAGTTTACTCACGGGGTGTTACCACGAAATATTGGGTTTTCTCTTTCTCTCTCTAGATCTCTCATCTCTTTCTCTTGAAAGTTCTTGTGTTCTTCATTCATCTAGTGTGTGTGCGTGAATTCGATCCTAACAACTGGTATCAGAGCTAAGGAGATTCAACATGATCAAAGAAGATGGATAGTTCAAGCTTGGAATCGAGAAGTTTGATGGATCCGATTTCAGTTTCTGGAAGATGCAGATCGAAGATTATCTGTACCAAAAAGATCTTCACGAACCGTTGACCGGGGTGAAGCCGGAATCCATGACGGAGGAGAAGTGGAAACTCAAGGATCGCCAGGCTCTAGGGTTGATCCGGTTGACTTTATCAAGAAACGTGGCGTTCAACATCGTGAAGGAGAAGACTACGTCCGGTCTGTTGAAGGCACTGTCAAACATGTATGAAAAACCATCGGCTATGAACAAGGTATATTTGATGCGTAGATTGTTCAATTTACAGATGTCTGAAACAGGATCCGTTTCTGATCATATAAACGAGTTCATTATGATTGTGAGTTAACTCAATTCTGTGGATATTAATTTCGAAGATGAAATTAAGGTGTTTATTTTGATGGCATCTCTGCCCGAGTCTTGGGATACTGTTGTTGCTGAGATTAGCAGTTCCCGTGGATCTGAGAAACTGAAGTTTGATGAAATCTGTGATGTTGTTCTTAGCGAAAGTATTCACAAACGAGAAGTGGGAGATTCATCGGGCAGTGCTCTCAGCGTTGATCGAAGGGGGATAAGTAAGACGAAAGGCCAAAATCAACATAGTCGATCAAAATCAAAGAATCGAGGAAAATCCCTGAACAGATCAAACGTGACTTGTTGGAACTGTGGAGAAAAAGGACACTTTCGGACGAACTGTACAAAGCCAAAGAAGAAACAGAATCAGAAATTTTGAGATGACAATGATTCTGTAAATTCAGCAGAGGACATTAGGGATGCTCTAATCCTTAGTGTGAACAGCCCGGTTGAATCATGGATTTTGGATTCTGGTGCATCTTTCCATTCGTCTCCAAGCAAGGAGTTGTTCCAAAATTTCAAATCTGGAGATTTTGGAAAAGTATATCTTGCTGACAATAAAACCTTAGAGATTGAAGGAAAGGGAGATGTTTGCATAAAGACCACATCGGGAAACCAGTGGACATTGGAGGATGTCAGATATATTCCTAGGATCAAGAAAAATCTGATCTCTGTTGGTCAGTTGGATAGCAAGGGATATGCAGCAGAGTTTGGGAAAGGTTCGTGAAAGATCATGAAAGGTGCTATGGTAGTAGCTCGTGGCACCAAGTCTGGAACTTTGAAGTCTGTTGATATGGGTCTTTGCGAGAGCTGTGTTATGGGCAAACAAAAAAGAGTAAGCTTCACAAAGACTCCTAGAGAGCCAAAGAAAGTGCGGTTGGAAATGGTCCATACAGATGTTTGGGGACCATCTCCAATATCATCACTTGGAGGATCCAGAATCTATGTTACCTTCATTGATGATTTCAGTAGGAAGGTATCGGTTTACTTCTTGAAGCATAAGTCAGATGTGTTTGAAACTTTCAAGAAGTGGAAAGTTGAAGTTGAGAATCAGACCGGTTTGAAAGTCAAATGCCTAAGGTCTGACAATGGAGGAGAGTATGACAAATCAGAGTTCAAGGCATTATGTGCAGTTGAGGGAATCAGATTCATGAGAACAGTTCCTGGTAAGGCAAGGCAGAATGGAATTGCTGAGAGGATGAACAGAACATTGAATGAGCATGCAAGGAGTATGAGGATACAATGTGGGCTGCCCAAAACACTTTGGGCGGATGCTGTGAGCACAACTGCATACTTGATCAACAGGGGACCATCAGTTCCTTTATGATTCAAGATTCCAGATGAGGTGTGGACAGGAAAAGAACTCAAGAACTCACACTTGAGGACTTTTGGTTGCACTGCTTATGTTCATGTTGATCCAGAAAAGAGATATAAGCTTGATGCCAAGGTTGTGAAGTGTTACTTCATAGGATATGGTTCTGATTTGTTTGGTTACATGTTTTGGGATGAAAAGAACAGAAAGATCCTGAGACATTGTGACGTGACATTTGATGAGTATGTCCTGTACAAGGACATAGAGCAGAAGGTTCTAGAGATTACAAAGCAAGTGGGAGTTGAGGTTGAGTTGGAGAAGAGTAACCCCAGAGATGTCGAAGCAGATACTCAACCAACTCCTACTGAAGAATCTGAAGTGGAGCAAGTTACACTTGAGCAGGTGTTAAGGAGATCATCCAGATCCATCAGGGCACCAGATAGGTATTCACCTTCATTATACTATCTATTGCTGACTGATGAGGGGGAACCAGAGTCTTTTGATGAGGCCCTACAGGTGGAGGATTCGATCAAGTGGGAGCAAACCATGGATGATGAGATGAGGTCACTTGAGAAGAACGACACATGGGTGTTGACTGAGTTACCTGCAGGGAAAAGAGCTTTGCTGAACAAGTGGGTGTTCAGAATCAAGACTGAACCAGATGGCAAAAAAAGGTTCAAGGCTCGTTTAGTGGTTAAAGGATATTCACAAAGGAAAGGTATTGATTATGCTGAAATATTCTCTCCTGTTGTGAAGTTAACCTCTATTTGAATTCTGTTGAGTGTTGTTGCATCGGAGAATTTGCATCTAGAGCAAATGGATGTAAAAACAGCGTTTTTACATGGAGATCTAGACAAAGAGATCAATATGCAGCAACCGGAAGGATTTGTGGTTCCAGGTAAGGAACACATGGTGTGCAAGCTCACCAGGGGCTTGTATGGACTAAAGCAAGCACCAAGGCAGTGGTACAAGAAGTTTGACTCCTTCATGACCAAGACTGGATTCTGCAAAGCTGAAAAGGATCCTTGTTGTTACTTCAAGAAATACACTGATTCATATGTCTTTCTACTCTTGTATGTGGATGATATGTTGATTGCAGGATCTAGTATGAGAGAGATTAACAATCTGAAGACAAGGTTGTCTGCAGCGTGTGAGATGAAAGATTTAGGTCCAGCAAAGCAGATTTTGGGGATGAAGATTTCTCGAGATAGATCTGCTGGCAATTTAAATCTATCTCAGGAGTTGTACATTGAGAAGGTGCTGAGCAGATTCAGGGTTAATGATGCTAAACCCAGGACTACTCCATTGACAAATCACTTTAAATTGTCAAAGGAGCAGTCACCCACGACTGCCGAGGAGCGTGATCACATGGCACTTGTTCCATATGCTTCAGCAGTTGGTAGTTTGATGTATGCTATGGTCTGCACTAGACCTGATATAGCACATGCAGTGGGAGTTGTTAGCAGGTACATGGCGAACCCTGGGAAAGAGCATTGGGAAGCTGTGAAGTGGATTCTGAGATATCTGAGAGGTACATCCAGTATTTCACTTTGTTTTGGCAAAGGCAAGGTGACTCTACAGGGTTTTGTGGATGCTGATCTTGGTGGGGATGCTGACTCGAGCAAGAGTACATCCGGGTACATTTACACCATAGGTGGAATAGCAGTGAGTTGGATGTCCATGCTTCAGAAGTGTGTTTATCTTTCATCTACTGAAACTGAGTATGTGGCAATAGCTGAAGCTGGGAAAGAAATGATATGGCTTGCAGATTATCTTGAGGAATTGGGCAAGAAGCAGAGCGAGAAGATTCTTTACTAAGATAACCAGAGTGCCATACAGTTGGTGAAAATTTCAGTCTATCATTCGAAGACAAAGCACATCAGAAGGCGATACCATTTCACTCGCAGGGCAGTGGAGGATGGTGATGTGTGCTTGGAGAAGATAGAGGGTGCAAATAACCCGGCAGACATGTTGACGAAATGTGTTGATGTTGGGAAACTGAGGTTATGTAAAACCTCGGTTGGTCTTCTGTAGTTGTTGCTACAGATGTTGCGGTGCGGTAAAGATGTTGATGATGAAAAGATTTTTTTTAGAATGTATTTTTTGGATGACTGAGTCAGTCTCCAAGTGGGAGAATTGTTAGGTAGTGGAGCCTGATTAATTTTAGGTTTTCCTATTTATTCTCTATTTTAGGTTTTCCTATTTATTCTCTATTTTAGGTATTCCTATTTATTCTCTGTAACAAAAAATACTCTCATTTATTAATATAAATATATACCTCACCGCCGTGGAAGTTTACTCACGGGGTGTTACCACGAAATATTGGGTTTTCTTTTTCTCTCTCTAGATCTCTCATCTCTTTCTCTTGAAAGTTCTTGTGTTCTTCATTCATCTACTGTATGTGCGTGAATTCGATCCTAACAGTATCATGTCCATTTTGTTATATAAATCCTTTTCATTCATTAGTACCATTTGTATCCTTTTTTACATGTTGTTAGAGGTAGCTCATCTACCGAAACAATTGAAAATGGGTCTTCAAAAGAAAGTCTAGACTTACTTCTCCAATTCTAAAGACTTACTTCTCCAACACCAAAAGAACAAGAACGTATGATCAGCTAAGGACCCTCCAACCAGCCTAAGAGATGCAACAAGACTCGCAAGTGCCACAACAGTTGTCCTTTGCAGCCCTAATGGGATCAGAAACTTGAATGAACACAAATATCGATGATATAGGCCAAAAAAATGTAGCAGACCTGTATATCATCATTAAATACCAAATGTTTGGTACCATATTTCACCAATAGTTCAAAAGCGTTGTGATTCGCAAAATCTTCATAATGTAGATGACGTTACAAATATCAGACTTAGACGTTACATGAAAGGCGATTGGTCCTCAGCAAGTTTCAAATTACTAACCTGTACAAGAACTTTTCTCGGTAGTTTTGCTTCACAACCTTCATGAATTCATCAAGAACGTCATAGTATTCCTACAAGAAGCAAAAAAGAAACAGACATATCTCAAGAAGATGCTGCAAATCTCAATGTATGTTTACTTACAATAAGTACGATGAAAACAGTTGAATTTGTAGCCATTAGAATAATCAGATTTGTAATATAAGAGAAAACAAATAATAGAGGTTGATGGTGATATGAATACAAATAGTTTTGAAGCATAACCAACTTGCTTCCTTATATGCAATCCATACCTAAAAAAATCACATGAAAAATGTCACAATAGAACTTAACTTATAGCATTGAATACTATTGCATGCTAATGAAACAGATTGAATCACAATTTAACAGGAAATGGTAGCGTAAATCAAATAACCAACAATCATACATTTTGCAATAAGATGTTTCTACTACGACTTCTACATCCTCACTAAACAATTTTTTTGGCCAAATGAAGTCACTAAAGAGTTTGAGAATTTCAGTTCATTATTTGGCAAATACCAACATGGACAGCTAAACCATGAAAAGTACAGCAAGATTACAACAAAATAAACCTAATTAAAATAAAAATTATATTTACAAATAGCGGGGGTTTAAACTCTGGCTATTAATTTGAATTTTTCTCTTTCTAGATGACGGAATTTTAAACCCCCACTATTTACTTTTATTTTTCGTCAAATATTAAAATCTCCTCTATTTAAGGTAATTTGTGGAGGTTACAACTAATCTCCGCTTTGTAACCCCACGATTTCGGCCTTTTTGTGTAGTGGACCATTTGGTATTCTTAATCATGCATTTAGCATGATAAGATCCTCCTTGTCCTTACCATTGGAACAATGCTCCTTGTCCTTACCATTGGAACAATTATGAGAAAATGACAGAAATAGTCCCTTAATTATAGGAGTAGGTCTAAAATGGTCCTTTAATTATACACTTGACAGATATAGTTCTTTAACTGTTTAGAAAATTGTCAACTCTGGTCCCTTAACTATACACTTATCAGTTTTAGTCTCTTAACTATAAAATTACTGATTTTAATCCTTTAAGTATTCAAAAACTTATCAGGTTTGGTCTTTTCTCATTTGATAATATAAATAGGTTAGATTTATATTAACAGAATTCATGTCTCGACAAATTAAATCTTTTAGCAATTTTTTCTGTTGTTCCTCTTTCTGCGCTTCTTTGTCTTCAAATTAACCTAATGTTAAGAACCTTAACCTTAACGATTCAAAATAAAATTCACGGAAAAAAAATATAAGTCATAATTTTATTTACCGGAGGATACAATGAAGCATATTTATTGCTACTAATGACTTGAATATGCAAATCTTTATTATAAAAATAAAAAATTATTCCTCGTTAAATTCAAAGTTTGTACTCCAGCGACTTCATTGAGCGAAATTCATTTAATTTTTCAGAAATTGAAATTTATAAAATGGTTTATTTGTAGTTTTTTAAAATTATTTATAAATAGATCATTTTTATTATTCTATTTATTTTATTTTACGTAAAGAATTTGAGTTAATTAAATAAAATCCACATTAATTAAAATATCAAGTGTGACTTCAAATCATTAACAACAATTATATGCTTAATTTTATCCTCCATTGAATAAAATTAGGACTTATATCTTGTTTTCTCATTAATTTTATTTTGAATCGTAGACGTTATTGTTCTTTTTATAAGAGTAGTTTGAAGGAAAGAAAAGGCGGGGATAGAGAAACAACTTTAGAAATGGCTTAAAGATTTAATTTCACGAATATTTCTGTTAATATAAGTCTAAGCTATTGTACTAAAGAAATTGACAAAGATCAAACCTGATAAGTTTTTGAATATCAGAAGGACTAAAATCGATAACTTTATTGTTAAGGGATTAAAACCGGTAAGTATATAGTTAAAGGACCAAAGCTGACAAATTTTTGAATAGTTAAAAGAGTATATGTTAAGTGTATAATTAAGAGACCATTTTAGACTCACTCCTACAGTTAATTGACTATTTATGTCATTTATGGTTTAAGTATTACTATTGTTCACTTTTATATATATGTTATATTAAAATTTGATGTTTATTTTACATATGTTCTATTTAGAAATGGCTAAGAGATAACACTTGTTTATAACGTCAATAAAAAAAATGATATATTTTAATGATAAAATTTATGTTTCATATTGTAATGTGTTAATATTTAAGTTTAATTAGTGAATACACTAAATTCTAATTTTGTTCATTACTTGGATAGTTGTAATTATATGAAGTTATAAAATGTATAATGATGTAATATGCTTAGTTGTGCATTAGTGACAAGATTTTTTGTCATTGATACAAAATAATGTTTAATGGTGTATTAGTCAAAATTTGTATTATTCAATGAGTATCTGATATATTTGTGTCATATTAAATGATGTATCAGTCAAAACTTTCATTAGTCGGTGTGTATTAGATACATTATATCGAATTTTAATATATAAGTATCAGACATAAAAGTTTTGTCTAGTGATAAGCATAAACAAGTGATATAGCATGTAAGTATTAATGTGATTTTGTTTTGAATTATATGTATCTTCTTTGTTTTTATAATGTAACTTTTGCATCTTGAAGGGACTGTGGATTGTTTGTAGCTGCATTTTTTGAGTTCTTTAGCGATGAAATTCGTATTCCATCCAATGATTTTCTATCAAATTAATTACATTCGTACGCGATATGTAGTCCTATTTAAAAAGTTCGGTATCAAAAAGGCCAAGGCAAGATACGTTAGTGAAAATGAGGATCCATTAAAGCCTAAGAGTCATTCACAACACCAACTAAAGAGGATTTGGTTAATGTTGAATAGAGATTATCTATCAGTTGTTAGGCACCTTTTTAGAGTTATGATTTTTAAGATACATTAACTCTAGTTCTCTAGTTCTAGAGTGTTTATTTTTATTGTTTTAAGATACTTCTTTCTACTAAGTATTAGAGTATTTCTTCAAAACTTGATTATTTGACTTCAACTTTCATTATAATTAGTTTTTACTTACAATATGAATTGTCTTATACATTTGTCTTATATCATATGATACATAAATGTCATAAATTAAGTATCAAATTCATTCATGCTTACATATAAAAAAAAAATCACAGTAGTTCTAGTTAGTTGCTAACACATGTGACATCTAATTAATACAATGTACTCGATAACTTAATTGTTGATTCATTCACGTATATACTTGATAACTTAGTTGTAGATAGTTGTTGATTCATTCATGTTGATAAATTGAACACTTAGTTGTAGTTAGTTATTGATTCATTCGTGCTGATAAATTGGACGCTTAGTTGTAGTTAGTTATTGATTCATTCATGCTGATAAATTGGACGCTTAGTTGTAGTTAGTTGTTGATTCATTCATGTATCCAATTGATAACATGATTCTTATTTATTATGATACATTTATAGACACTTTATTTCAGCTTACATGCATTATTTTTTCACAACCTTATTATATCAGGTACATTATTATCAACTTCAAAATGATACATTATATAAAAAAATGTATCTTATGAACTTAAAATTTTCCACAATTGCATATTATGTTTAAGACAAATAGTGTATCTTCTTTCATAATCATAGACTGAATAAAGAAACTCAGATGATGCAACAACCTGTTAACATTAGAAAATTAGTGAAACAATTCATAAATAGTTATTTATATGTATCAATAACAAACAATCAGACAACTAACTTACTTAATATCTAATCCAAAAATATAATTTGATACATATCCTCATTAGCGAACATTTTGATGTCTTTACAACAAATTACATGTATATATAGTATATCATCTGTAAAATATGGTATTTCACAAACACAATAAGATACAAAAATAGTAATGTATCATGCTAAATATTTGGTCATGATACAAGATCTGATATATATTAACTATCGCACAGTAATGTGTCGAATTCTAAGCAAACACTTTACATGTAAAATTTACTTATTTGATGTGTCTAATTAATATGAATACAATATTTATCATTCTATACGAGATAACTAAATACTAATGTATCACGATTGATCTAGTCATCTCGAAAATACAAATAAAAAATTGAATTAATAACACAATTTATGTAATTCAATACCTCTACTATCAAATCTATTTTATGCTGAAATTAAAGTTCTGGTCTATTTTATACATTGCGAATCCAGTCTCATATTTTTTTTTCCAGATTCCTGAATGATAGATCTATTTTTTTTCCAGATTTATGAATTAAAATATTCATGATGTATCTTATGGAAAAAAATGATAATTGTGAATCAAAATTGAAATCTTCGACGAATTGGAAAAAGTAATTGGAAATCCATCATTTCTGTATCTTTCATAACTCACCTTGCTTTCCCAAATTCTTGAATATCTCAACAAAATAGAAATATTCAACATGTATCAGCTATTGTTTTTGATTTTTTTTGAATCTATTACGATTTGGATGATAATTTTAGAGAAGAAAATTTGAATTGTTTGAAGTTTGGCGGGTCTGGAAGAGAATTCAAAGAAAAAAGATTGATTTTTTTTAAGTTGTGCGGATTTAGAAAAGAATTGAGAAAATAAAATTTAAATTTTGAATTGATTGAAGTAGCATAAATGAATTTGCTTATATGTAGCAGATTTAATGTATCTGTTTTTGCTATGTATCAAAACAACACTAATTTGAGTAATTTTTATAAATTGAAAAAGTTGTTTATGTGATTTCTATTACTTTTAAAAATTCATGATAAAACTGCAAGATATTATTTTTTTATAAAGAATAATTTGAATGCGCAAAATTTTAACTTTATTTCACTTCATTTCCTGCTACAAGCCTAATTGACCTAAACTTCAAAACATGATTACTTATTCACATTTTGAATACCAAAATTTCAGAAATTTTGAGCCTGTTCATTAAATTCTAACTACTCTCATATATTTTATTTAATTTCTATTGTGGTATAACATGAGCAAATAGATGGATAACAAATAGTACCAGTGTTCTAGTGGTGGAATAGTATCATGCCACGGTATAGACCGAGTTCGATTCCCGATCGGTGCATTCTTGGGTTAGCTGTGAAGATAATGTTTGTGCTCAATGTGGTGATTTGGGTCTCCACACTCATTCGACTAAACATGGTGATAGTTGTACATAGGGGTGTCAAAAGAGCGGATTGGGTTGAAATTTGAGATACTAAAATAGGTTGAAATTAGAGTCGCATTGGATCTTATCCGCTCGATTTGACCTGATTAATCTCAATAATTTAACTTATTGATATTTAACTTGTATAACCACAATTTGAATTTCAACTCAAGATTTTTTTTTTTAAAAACGAATGGATAGATAAATCCTAAAAGATGTTAACTAGATAACAATTCATATCTTCAATGTAATCAGTTATTTAAAGATGATTTCATCAAATCAAAAGTATGCATGATCATAACTAAGTTGTGAAGTTTAGTTATAGAGAAGGTCGGAAAACAGTAACTCACGTTTTATGTTAGGTTTTGTTTGTACTTTGTTATAGGGTGTGTTTTTGTGATGGAGGAAAACATTTTTCGAATTTTTTTTTTTCCAATTTTCTCATGTTTGGTTGGGTCAAATGTTTTTCAAATCAACTCATTTTCCTCAAATTTAAGGAAAATGACTTCCCTGCAAAACTTTAGGAAAACAATTTCCAAAATTCTCTTCCAACCTCCCAGCCCCCAATCCACCCCCTACCAGCCCTCCAACCCACCCCCTACCCCTAAAAAGGTTTAACTTTATTTTTAAAAAAATATTTTCAACTTGAAAATTTCATTTTTTCACCCCTACCCTCCCTCATCCCCCCAACCCCCCCTCCCCCCCCCCCCCCAAAAAAAAAATTGTAAGTTTTTTTAAAAAAATATTTTAAACTTTAAACTTTTATTTTTTCAACCCTACCTACCCTCGACCATTCCCCCTCCCACTTAGCCCCCTACCATCCCCCCATCCCCTACCCCAACCCCCAAAAAACATTAATATTGCTTTTTTTTTTAAAAAAAAATTGACTTCAAATTTTAGTTTTTTCACCCCTACCGTAGAACCCCCCCCCCCCAACACACACCCACACACCACAAAAAAATTTAAGTTTGTTTTTTTTTTTAAAAAAAAAATCAACTTTAAAAATTATTTTCTACTCTAGTAAAAAATAAAAGATATTTCTCAAAAATATTTTTCATTCAAAAAACAAACAGTAAAATATTTTCTACTCACCGACCAAACATGTGAAAATAAATCAAATATCTACTTGTTTTCTAGGAAAACATTTTCTAGAAGAACATTCTCCTTCATACCAAACACACACATAATGTAAAATATTGGACCAGATTACCCTAGAAAAGATTTTTCCATGACTTACGGATTTTTTTATGTAAGTGTTTTCTGTTCATTCATTTCTTTCATAATTCGGTTTCCTCCCAGAACTGAAAAGAATATCCATAGGATTTTATCCATTGAAAGCTAGGGTTGTTTTTTGATGGCACGACATGTGGGCAGCTTAATTATGAATAATTTTCAATCCTAGTCCATTAAATTATTGTTTTTCTAGTATAGAATTATAAACCTAGCCTACCTGGAAAACCCATAAAATTGATTCTTTGAGCATATGAATTACATAGAAGTAGTTAATGAGGTTGAAATAGTAATCTAGTTATTACAGAGAAAGTGCCCGCAACACTAAACAGATTCTCATACTTGATTTCCATTTCCAGATTTCTACACTCTTGGCCCACGAAGATCTACACAAAGGTATTACAGCCCTAAACAACTAAAATGACTCGCACTGGTCTTTACACATCTACTGAATAATCTTAATGGTAGCCAAATAGTTGTTATCTACTGAAACATTGTTGAGGAAGAGTTTTCCTTGTCATATTTTTGTTGATAAAACAACAAACCCATGATTGTCAGACAAAAATGTTAAGCTAGTTTTGGAAATTATTATGTTTACATTTTGGACAAAACTTCACACCATACCACGATTAGTTTTACTGCTATGAACTCTACAAAATTTTAATTCAATGATGGGGGTAAGGTGATAATTTATTAAGCTTTGGTTGTTTGCAGAACTATGTAGTATGGTTCGGCAACTGCCTTGATAGAAATATTGGGGCTTTATGGGAAATCTCTTATTTTCTGAACAGGTAAACCTAAATGGTCTATGAGAGTCATCCAGGGAGGATACAGGATGGTTATGAAAAGGGCAAAGTAGACAGCAAATCCATTTATAGTCTTGGTTTCATTCCAAAAGTTCACGTCCAAACTGACTAATACCTACATAACTAATACCCGCATTAGTAATACCTACATAACTAATACTCGCATAACTCTATTGAGCTACCAAACAACCATCGAAAGATAGAGGCAATTAAAGCATAGTGGTTGCTACTAGTAATGTCTTGTCATTGCAAACAAATACAGGCAGATGGTCATGTTAGTTTTCAACAACACATGTCTGCTTCCATATTATCATACACAATAAAGGACAAGCTTAAAGAAGTTGTAATAGCTTAAGCTATTCAAGAATCCAATGGTCCATAAAGAACTAATAGGGTGGTGGTTTAAAGAATGTACATTTTTGGATAGAATTTTTGTTCTGAATAGTGATCAAACATAATCAGCATCACTTCCTGCAACATGAGTATCATGACTACCCGAGTAATGGCTTCCATCAGGGCCACAAATCTTAAACCTGTTGAATATAAAAGACAGTACCTCAGTCAGGACTTTTGATATGTTCCAAACTCAATTCTAAAGAGAACTGAAGTAATCAACTGACCGCTCAAGTACTGATTTTCCTTCTTTGTACTTTTGGCTCATCTCATGGGCGGTCTCCTGAAAAGAATTGTTATATTAGGAACAACTGAAACTTCTAGCAACTGCCAAACGAAAATGTATAGCATTTTATCGCTCCATACTCACATATTTCCATCCAACAATTGACCCACAACAGACGCAGAAAATGTCTGCCACAGTGTGCAAACCAGTCATCATTACTCTACCTTCCATCTCGCCAGAAGTGACATTCACCCTGTCAAAAGAAAAGCAAGGCGTATAGAATATACAGAACTACAAGTGAATTATCATTTTGTATGTTTCTGCTAAATGATAAAAAGAAATGAAGAGATTTGAGAAGATTAGAACTCTTGAACAGGAAAACAATCAAGTTGAGCATAATATATGTATTTCAGCCATGTAACTATTGTAATGCTGCTACCAAGTGGAAAATAACCCAAGTCAAGTAATAATTTATTCAATATATTGATGTGTTAATATTTGTACTCCTGGAAAATACACTCAAAAGTACACGATATAATAGTCTGGTAAAATCCCCACTAGGTTCTATAGTGATTCAAATAGATCAAATTTTGGTGCTAATTTTATAGTCAATGACACAAATGCATGAAGATATACATATAAAGTACCATGTCTTTAACAAACTAAACCTACAAGGTATAGCCTACCTTGTTCAACTTTCATGTACACTCAAATATTCTAGGTTGGTTATGAATTATGACCTTCCATAATAATAATGACTTAGAACTAATAACAAAATCAAAGATCCTAAGAGAAATGTCAATGACACAAATATATGAAGATATAAATATAAAATACCATGTCTTTAACAAACTAAACCTACAGGGTATAGCCTGTCTTGTACACAACTTTTCATGTGCACTCAAATATTCTAGGTTAGTTGTGACCTTCCATGATAAAAATGACTCGGAGCTAATAAAAATCAAATAACCTAAGAGCAATGTCAATGACACAAATGTATGAAGATATAAATATAAAGTACCATGCCTTTAACAAACTAAACCTACAGGGTATAGCTTGCCTTGTACACAATTTTTCATGTCACTCAAATATTGTAGGTTGGTTGTGACCTTCCATAATAATAATGACTCAGAGCCAATAACAAAATCAAAGTTCCTAAGAGCTATGTGACCCATGTAGAGTAAAAGCTAAATAATTTGCACATACTCCAGCTGCACTCAACTTTTGAAAACCAAATCTTTTTTCATATCAAATCATGAAAATTTTGGCTAACTACTACCAACATGAATTCTTCAATACTTCATTTTTTCACTTTCTAGTTTAACAGTGTCCTCCACACCAGTAAAAGAAGGGTGGAAGTTAAATAAGAGGATTTAAATGGTATTTTTTTTCATCTTTTTGTACCAGATGTATGGATTATCTTGACCGTAGTAACATCATTGTTCATCTAACCAAGCTACAAATAACTCATGTCCCATCAATGCCAACAAAAATCTTAACAACATCAGAGGAAAAAAATGGTAATTCACACTCTAACAAGAATAAAACCAACAGAAGTTGTAAGTTGCACTTGTGATTTCATGCTGCAAGTTTAAAGATTAGACATGTGAAATGGTAGCTTTTTTCATTATTCTGTACCAGATGGATTAGCTTGACCGTAGTAACATCATTGTTCATCTAACCAAGCTACAAATAACTCATGTCCCATCAATGCCAACAAAAAGTTTAACAACATCAGAGGAAAAAATGGTAATTCATACTCTAACAAGAATAAAACCAACAGAAGTTGTAAGTTGCAGTTGTGATTTCATGCTGCAAGTTTAAAGATTAGACATGTGAAAATGTCACATATATATCTGATGATTGAATGTGCAGAATCAAACAAACTTACACTTTACTGAAGAGGTAAGCCTTCCCATGTCTGCAGTGGAAAGACTGAAGGAAAGATCAGAAGGAAAACATAGAGTTAGATAACTTCATGACTCAGAATGACTATATACATTATTTAGGGACTGAAACAAGAATGTAACATAAACTTCAATATCATAACTTGCAGAATTAACATTTCACTCCATTCAAAAGCATTTGAATTTTCAAAGAAACGGCAGTTTTAAAGATCCAACACTTGAAAATGTGCTCGATTTTATGTTATAGAATTCATGGAATTCTTCATAGGACAGATTGACCTACAAAGTCACTTACATAACAAAGGAAGTAATGGATGCACATTACAATGAAATTGAGCAAAATAAAGTGACCAAACAAGCACCACATTGATCAAAATATAGAAAATAGATCATAACAAGACCCAATCAATGGACTGGGCATAACAATAATATTTTGAAATGTTGAAGTCACTAGCACACAAACATTGAACAAATGGAAAATGCCAATCAAGGATACTCCCAAGTATCAGACACAACAAACAACTCCTCTAATTCATAATTGGATTAAGCATTCACAAAGAATGCTCGTACAATCCCTTTTACTCCAAAACCAGCAACTCCACAAAACCCAGTTCTTTGATGCTAAAAAGTTCATCTCCTTTAGGGAAAAATTACTCAATCCAAGACAGTCTTCACTCACATAGCTGATTTAAAGTAGCCAATTTTTATATACATCTAAAATTACTTAAACAAACCAACAACAATCCCTAACAAGTTCTAGAAACGAAACCGAAACCACCAATCAAGCAAAAGATTGTATTTTTACAACAAAATAAATCAAAATTAAAATCCAATTAAAAAGATCTCAATTTCAAGAAATCACAACAACAGAGTGATCAAACAGAAAACACGGAGGAAAACCTTGGAAACAATGTTTTCAGAAAGGGCAAGATGAGTTCCACAGTGCTTGCAGCTGTAGATCTTGCCTTCAAGAGTCAACACAAATAATCTCCCCATCAAAGATTTTTGAGATCACAAGAAAATTGAAGAACCAAAATGGAAATGGACTTTACCAAAAAGGGGTAATAGTTTTTGTTTCAGCTGGAAGATAGTAAGTAACGTCAGGAAAAAGGAAAGGACTCAATGTGTGAGGGACTCTTTGAATAATTTAATGCTACTTGCTTTTTTTCTTTTTAGTCCATTTAAAAATGGAAAAGATCAAAAATATCATTAAATTAGGTGAAATGAATAAAAATATTATTATTTTATGAACAAAATCACCCGAGCAGTCAATACTTTGGTACATATACAATTATCGTTGATAATTTGGTCCAAAAGTACCCTATAGTTACTAAATGGATCAAAAATATTATTTTTCAAATAAATATTTATTTCTTTTATTTTTAAACACATTTTGTTCCAGTGCACTGATCACAGACACCCCGTCATAAGAGCATGTGCTAGCTAATACATCCTTACTAGGATAAAGAAATCATAGCCCAAACATATTCCTAGGAGTTTAAGTTTTCATGGTTTGATATCTAAGAGATCGGGTACTCATAATATCCCACAAGAAGCATAATAAGAGAAATGTAAGACATACTTTTTCTTTCTGATAATTGTATGCATCTAAAGTCAACCATTACGACCAACTGCAACATTCAGAGTTCGGGAATTATGGGCCCAGCCCTCTACTACTCTCCAATTAAATGTTAAGCTTAGTTCACATGGTATAGAGCTCTAATTTAGACCTAGTTCACAAGTTCCTCGGCCTTTGTCGCCTGAACTAAGCATGGGAGCAGTTGTACATCAGACCTCTACATTTAAAAACTAAAATAATCCTCAAATTCAGCAGAGGGCTTTTGCGAATAGCATTTGACTAAACAATGGAGCCATCATTGTACACACAGTCTGAAATAAAGAACCTGTCAGGGTCTTCCTGTTTAATTAAAGAAATATCCTTTTAGGTTCCTTGAGATCTCCACATCCCTCTGGTGGCTGGATATGGGATGAAATACTTTCAGATAACACAGATGGTCAACATTTCCCGTGTTAAACATAACAAAAGTGAAAATATGCTAATTTCCAATTACAAATAATGCATTTCAGCAAAGAAAGAATGTAACAGTAGAATATACATATTCTTACTCTAGATGTCAATGCAGTTGGGTGAGCTCTAGAAGTTCCCAGCTGACTCATCATAATTTTGCGTGATTCCATCTCTAGAGAAGAGAAAAGAAGAGTGCCTGGAGGTGTTAGAAGCCTGAAACAGGAAAATAACATCTCATAATAAAGCATACAGAATTGCAGATAGGATTTAAATAGAATGTCTGGGAAATCTGATTCATGAATCAACAAAATAATTCAACATCAGAGGTTCAAGAAGCCCTTTTTGTTCTGCTTTTCAACTTCACAGAAAGAGGGTGCACCACAACTCTCATTATTTATTTGAATGCTAGAATTTGATATATGGCAGCCATTAATTTTTGTACCTAAACTGAAAACATCTACAAACTATACGTGTTTTCTCTCTGTTCATGATATTAGAATAAAACTTGCTTTGATATCCTTATATTTTATCACTCAAAATTTGCATCCTCAACCCTCTTAGCTATCTTCTCTTGTAACATCAAGAAATTGAATTCAGCTAGCATGTATTAAGAATACTTCTTGGAGAAGTATGACATCAAAGTTTGAGATGGACATATAAATTGTATTCAGAGTCTTTAGTGTCACATGTCAAACACCTAGCCTTTAACATTTAAATAGTTCAGTAGACTTGGAGACGTGTATCGTTCTACATGACACAAGTAGGGCACTTGTCATCACTCCTTAGTCATCCAATAGTTACAACATTAGTTATTTCATTTTAGCAGTAGACATTTCCTTCTAGTAGTAGTTATTTTTCTGTAATAGTGCAATTTTTCATTGCAGTTAGTCAGAAAGACATGTCCTATTTCAAGATTAGATACATTTCCTTCAATTTTTTGGAGTACTTTAACTCGAGAGATTGCAGGTTCTCTCTTAACGAACCAATACCATAGGTCGTAAGAAGAAAACTTCATATTTTATACTAGATTCATAACAGGGGCCATAACAACTTGATATCAGAGCCTGGAGTTATGGAAGACCAATTTCAACATCAACTAGCACAATTGGTGAAATTGTTCCATGAAAAACGTACAACCAATTTGGCCAGACAGGAAGCAATAAATGCTCGTTTGGATGCACTAGCAGAAGATTTAGAGAATTCTAATGTCGATTTTGATTCAAATGAAAATACAAATCTGAACGTGGTTGGAAGGGAAAAAAATAAAGTGGTAGGAGGGTCAGGTAGAGAATTCTAAGGTCGATCCTTTTAAGCTACGCTTCACACATTGTCTTCTCCGCTTGTCGTGGTTAAAATAAAAAAGATATACATATAAAAAGTGTTTAATGAAGTGAGAATATGTATGTCCAAAAAGTTTAATGAATTAAAAAGAAAAAAATAAAATAAGAAAGTAAGAAAGGTTTACATATAAATAGACTAACGAGACAAGATGGTAAAAATGATTATGACATAGTTTACTAACACATACATTGGGTGATTATTCTATCAAAGTTCATTAATTATCTTAGTACTATTTTTTGACACGACTTGAACGTCTTTTGTGAAATGTGAATCTTATTTAAAGATCGTGTAACTTTAGACTAATCAATTTCCCTATATTAAAGTTCGTGAATCACTGTAATTTGAAATTGATATAAATACCTAATACAAAAGTTTTTTTACTTTAAACAGTTGATCAGTTTGATAACATTCAAAAATATAGAAGGCTTCATCGAAAGTACTTAGCATAAACACATAATTACAAAAACAATAATATCATCAAACAAAAATAAATGTAATTTTCAAAAGTGAAATTTGAAGAGGGATAGAGATAGAGTGTACACATATCATATCCGTATTTCTTAGAGATAAAGAAACTATTTCCAATAAACACCAAACTTATAATAAAGCATATTCAAATAAATAGGAAAAAGAAATTTGGGTAAATGAGAATTGTAGCAACAAGAAGACAAATGAAAACACATGATTAAGAATTAAAATCAATCTTGGTAGTTTTGCTAGGACGCAAAACCCCCCAAAAAAGGACCTGCTGAGTAGAGAGTTACACATCATTTAGATAATCCAATAAGTTGCAAGAAAAATTTATATGATGACAGAAAATATACTCGGCTTACAGTAAGTTCTATGCTACCAAAACTAACTAAACTAAGATAGTATAAAAGAATAATAAAATATGTAAATACAAGTGAAACCAAAATTAAAAATATGATTATAACTAGATTTTGTTAAATACAAGTGAAACCAAATTAAAAATATGATTGTAACTAGATTTTGTAAAAATGCTTGAGCATAATGGTAATTGAACTTTGAAAATGATCATTTATAAGTATTTAATAAAGGTGAATAAATACAAATACGGTAATTAAAAAACTATCATTAACTACTTTATTTATGAATTTCATAGTAATAGAAATATCTGAGATAGAACTTGGAACTTACTATCCTCTTGCCTAACAGACAAAGATTTACTTCTTTGGAAAGGATGATTCATGCGGATCGACATGAGAGTCCAACTACATTATTATAATCCATGTTGTATATTTGAAAGAGGTTGATCTCCTTACTTATTTCATGTTATATTCTTCTTCCCGCCGAAGCCCTTTTCTCCTCAGTCCACTAAGACAAAATGTAGATAGCTTAAAAAATATTTTGACCTCGCAAATAAAAGACACTCGTAAAAAGATGAAAATGAAGGATAAAATTGGGTATCAACAATTACATTTTCATTTGGATAAAACTTAACACATTTTTGTCGGAATTGTTGTTTTATGAAAGCCAAATATAAAATAATTTTGCCGTAATTTTGGTACGACTCACTAAGGTCAAACTAAGGTCAACTTTGACACTTCAAAATTTTGAATTAGATTTGAGTCATTAACTTTCATTGCTTTGACCGAGCTATGCTAAAGCAAATGTAAATATATGTGAAAGCTACTATCTTATCATGTACAAGGTGTACAAAAAGGTTGAAATCAAAGAGAATTTAAAATATCAAATTTTGATTGTTGAGGTATGAGTATAACAAATATATGGACTATATGGACTGTAAATGTGACACACGGACGGTCCACATGTCCAATCATATGTGAGGTTTAGAAGGTTATAAATTTTGAAGTGGAACTAAAGAATGTTCATAAATTTTTGAGGCAATTTAAGAAGAAATTGAACATATATTGTTATCAAATTTTAATTTAAATCAAATGTTGTTTAACAAAAGTGATGTTATAATAAAATTTTCATATTTAGGCTCGTTACTAGTAAGTCTTCAATATGGGACGGCATACAATCTTAAACACCCAGTGTGTTATTTCCCTTGGGATCATTCATCCTCAAAATATGAGGACACATTAATTATCTACTTTCTTAAACAAAGCTCTTAGGCATTCAACTCACATAAGTCTACCTTTTTAGAAGGTCTAATCAATTATTTAAAGACTATTTTATTAAATCGAAAGTTTGCATGATCATATCAATCTCATTCATAAAGTTTCAACCCCATTAACTTCTATTCAACATTTTATATGCTTAAAATAATCATTTTTATGGGATTTCTAGGTTCCTCAAATTCATAATTAAGGCTAGGTTTATAATTATATTACCACAACAAAAATTATCATTAGCCGCTAAATATGTATTTTTAGTGGCAATTGACACTCTTTATATATGTCCCTAAAGCCTTAAGCGATATTAGTTCTAATGACACTTAATTAATCAGTAAAGACTTTAGCACTCTTTATTAATGTCAATATATAATGCCGCTAAAAGTTATTTATGTTGTAGTGTATACTAGTAGACAAAGTTTAACGGAAAAAAATTGAAAATTGTTCATAATTAACCTGCCCCACATGTTGTGCCATTAAAATATAATTCTAGGTTCCAATGTGTAAAATCCTATGAAGAGCATATCTTTCAATTCAGGGAGGACATCGAAGTACGGAAGGAACGTATAAAAAAACCAAAAACACTTGCCTCAAGAGAGAAAATCACCAAGTCTTAGAAATATCTCCTCTCTAGTAAAAAAAATTACATTATGACTAAGTTTGAATGAGGACTAACTTAAAAACACGAGATACCGTTTCCCGACCTTCACTATAGAGAAACTTCGCTACTTTCTCAATGTAGCATTCCTTCGTTATAGCAATCTCGCTATTTAAAGAAGTGTTCAATATAGTGATGCACTAACTGAATTTCACACTCGATTTTCAGTTTCAAGATTTCTACCGATTCTCTTAACTCATGGAGATCTACACAAGGGTACTATCGCCCTAAACAATCATAAGGATGGAACAAGTCGTTACATATTTGCTGAATAATCTTAATTGTAGTCAAATAGTTGTTATCTACTGAAAATTTGTTGTGGGAGAGTTTTTTGTATTGAGGATAAAATTGTCATATTTTGTTGATAAAAAAATAAAGTCATGAGCGTCGAACAAAATATTAGCTAGTCTTGGACATAATTATGGTTTCATTATTTTCATTTGGACAAAACTTCATACTTTTATCTGAATTGTGACCTTATGAAAGCCAAACATCAAATATTTTTGCCCAATAATTTCTTATCGAGTACAAAATGTGTAAAAAGGTTGAAATAAAAAAATATTTAGATCGTTGAGGCATGACATATATACATTGTACAAGGAAAACGAGAATGGTCAGCATATCCAATAACATATGAGGTTTAGAAGCTAAAATTTTCAAGTTAGCTAGAAACTTCCATAACTTTTTAGGCATTTTAGGAAGAAATTGAACATATATTTTTGTCAAAATTTTAATTTAAATCAAATATTGAACAAAAGTAGTGTTATAATAAAACTCTCATATTTAGACTCATTACCCGTAAGTTTTTAACATGAGACGACGAACAATAATAACACTCTCATATTTAGACTTATTACTCTTAAGTTCTCAACATGAGACAACGGACAATCTTGAACATTTTGGATGCTACATCCTTTCCCCTTAGTGACATTCATTGTCGAAATATGCCAACAAATTAATCTTCTTTCTCAAAAGAAGGTCTTAAGTATTCAAAGTCATATAATTTTTCCTTTTTATGAGATTTAATCAATTATTTAAAGATGATTTTATCGAATCAAAAGTACGCAAGATCAGAACGAAGTCGTGAAGTTGGGACTTCCATGTTAGAGGTCTCAAGTTTGAAAACCCTTGCTAGTGAAAGCAAGGGGTTTGACTTCTGGGTCAAGCTCGTCCCAACGGGCTTACCTAGTGCGGGTTACCTCTCTTATGTGGTTTGCGAGCTATTGCATAAGAGAGGGGGTTCTACTCTGTGTGCACCCAAAGGGTAGCGGCTTCGGGTTTTCCTTGTCATAAAATAATAATAATAATAAAAATAACGAAGTTGTAAAGTTTTGCTATAGAGAAGATTGGAAAACAATAACTCGTTTTTATGTTAGTTTTTGTCCGAACTTAGTCATACTGTAAAATATTTGACCAGAGAACCCCAGAGGAGATTTTTCCAAGACTTGGGGTTTTTCTTTAGAGGTAAGTGCTTTTTGATTCATTTCTTCCATAATTCGGTTTCCTCCCAGAACTGAAAGGATATCCATAGGATTTTATCAATTGAAACCTAGGGTTATTATTTTAATGGCACAACATGTGGGGTAGGATAATTATGAATGATTTCCAATTGTAGTCCGTTAACTAGTATAGAAATATAAACCTAGCCTACCTAGAAACCCCATAAAATTGATTCTTTAAGCATGTGAATCGCTCAACAGTAGTTAATGGGTTGAAATAGTAATCTAGTTATTACAAAGTAAATGTCCGCTATAGTGAAACACTAGCAGATTATCATACTCTATTTTCCATTTCCAGATTTCTACGGACTCTTGACCCACGAAGAACTACAGTCTACACTAGGGTACTATAGCCCTAAACAACAATAATGACGGAATAGGTCATTACACATCTGCTAAATAATCTTAAATTATAGTCAAATAGTTGTTATCTACTAGAACTTTGTTGAGGGAGAGTTTTCCTTGTCATAATTTTGTCAATAAAACAATAAAGCCCTGATTGTCAGACAAAGATATTAGCTAGTTTTGGACATCATTTTGTTTTACATTTGGAAAAAACTTCACACCATACCAGACCAGTTTTACTGCTATGAACTCTACCAAGTTTTGATGTGATGATGGGGTAAGGTGCTAATTTTTTAAGCTTTTGTTGATTGCAGAACTATGTAGTATGGTTCGGCAACTGCCTTGATAGAAATATTGGGGCCTTATGGCAAATCTCTTATTTTCTGCACAGGTAGACCTAAATGGTCTATGGGAGTCAATCAGGGAGGATATGGGATGGTTATGATAAGGGCAAAGTAGACGACAAATCAATTTATAGTTCTTGGTTTTATTTCAGAAATTCATGTACAGACTACCTTTTTAACTAATACGTGCATAGGTAATACCCGCATAAGTAATATCTGCATAACTAATAGCTGCATAACTCTATTGAGCTACCAAATAACTACCATAAGATCGAAGCAATGAAAGCAGAGTGGTTGCTACTAGTAATGTCTTGTCATTGCAAACAAATACGGGTAGACGGTCATGTTAGTTTGCAACGACACATGGCTGCTTCCATATTATCATACACACTAGAGGACAAGCTTAAAGAAGTTGTAATAGCTTAAGCTATTCAAGAATCCAATGGTCCATAAAGAACTAATAGGGTGGTGGGTTAAAGAATGTACATTTTTGGATAGAATTTTTGTTCTGAATGGTCATCAAACATCATAAGCATCACTTCCTGCAACATGAGTATCATGACTAGCCGAGTAATGGCTTCCATCAGGGCCAGTAATCTTAAACCTGTTGAGTATAAAAGGAAGTACCTCAGTGGGGACTTACCATATGTTCCTAACTCAATTCTAAAGAAAACTGAAGTAATCAACTGACCGCTCAAGCACTGATTTTCCTTCTTTGTACTTTTGGCTCATCTCATGGGCAGTCTCCTGAAAAGAATTGTTATATTAGGAACAACTAAAACTTCTAGCAACTGCCAAACGAAAATGTATAGCATTTTATCGCTCCATACTCACATATTTCCATCCAACAATTGACCCACAACAGACGCAGAAAATGTCTGCCACAGTATGCACACCAGTCATCATCACTCTATCTTCCATCTCGCCAGAAGTGACATTCACCCTGTCAAAAGAAAGAAAAAGCGTATAGAATATACAGAACTACAAGTGCATTATTATTTTGTATGTTTCTGCTAAATGATGAAATAAAATGAAGAGATTTGACAAGAGCAGAACTTTTAAACAGGAAAGCAATTATGTTGAGCACAATATATGTATTTCAGCCATGTAACTATTGTAATGCTGCTACCAAGTGGAAAATAACCTAAGTCAAGTAAGAATTTATTCTATATATTGATGTGTTAATATTTGTACTCCTGGAAAATACATTCAGAAGTACACAATATAATAGTTTGGTAAAATCCCCACTAGGTTTTATGGTGATTCACAATAGATCAAATTCTGGTGCTAATTTGATATTCAATGACATAAATGTATGAATATATACATATAAAGTACCATGTCTTTCACAAACTAAACCTACAAGGTATAGCCCACCTTGTTCAACTTTTCATGTAAACTCAAATATTCTAGGTTGGTTATGAGTTTTGACCTTCCATAACAATAATGACTCGGAACTAATAACAAAATCAAAGATCCTGATAGCAATGTCAATGACACAAATGTATGAAGATATAAATATAAAGTACCGTGTCTTTAACAAACTAAACCTACAGGGTATGGCCTGCCTTGTACACAACTTTTCAGGTGCACTCAAATACTCTAGGTTGGTTGTGACCTTCCACAACAATAATGACTCTGAGCTAATAACAAAATCAAAGATCCTGAGAACTACGTGACCCACGTAGAGTAAAAGCCTAATAATTTGCACATACTCCAGTTGCACTCAACTTCTGAAAAACAAATCTTTTTTCATTTCAAATTATGAAAATTTTGGCTAACTACTACCAAGATGAGTTCTTCAATACTTCATCTTTTTTCACTTTCTAGTTTAACAATGTCCTCCACACCAGTAAAAGAAGGGGTGGAAGTAAAATAAGAGGATTTATATGGTAGCTTTTTTCATCTTTCTGTACCAGAGGTATGGATAAACTTGACCTTAGTAATATCATTTTTCATCTAACCAATCTAAAAATAACTCATGTCCCATCAAATAATGCCAAGAAAAGATTAATAGTTAACAACAATCAGTGCAAATAAATGGTAATTCATACTCTAACAAGAATAAAACCAACAGAAGTTGTAAGTTGCACTGGTGATTTTCATGCTGGAAGTTTAACGATTGGACATGTGAAAATGTCACAAACATATCTGATGATTGAATGTGCAGAATCAAAGAGACTTACACTTTACTGAAGAGATAAGCCTTCCCATGTCTGCAGCGAAAAGACTGAAGGAAAGATCAGAAGGAAAACATAGAGTTAGATTACTTCAGGACTCAGAATGACTACATACATTATATAGGGGCTGAAACAAGGATGTAACATAAACTACAATATAATTAATTGTAGAATCAACAGTTCACTCTATTCAAAAGCATATGAATTTTCTAAGGAACAATAGTTTTAAAGCTGCAACACTTGAAAATGTGCTCTTATTTTATGCTAGAGAAGTCATATGGAATTCTTCACCAGAAATTATGAATGCACATTACAATGAAATTAAGCAAAATGAAGAGACCAAACAAGCACCAAATTGATGAAAAAATAGAAAATAGATCAGTCCCAGGACCTGATCAATGAACTGGGCATAACAATTTATAGTTCGAATATTGAAGCCACAAACATGGATTAAATGGAAAATGCCAATCAAGTATACACCAAGTATCAGACTCAGCAAACAACTCCTCCAATTCTTCACTGGATTAAGCAGAATTATTGTATTGTATGCTATCAGCAATAATAACTACTATTTTTTTTCTAAGTCTCAAAGAATGCTCATACAATCCCTTTTACTCCAAACCCAGCAACTCCACAAAACCCAGCTCTTTGATGCTAAAAATTCATCTCCTTTAGGGAAAAATTACTCAATCTTACACCTTCTTCACTCACATAGCTGATTTAAAGTAGCCAATTTTTATATACATCTAAAATTACTGAAACAGACCAACAACAATCCCTAACAAGTTCTAGAAACAAAACCACCGATCAAGCCAAAGATAGTATTTTTATAACGAAACAAATCAAAATCAAAATTAAATTTCAAGAAATCACAACAACAGAGTGATCAAACAAAAAAGACGGAGGAAAACCTTGGAAACAATGTTTTCAGAAAGGGCAAGATGAGTTCCACAATGCTTGCAGCTGTAGAAGTTGCCTTCAAGAGTCAACACAAATAATCTCCCCATCAAAGATTTTTGAGATCACAAGAAAAGTTGAAGAACTAAAATGGAAAAGGAGTTGTCCAAAAAGGGGTAATAGTTTTTGTTTCACTGGAAGATAGTAAGTAACGTCAAGAAAGGGAAAGGATTCAATGTGTGAGGGACTCTTCGAAAAATTTAATGCTACTTGGCTTTTTCCTTTTTAGTCCATTTAAAAAATGAAAAAGATCAAAAATATTCTCAAAAATGTGAAATGAATAAAATGCTTTCTCCGTTCCATATTAATTTAAGTTTTGATCATTTTTTCATTTTTTAAATTAATCTAAGTTTTCAATTCTCAAGACTATTTCAATTCTCAAGAATATTCTTTCAATTTTACCTTTAAAGTTAGTATTGAAATTAGTTATTATAATTAATGTTTAGTTATTTTTTTAATAATTAATAAGGATAAAAATAAAAAATTATATTTAATTTATGTCCTAATCACTTTTCTTAAACGGTATGAAACACCTCAAAACTTAAGTTAATATGGAATGGTGGGAGTATTATTTATGAACAAAATTACTCGTGCAGTCAATACTTTGGTACAAATACCCTTATCGTTGATAATTTGGTCTAAAAATACCCTATAGTTACTGAATGGATCAAAAATATTATTTTTCGAGTAAATATATTATTTCTTTTCTTTTAAAACACATTTTGTTCCTAATAAATGTTTTGTTTAAGAACTTTATTCTTGTTTTGTTTCTTTTACAATCACTTATAAGTAATAAAAATGTAGGAAATAATTTTTTCTTCATAATCTCATTTTATCAATTAAAATAGAACAACCACGTGTTCTCTTTTTTCACGGATAATATGTCATACTTATAAGATCATAGTAAATAAATAATTAGTTTTTATTTATATAAAGATAAAATAATTATAATAAGATAGGAATTTTTTTATTATTCCAAATTGATGTAGGATAAATATTTACTAATTAAAATTTATATTTGATAAAGAATGTTATAAAAAATAATAATATAATTATGTGAAAATGGTTTTTGACTTATTAAGTAACAAGAAAGACATTTTTGGACTGATGTATTAACTGCAAAAAATAATTTTTTAGATCAAATCATAAATAAAAGACATTTTTGTTCATTTCACATAGTTTAAGGACATTTTTAACCCTCTTTCATTTAGAAGATACTTTTAAGAGTAAAAGAGCACTACAATTTTGTTATTTGTGCTCCTATTTTTGTTATGGAGTATTAGATTTGTATATATCGCAGGCGAGTATCTCGTTTGTATAAAAGGCAATAATTATATGTGTATCGATTAGATAATTATATATATGTAATTACTATGTATATATATATCAATGATTGTGTTTGTGTATCTACATAAAATTTGAATATGTACACAATTGAATCGAAACAAAATATTTGTATATCAAATCTCGCTCGCTCTACACAACATAATTATACATTGTAATTTGTATAATTTGTGTTTGTATAAAATGAGAAAGAGAGAAAGGCAAAAGAGAACTGGTAGGGGAAGATCTTTATTTTTATAATTATAAGTGTATAGAACGAAAATATATAGATTTATGTATACGATTTTCTCTCATTTAGCACTTGGTTCCCTCAAGATCTTCTTGCTGTTGTAAGCAACGAATGATAAGTGTTGTTATTTTGCCTTGTATCAGGTGATCATATGATGCCCTTGTGGTGCAGGATGTACATCAAATAAAGTAGTTAATTGTAGTGTAATATCTCATGTTGATGATGACTAAGCATATTCCACTTGGAATAGTCAACTTTTTAATGTATTTTGTGAATTAGACACAGAGAAAGTGAGATTTGATAAATAATCATTGACTGGACCTACACATGCAACTTGTTCCTTACCGTCACTAGAAGAACCTAAATCTGCAATTGGAGCCTTATCAATCTGGTGTTTCATTACCTCTGTGTGGATCATCACTTTGACTTATTCCTCATGATCATCATCTGATCCTTCAAATGAGGGACCAATAGCACTCTCATCATCAAAGAGTATATGGGTTATTGTTGCAGCATTTTCACCATTAACTTGTTTACTATCAGCTTGCACTTCCCCTGAATTATGATTACCATGTGATTATAATTTAGAGAAAGATTCAATAAAAGTAGCAGGGTGACGTGAGATGTCAATATTAGTTGAGATTAATTTGGAGACGCGAGGACAATGTGTTTTTAGTAAAACAAGTTTCTGGATACATGCAACCTCCTTGTATGGGGATGATAACATTCATATCCTTTCTGTTACATATTTTGCGCTTTGAATAGACAAGGATAAGTCTTCAGTGATATATAAAAAACATCTATACCCAAACACCTTTGTGCTATTATAATCAGGTTGCTCTCCATACGCTATTATAATCAGGTTGCTCTCCATATAACGTAGCAAATGGAGTCATCATTTTTAGGAATGAGGAGAGAAGTCTATTAATGAGTACCACTGCAGTGAGGGAAGTCTTAACATATGAAACAAAGGTAGCTTAGCATGAAGTTGTAGAGTTAAGACAATCTCCACAATACGCCTATGTTTTCTTTTGAAATTTCATTTTATTGAGGTGTGTTAGGATATGAAATATGTCTCACAATACCACAATATTCCAAATACTTGACGAAATCTGTCTTGATAAACTCACCACCTTTATCACACTGAAATATCTTAATTTCTTTAGAAAATAATTTTTTTGCCATTTTCTGGAATTTTACAAAGATTTCAAAATATTCAGATATCATTTTCGATGGAAAAATCATGTATATCTTATGTGATAATTTATGGAATCGATAAAATATTTCATATGTTGAGAAGATTCAACGAGAGCGAGTCCTGATTTCACGTATCAGAACACTTCATTTAATACTAAGTGCAAACGATTGTGAGTAGTAATGTAACTCAACCAAGGGTTGGGATCGTTCCCACAAGGAGTGGTTTTGAGAATCAATAGACAAGTGCAAATATGATCTAGTCAATCATACCTAAAAATATTTACAAATAAAACATAATGAAAGTTTGGAGTGACACAAGTGTCAAATATCAAAAGGGGGTTTTGTTTTCAACTATCAACTAAAACAAGTAATGTGAAAATACAAGTAAGTTTTAAGATCTCAAACTTGAAAAATGAACAATATGAAAACTTCTATTCAAAATTACATCAAAGATCCTTTTAGACTAAAAATTCAAACAAGTATTTACACTTGTCAAAAAATGTATTGCGAAGGACCATTCGTGAAATAGTCGGGATCACCGATTCACTCGGCGATCCATCATTTGATTAATTCCATTGTCTTTTTGCGTTGGCCTTCAGCAACTTCAAGCTTTGTAACTTTAGGCGATATGACACTGCATCGTGGAATCGTTCGGCGACTGCTCTTTTCTATCACCGACTTGATCTTCTCCTTCAGGGCTTGGCACACTAGAACATTAGGTGATACCAAGGTCGTTCGGCTACTCGCCTAATGGGTTAGGTGATTCCCAGGCCTTGTTTTTTTTGTTCTTTCAGTTGACTTGTTCCTTTTTGCTCATTAGAGTCCATGTTTTGTTCCTCAATCTAAATACCTGAAATTCAAGGATTTACATCAGCTAATGGCACACATTATGCACTTTAGGACACTAAGTATATTAAAATAAAGCCCTAATTGAGTCTAAATCGTGGACGTATCAACACCCCCAACTTAAGTTTTTGTTTGTCCTCAAGTAAAACTCAAATTCAACAGTTCAAAAAGAATGTATCAAATAGTGCTACATAAGATCCAATCATGAATGTACACAAAAAGACACAATTTACTAATGCAAGGATCAATTGTGCACTCAAAGATTGATGTTATGACTCACCATTATTAAAGAATCTTAAGCTCACAATACTTACTTCACATACAAATTAAAGCTCAACAAAGAAACTCAAATACCCTCACACAAAGAATGATTCCATATTCACACACAATGGTTCACAATTTAAAGCTCCGGAATCAAATGCAACGGCTCACACTCACAAAGATGAACACAATACATGACTTCACCCATAGGTTTGCCCGTATTTTCCAATCAACCCTTGTTTCAGCTCATTTAAGATCAAAAAGGTCTTTAAAGGCTTGTAATGGGGAAAAGTGCAAGGCTATGGTTATTTAGGCTCAATGGTTATAGTCCTCATGAAATGTGGTGTGTCATTCATGCTCACAAGTCATCCCATTATTCACTTTTCATGGACTGGTGGAAAACCTGTGTCTTTTTGCATTTTCACAACCTTACCCCGCAACTTTTTCTTTCTTTTTATTTTTTATTCTTTCCTTATTTTTTATGGAGGGGTTCCATTTTTTTCAAAAACCATGGGTCAAAGAGGAATTTCTTGCATTTATTGATTTACCTATCTCTTTTCACCAAACCCCCAACTTAGGCTTTTGGCCTAAGTTGACTATTCAAACAAACCTATTCTGTTATCCTTCACTTGAATCATCCAAATCCCTAAGTGGCACTCATCAACAAATTTTATTAAAGTATTTCTGCTTGAAGTGGTGTCTAATATTTCCTTTATTTATGCAAAATATGCCTGTTGTAAAATGGTAACTCTAGATGCTTGTCAAATTTGTCATGTATATTTTTGAGTTTGCTATTGGGCATAAATCATCATTACAAAGAACAATTTGTGCTTGCAGTAAGAGCTTTGATCTTTGGTGCTATTTGGGCACTTTTTGGGAAGCGTGTATGGTTTTTTCCCAGCATTCTGACCGAGAAAGCAGCACTGCAAGATTTGTTCCAAGTTTGGCCTCAGAAGTATGAAGACGAGCGGCCTAAGTGGACATCAAGGCTTTTCTATTCCATAGTAGCTGTGGTTGTTATTTTACTCCTGAGGCATCATGCTCCTTACGAGGCTGCAAGAGCCAGGTTTGCTTGTTTGCTCTTTAATCTCTTAAGCTTGGGAGTTCACTTGAAGAAATATAACAAAAACCCAATTCGTATACTTTGAGTTTTCATTAAACCAAATCCTTATGAAGCTAGATGTCGCATCTTTAAAAAATGAGGTAATGGATTAAGAAGGGTTATGTTTTTATCAAGTTTCTTCCGAGAAAAGGTTAAGCTCAAAGGATGTTCAAAAGAGGATCACACACACAAGGTAGGCCACAAAAAGAGGTATAATGTCAAATTGGTTCACACTGTTTAAAGTTGCCTAAAATAATCTCAAAAGTGCACATCATTTAGTCAACCGGATAAATTGTTATGACTCGAGCCTACACCCTGGACATGGCCGACATTCAAGCGAATCCCTCAGCATGGCTAACTACAAGCGAAATACTAACTCAAGCATACAAAGCTTAAAAATTGAATAAAATTTATGAAACTGAAATACAAAACTTTAACTCAAATAAAACTTTGAATAAAATAATATACTCAACTTACCTAAAATAGGCAACTTAAGTCGTTTAAACATTTAATAAAATAAATAAACATACTTTTAAAACTCTATTGTCTATAAAGCCTCTTAATAACAAAGATGAAAGTCGAGATGAAACCCATGACATCCTGACAAAACTGAAAAGTAAATGAAATCCTCTGAAAGCAAAGAGGCTCACCATAGCTTACTCGAACTCCATGTGATATCAACGAAGCTCCATTTGATGATCCGGAATACCTGAATTTGCATCATGAAATGATGCAAGCCAAATGGCTCAGTACGTGGAATGTACGAGCACGTAAGGGAATTATAAAACACAAATATAAGCTTGAACTTGATAAAAAGAAAACATACTTACCTCTTTAAAAATATACAACTCAAGGAATACTGAAAACTAATCAAACTTACTCAACTCAGAAGTACTCAAGGATAAGATACTCAACTCAAAGATTAGATATGATACTCAAAGATATGATACTCGACTCTGGATACTCAGCTCAATATAAAGCAACAATACACATGCAATATATGAAAATCTTTTAAAACATTAGATTTTAACTCAACATTTTGAAGAATACAATAACAACTCAATTTATATGTAACAAAATATAATATAACTCTATGGAAGTTTCTCTAACCGACAATCATCACTATGAGCCTAAGTGATGATACAATGTCTTGTCCACGCTGCCAGATTATCTTATACTTTACCGTCAGATAGGACGCCTTAACTAAGTGGATCCACTATTTATGCTAAAAAGCACTAGGGAGTCATCTAAAAAGTATGATCCTCTACTACCCATGATGGTACATTGTTTATAGAGGCATAGGTTGTCTGAACTCAAACTCGTCCCATATCGATGCTCAATACTAATCCTAAAACACTCGGCTCATATGTTTAAAAACATAACTATTTCTTTGGTTTGAGATAATTACTCAAAAAAATAGCATAAAAGCTCTCTTGGAATTTGTAATGATCCTAAAAAATATTTTTGGAAATTATTATAAAAATTATTGTTTTACTCCTTCGACAATTGCCTAAGTCAATTTTGATCAGTCAGTGAAGTTGGTTTGAAAATTTTGAACTATTCGATAACTCTTGTTATTGACGGGTATATAATAAATAATGTATTTATTTTATTGGTGGTTAATGGGTCAATGTCATAATTTTTACTACTTAACCCATATTAAAATAAATTAATAGGGTTTTTCAGTTTTAGTACATAATTATTTCTTAAAAAAAAGGAGTTAGGAACTTACCTGTGGCGTCCAAGAGAATGACCATGGTGGCTCCAGGTAACACCAATTAATTATGCTTGAAAAAAAAGTAAAACGTGAATGTTAGAAAGTGGGTAGCAATATAAATAAGTGTAGTTAATCTTTAGATTTTTATATATCTACATATTTAATTGGCATATTATGATATTTATTTTGTTGGGTTTGAAAGAAAGTGAATTGTTAAATTCAATATGAAATGTCAGTGACCGTTGGGGTCATTTGGACATAAGGGGGAATAATTCCTTGAGTGGTCAATCATTAGTCAATAATTAGAAATTATGAGTAGTTAATTATTAATAATGATAAATGACTTAGATGTAAATATGGGTCAAAATTTCGGTAAGGTTATTGGTTATTTATTGGTTTTAATTTTGGAATTTACCTTATATTCATTATATTATGATTCAAGTTTTGATATACCGGGGTATGTAATTAAATGTTAGGTGTATTATATTGTATAAAAACTATAAGGATTGCATTGTTGGAAGAAATTAAGACTTAACCCTAAACTTGAAACTTAGGAACTTGATTATAAATTTAGGTGAATTTTTAGGTCAAGGCTAAACACATAGCATTATGAGTGTCGTTAGTTTTGAAATCTTATTGTGTCGTTTATTTGAATAGATTGCTTTGAGTTGGAAGTTTAATGAAAGGGAAAGATTGAAGAGTGAATTTTTGATTCATTGAGGCAAGTGGATCTCTAAACTCTTGTTAAGTGTGTGGAATTCGTGTATTCCCCTGTAATATATATTTGGGAGTAGTGGAAATTGGTAATGACTTGACTTGTCCATGTTGAGTAAATTGTTGGTGTGTGATGTTTGAGAATGATTTGAAGGTTTATTGCTTATTTGTTGATGTTGTATCTGTAACGACCTGTTTAGTCGTTTTGAGCAGTAGAATTACTTTTGATAATAACTGACTGTGTTGACGGATCACACGACGGACCGTCTTGGTCACGACGGACCATCGAGTGTCTTCGTGCCAAAACACTTAAACTCTGAAATTTGGGTATGGGGAATCAACTCTCTGAACTTCGCGACGAAATTGCAGCACGAACCGTCGTAGATACGATGGGCCATCACAAACCTTTTTAGTGAAGTTGAGTCTCTGAACTCTGTGACGACCCTGCATGACGGACCATCGCAGGCACGACAGGCCGTCACGAGCGGCGTAACCTCGACTGGGTCGGATTTATGCTAAAAATTTTCAGGGGTGTTTTGGACTATTTATGACAAACCGTATGAAATTAGTGGGTAAGTTTAATAACTTATTTACTTGGGGGTTAAAGGAGATAACCTTAAAATAAACAATGGGTTACTTTTATCATAATGATTTATATGATAATGAGGGTAAAAAAGAAAAAGAGAAAGAAGAGAGGGAAGAACGAGCGAGAGAGGGAGAAGCGAAGAGGAAAGCAAAGACTTTGAGAAGTAGCTTGCTTGATCACGATTCTTCGGTGGAGGTAGGTTATGGTTTATGCTATTTCATAGTAAACTCTAAATAGCGATTGATATGTATTGGGTGGTGTTGTAAAGTCTTCTATATGCTTAATTGTGTTGTTGCATTTTGTGATTATGTAAATGGTGATGGATTATAATAATGATACTATGGAATCTTAAAAACCTTAAATCCACTCTATTAATGATGATGCCTTGATATAAAAGAAGGCTTGATGAACTAAAAGAATGAGATTAATGGATTGGGTGTTATGAACCGACACGTAGTATTAGGGGATCGGGTGTCACGAACCGACACGTAGTATTAGGGGATCGGGTGTCACGAACCGACAAGTAGTATTAGGGGATCGGGTGTAACGAACCAACACATAGTATTAGGGGATCGGGTGTCACGAACCGAGACGTAGTATTAGGGGATCGGGTGTGACGAACCGACACGTAGTATTAGGGGATCAGAGTGTCACGTTCCGACACAAGAGGAATAAAGAGAATGAATCTTGAATTATGGAAATATACTCAAGCTTAAAGAACCTATTTCCCAAATGAGTATGGTGTGGAGGCTTGAGTCCTCAGGTGTGATCTTGATACCGTTGACTTAATACGTGCTTACTTTATTGTTATTGACACTTGTTCATATTGTTTGTTGCTTATCACATGTTAAGTGCTATAGTTGATTTTATATTATTACTCAATGTATATTGCTTTCTATTTTGAGTTGGCCGATGATACCTACTCAGTACTTGTTCCTTGTACTGACCCCTACTTGTATTTTCTTCTCTTTGTTATTTGTGGAGTGCAGCAAACGTGCCATCGACTTCGACTCGTTCGCAACTCTAGCCATTCTTCAGCATATCAGATTTCAGGGTGAGCTATTATTCCTAGCTCGGACTGGATTCTTTCCTTCACGTCTTGATGTCTTGAAGTTCAGACATGGACCATCTCTTTTACTTATTTTAGTTTCTTAAATACTCTTAGACTTAGAATTTGAGGATAGATGTTCTTGGTGTGATGACTTCCAGATTTTGGGGATAATAAGTTGATAAACTTTAGAATGTTTATTTATTAGTTATATTAATAAGATTTTGAGTCTTTCGCGTTATATTCTGTTTATTATGGTTGAAATGTTGGGGTTTAGATTTGTTGGTTCGCTCACATAGTAGGATACGTGTGGGTTCCACTCGCGACTCGTTTTGGGTCGTGACAGTATCACAGTTGCATTGTTGTGAATTGTGATTGGTTATGAAAATGGTCATCTCCTCATTGTGAACATGTCATTTACATTATTCTCTAACATGGTTGTGACAAGTGTTACGTGCATTGAAAAAGAATAAGAAATTAAAGAGGATGTACCATTTCGAGGGACGTATCGCGCACCGTGATGGATACTATATTTTGAGGGATATATTGCACGCCGAGATGGATACAATATGTCGAGGGATGTGTTGCATGCCGCGATGAATTCTATTATCGAGGGATGTGTCGTGTGCCGCGACAGATGCATGGACAGATATATTCCCCATGGGTCATGGACTGAGATACAGTGAGTGTGTATCACTAGGTCAGACATGCATCATTATACTTGACATTGCATTTTATTGCATTGCACATATTTATAATTAGTGAACATGATATAGTGTTTTGCTGACCTTGTGAGTGCCTTTCTATGAAACTTTGATTGATGATTATTGAGTTGAGCTTGTTTTTGAGAATATGTAATTATTAGAGTATTGTTGTCGAGTTGTTTGCTATGTGAATTATAACTATTACGTTGGATTGACTTTAATCAGGTTGTAGTTGTGGAGGTTTGGTTGGTGTGTAAGGAGTACCCATATTCCATACCCTTAACTTGTGTTTAGAGATTTACTTGTTGATTACCGTGTGGTTTGGACTCACCCCTTGTTTCTACAATTTTTTTGTAGGTTACTAGCCCGCACCTTTCTGATATATTCATTTCTTTTTCGAGACTTCTTGTAGATTTGTGAGGTAGATTTTTGTCATCTCCGCAGACCTTCTTACTCTTGATACTTTAGAGGCTTGCGCACGTGACAACCATATTTTGGAGGTATTTTTGAGTTTACTATAAAATTTCTACACTTTATTGTAATGATTAAGTTTTAGGCTAACCTGTATGGTGAGATAAGACGAGTGTCATCAGGTCGATTTTTGGGTCGTGACAGAGAGGTTCCCTTTCTTGCTCAAAACTCTTTTGGAAATCTCAATTTCCTCTCATCTTAAATGTAAAAAAACATTTACTCTTGGGGATACTTAGTTCTCATAAAATCTTTGAAGAAATGAACAATACTCAAATCTAGGGATAGAATCCAAGATTTCTCTTTTACTGATTTGAAAGTATATGTAGAGCGTGAGGACGAACTAGCCCAACACTATGATGGTCTTACATAACTGGAAGAATAAGGTTCTTGAAGAATCTTAAAGAAGAACTTGATTGGAAGTCTTGAAACCCTAACTTAAAGATAAACGATCAAAAAAACATTTCTTGAGATTCTTTAAATTAATATCTTGAAATCTCTATGGACAAGAATTATGATTTTCATTAGTGAAGATGAAAACTTGATTATTTTGAGCCTTTTATTAGTCAAGAAATTTGATTAGGGTTTTCTTGGTAAAAAAAATACAAAAACAACCCCTTTTAATGTTTTCCATCAGCTAATTTGTAACAACAATGTATAGGTTACTAAAATAGTCATAACGTTTTACTCAAAAATTAGATTGACGTGAAATAGACGGTGTTGAAAGGTGGATTCAAGTACCTTTAATTATATTAGTTTTGACTCACACAACTATTTATATTTTAATAGATATGGTCATTTTAAGTTGACCCAAGTAGAATCTTACATCAAAACTTAATCGACTAAAAAACTTTAAGAACATTTATCAAGAACTCATCAAGAACTTAAATCCTTAAATTTCAAGAATGAAATAACACTGCATAAATCATGATTGGCGTGTGGCTGAACAAATCCAACACTATGAAACCTTACATACCGCAAAGAACTAGATTTTTGGTGATTAATTTCTTGAACGAATGCTTTGATCTCTCATCTTTACGCTTCTTTTATCTTCTTGAACTCTCCACTAAGACTCTAGGTGTTTTTGGGGATGAATGGAAATAATTCTTATCAGTTTAAACTCCTAAAATCTTACTAAAAATGCTTAAACCCGATTGGGTAAGGAAAAGACCACAATATCCCTCATATTTTTGGGTAACTTTCCTTAATTGGATATCTTAACTTAAAAAGGAAATATCTCACTCTTGGAACTCAAAACTTAGAAAATTTGGTGGTGTTGGAAAGATAATTCAAAGAACTTTGTTTTTCATCCTATGTCACACCTAACTTATCTTGTACTGAGTGTTATGGTTGGTTGAAGTCGACTCAAAACTCATACTTAAGCATAACTTACAAGATTTTAGATATTGCTATTTCCAATTTAGTTCTTTTTGAACTCAAGGTACAACATCTAGTGATCTGACCTTAATACTTAAGAAATTTTAAATTACTTGTTAAAATTCTATTCACAACGAAGGTTTGTTCAAGTCTTAGTTCAAAAATTTTCTAGGATGTTACACCAACTGGAAAAATTATAGGTATCATCATGCATGGTTCCCAGTAAGCTCATTACACAAGACATTCATATCAATGATAAAAAAGACTCCACCTTTTTGCTAGTGTGCAATGTTCATCAAAAGAGACTTAATTTGATACTTGGCTAGTCACACCGAGATTCAAAGAGTTAACATATTGCCTATGCAACTTCATTTGGTCTAATCGTACCCACACATTTATTTTTGTTCAATTATTAGAACTATTCAAGTCATCATATTAATCAAAACCGATAGTCAAATTTTCAAAAGAACAACCACATTTAAACACAATTAGGAGGTGAATTTTTTTTTCCGAAAGGGGATCAAAAATTGTTTTCATTTAAAAATACGGAGCCACAAGATCAAACATCCACAAAATGTAGTCTAACGCAAAACTTAAAGCTTAAAACTCAAATATATAAACTAAAACAGGGAGTCACACCAATGGTGGGCCTCACCCCACCACAATAAAGTCATTTGTCCTCAAATGCAAAAAAAAAAATATCCAGAAGTTAAAAATAAAGTAAGACAGAGAAAAAGATAAAGAGAGGATTATGTCTAGACAATCACTCCATCAGTCTGGAGATCAACGTACGATGCATCTGCCTGGACTTGGGCATCAGTGCTCGGAGTTTCCTCAGAAGAAAAAACAGTACCAGACCCATTAGGAGCTTCCAAAAGTCTATCCGCCAAAAATGTTTGCACAAATGCAAAGAATCTCCCAGGCCATGAAGGAATATTGGGGCCTCAGGGAGTAGTATCTCTTTCAGAAATGGGCCTCTTGCCCTTGCCTTTCCCACCTGGAGGAGGCTCTTGCCTGCTCTTATTTAGAGGTCTTCATCCCCCTTCATTTATAGTGATACCCCGTACTCTTTTCCTGGGTATCATGTCATTATTGGTCTTTCCCATATCTACAAAATATCAGGAATAAGTTAGAAAACCTTCAGACAAAAGCACAAAAAAATAGTTGCAGATTGACTTGACAAACCGGTTGGCGAGTCGCCAAATCTCTTTGGTAAGCTAGATCGGGCTCGCCGAATGGATTGACTCAAAAATCATAGAAATATTTGGCAAGTCGGCGATGGGAAGGCCTTTCGTCAAGAAAAGGCTAGCCCACCGAAAGTTACACTGCAAAAAGGGAGCAGAGATGTAGACAAAGGGCGATTAAGAAGATTTTTGGCAAGTCGCCGAGTTCCTTCGTCGACCTCAATCTTCTTAAAAAAAGTTATAGAACCCAACATCAGATAAAGCATGAAATTAAATGCAAGATGGGGATCTTTGGTGAATCGCTGAGTGATTCAACGAGCTCGACCCAGCTCGCTTAACGTGCATACTTTCAATCCAACTTCTATAATTCAACCCCGCCACCCCAAAAATAAAATCAAAGCACGCAGTAGTCAAATTAAAGCAAGACTTATAACACCCCCCCCCCCAAATATCAACCCTAAAGAGGAAAAACCTAAAGCCTAGGTATGAATATCATTGCCAGAGTTACCTACAGATTTCATTGCGACGAGGTCATTACTATCGATTGCGACAGCGGCAGGAAAGCCTATTGCGATGGATAAAACAACACAAGATCGAACAACGCCAAGTACTTCTAGGGTTAAGATAATCCTAGACTTACTGAATAAGCATCCAAATCGTCTAAGACTACAGTTTTTGGAGAAAGAATCAGGTAAAATTATTGAACATTATTAGAAAATTGTCTATCATAATCACCGTATTGCACTCATTTTAAACATCAAGCACATGAAGAAAATATATGTCGCTTGTTGATAAGGGAATCAATGTCTTGAGGTGATGAAGTTGGGCAAGATTTTGCACTTATGCAACTTGATTCCGAGGCTAACAATACAGAACAATTAAATGGAGATGAACGTGTTTTTTTGAATGATAAGAGAGTTGGGCAAAAAGATATTGAAAAACCTGTAGATGATCAAAATATTTGGCAACAATTAGCCGAGAAATTAATTCAAACAAACATATTTCTTTGGTTATTTCTGAACTTAGAGCTTCGGAACTAAATGTCTATGTTGTAGCGACAATAGAGAATCAAATTCTTGTTCCAATAGAGAGATGGTACAACACCAAATGGATGTATCAGGTGGCTGCAATAATCAACAAGGTGTGGCTATTGGTGATATAGTTGATCATGTTGGAGTTAAAGAGCACAATAGTGAAACAATTTCAAAAGGTTTGGTCACAGCATCGCATGGCGATTCGGGGCAGAAACTAAATGGCAATGATGTTGGAGATCAAAGCGTTACTAATGCGAGGATTAATCTTGACAAATAATTTGATTATCTCTAAGGAAAAACAAGGAGAGATAAGTGTTTCTAGATGGGCAGATTTGGTTGATGAAGATGCACAAGTTTCACCTCCTTCTTTAAATAGCAAATTAAGCCCAGAGGCTCCAATATTTGTTCCCAAAAATGTGATCACAAAGAAGAATGAGTCACGAGCCTTAACATCATGAATTAGCCAATATATTAATTTGGGAAAGGAACTTTTTTGAAGAGGATGATGATTTGGGACAGGAATTCTTTAAAGAGGATGACAAAGATAATATGTTAGATATATGTTTGATAAAGTCGATATGGTGGGGGATCTTTAACCTAGGCAACAAATAAGTGGAAGCAACAAAAAAACATGGAAGATAACATAGTTGGGATGGTAAGGTGACTGAGGAATTTGTTCCAAGGCACCTACCTATGCGACTGGAAAAGAAGAATCAAATGACAATTTCAACAACTTTGACAAGATCCAATAAGTCCAATAAGAAGTGATAAACTATCAAGTGTTATTGGACGGATATGAAGTAGAAGACAAGATGAAAATACTTCAGGTTACTCTAGATGGACAAACTATCTTTTTTAGTTCATACATATATAAAAAGAAGTTTGTGGTTGATAACTCAACCTTCTTTGTGACGTATATATTTCTGCATTATTTAAGTATCTTCATTTGTCATATCATCATAGAGTGTATAATAAACTCTATGATGATCATAGAAGACTTAATTTTCTCTAGCTCTTATCTTCATGCTTGTTATATAGTAGAGGTTTATTACCTCATTAGGATTGGTAAGGTAAGGTCTAGTCCCCTTGCTTGTACTTGTTCACGTTGAGGTTTTTATGTTATTATTAATAAAAGGCCGCTAGACATCATGTCACTCTTAATTTTACTAACTCAAAGCTTGAGTCTTAAAACAAAGTTAAAACGTTTGTAAAAGACTTCTTAAAATACAGTTCATGCCAAATTATGGACGTGAACGTTTCAATGTAAGGTTTTCAACAACCATAGATAGAACTCACTACTTGGATCTCAAGAACTTCAGTGATACTACTCATTTTGAGAATTCTCAACTCATAGGGGTCATGTGGAATTATGAACATGAACTACTCAACTCAAGCACTCAAAGATACTTCTCATCTCAAGAATGTTCGACTTACAGGGTTCATGCGGAATTATGGGCATGAACACTTCAACTCAAGGACTTCATGGGTAACATGCAATAGTCCCATATTTATAAATATAATCTCAAAGGGTATTGAAAACTCAATTCTCAAGACTTAGAACATGAAGATGCTACTCCTCTTAATGATGCTTAAATTATGAAGTTCATGCGGAATTATGGGCATGAGCGACTTGACTCGAGGATCTACATACCAATATGAAACTCGTTTACACGAATCTTCTTATTCACATACTTACTTCCTCAAAACTCTATTTAAAACTCAAGTGTTGACTTTGAAAGACTTCTCAAGATTTATAACTCAAAATATGATTCATGCTGAATTATATACATGTACAAATCAACTCAAGGATCTTAATAAAAATATAGAAACTCAATAATTAGGAATATAATTTTTAAAAGAAACATGAACTCAAGAACTCAAATCAACTTATCTAAAAAATACACTGCTTCTATGTTTTAAAATATTATACCCACAAACACAATAAAATAATATTATCAATAAAAGAGTGAGAGACAAATTTATCTAACAAATAACTTTTTTGAAGAGTAATATCATTATCATATAATCAAATTATCAAAGAATTACATAGAGGTCTTAAGAGAACAAATTAAATACTTTTTAAAGAAAAACTCAAGATTTATATCTTCATGAACACATAAAAATGATATTAAATGCATGATTTCAACAAAGAAAGAGTTGTAATTATATTTGACATATCAAATTATCTTACCTTGTAAAATCAAATTATGCAAAAATGTCTAACCATTTTTATTATAGATAAACCCCTATGATTTGCAAAATATGATTAAATAAGTTTAAAAAATTATCTAGCAAAAGAAGAAAAAGATAAAGAATAAGGAGAAAATTGCATTTAATCATAAGTCCTCCTACACATATAATTAGTTTTGGTCAAAACACAAATAATTCAAGAAAAAAATATTACAATAGAAACATTACTTCTGACCCTCTTCTTTCCGTTCGGGTTGGGTTGACCCAGAAGTAAAGGTATAGAACCACTGGAGAGTCATCTTTGGTCAAGTTTGACTATAGACGACTGACTTTGGAAGCAGAACGCGAACCTATTTTCGCTATTCGAGTTCTTATTGAGTGTAGTGAAATCAAGGTTGATGATAAAGTCAATGAAGATTCCATGGTGTTCTACCTTTACATAGTTTCGGTCCACAGTGAAAGGCTCCACACCTATAAGAACCTAAAGAAAAAATAAAAAAATTAATACATATAGCTCAAAATCCAGTAATCTCCATCTCTGAATGATTTCATTTCATTCTATATACAAGAGGGCATGAAAAATACACTACTAAAAAATAGTGAATACCGACCTAAAAGTTTCGACCTCAAATGGAGGTCGGTATTGTCAAATAGAATATAAAATTCAAAAAAAAAACTTAATAAAACAAACTACAAGTACGATAAAATAATCAGTACTTATTAACATTAATGACCTCTTGATATAGGTATTAAATAAAATAAATAAATAAATAAGAATATTTTATTTTTTCCATTAAATATATAAAAAAAACTTGAGAAATATGTTGATTTAATTTTATTTAAATATTCTTACGGAGGACGATTTTGTATAAAATAAAAAATAAAAAATGTTATAATACCAACTTTTGAAAGTCGGTAAAATTAAATAGTACGTAATTAAATTAATTTTCATTAAAATATTTATATAGTGACTTCCATAAATCAATATATTAACGTTTTCAATTAAACTTTAAATAAATCATCTTCCGGATGACGATTTTACATGAATTAAAAAAATAGTCTAATATATCGACCTCACTAGGTCGATATTTTTATTTCATCCAAATACTTTAAATAAAGCCGAAATCTGGAGGTAGATTTGTTTAAAATGTTTCTATTAACAATAATTTTTCTAGCCTATTACTAAATTTTAATTTTACACGGATAATTAATTGTTTAAAAAACTTTAACAATTTTGTATACTTTTATAAATAAAAGGTTAGAATACGTGGAATAACCAGATTCATCATTAATCCATATTTAGAGTATGAAATTGCGTTAATATGAAAACTAACCACAAATAGTCGATTTATATGCAAAATGTAGAGGGAAAACCAAATGCCTACCTCTTGAGGTCGGAATTCATTCGAAAAAATGAATTACAATAATAACCGACCTCTTGATGTTGGTATTAAATAAAATAAATAAATAACAATATTTTATTTTTCCTCAATTAAATATAACAACAAAATTGAGAAGTATTTTGATTTAATTTTATTTAGATCGTCTTCCGGAGGACGATTTTGCATGAAATAATAAACAAAAATATTATAATATCGACTTCGAAAGTCGGTAAAATTAAATTATGTAATTAATTAATTTTTATTAAAATATTTATATGATGACTTTCATAAAATTAATAACTTAATATATTCAATTAAATTTAAATAAGTCTTCCTACGAATGACAGTTTTATACAAGTTAAAAAATAAATTAATATATTTCATCTTATTAATTTTAATAAAAGCAACTTTTGGAGTTCGATTTGTTTAAAATGCTCCTATAAGTCATAATTTTGCTAGCATAATACTAAATTATAATTTTACACCTAAAATTAAGTGTTTGAAAAAGTGTAATAATTTTGTATACTTTTATAAATAAAAAGTTAAAATTCATGGAATAAAAAAGATATTTATAATTCATATACAGAGTATGAAACTACATTGATATGAATTATGAGATAATTTGTCACGACCCAGGCCGTCATGATTGACACCTACACTAACTTTCGGTGGGAGAACCACTACAACTAAAACCAAGCAACTTAAGCAAAAACTAAGACATTTAAGTTACAAAAGCAAATTAAATAAGTGAAATAAGAAGTTCTCATAAACATTAACAAGGATTTTAGTGCACTAACTAAATATATGCCGAGGAAAACAACCTAGAACCTGAAAGTAAATGTAACAAAACTACTGAACGATAACTAAGTCTTAAATAAGAAGGGTCATAACCCCAACTATCATAAAACATCTAAGAACTAGTGTAAGTCCGAAATGTGTCCATAGACCCAAAGAGAATCCAAAACGTCTCGGAAAATGTTAGCTCTCCCATGAATTTGGAAGAAAAGTCTGTCAATAGCCACAGGAAGATTCCGTGTAGTCAATAAAAATAAGAGCAAGTGCAATATCAGTACACAACCACCGAGTACTGGTAGGATCACGAGGGTATCCCACTAAGTGCAACATAAAAAAGTTAATACGATAATATAACCATGCAATATGTCAAACATATCCACATTTAATATCATATGCTTCAACAATACACATTTATCACAAGCAGTTAGTCCTCTCATGGAACCCAAACCGAAACTGTTAGTGCATCGAAATGTGGCAATGCGATCCCAGTTAGTTATACAGGAACGTGGTAGTCCCATCCCATCAACATACCACAACCACAAACACAAGTGTACTTTCAAATCATATAATCATTTATCTATATCATTTTCAACAAGTGTGAATTCAACAATGCAACATTCGCATACATACATGCATCATAATAACAAGAATACATCACACAATCATAGAATCACAACCATCACCTACATCGAAACAAGCTTGAGTCTTGATCCTTCCTTTTCCTTATTCGGTCCGCTTGTTCTTGTTCTACCAATAATTAATACGATACGAACATCATTGCTCATCCACTAATTACCCGAATTTCTAACAATTCTTTAAACCGTAGATCGTACCCATGCTCCACGTACCCATCTAACTATTATGTACTATGGATCAAAAAATGGATTCAGAAAGTGAAAAGATTACATTTAGCCTCAAGAATGGTGAAAAATGAGTAGGAGTCTCCTGGAGTTCATTACTTAGCTCTAAAAATTGAAAAGTGTCAAATAAGATTGTTTAGGGGTGTATTAATGACATTAATCGCGTCTCGCCCACCACAGTGGCACCCATCCCGCCAGGGCAGCAAAAACCAAGACCAAAGCAACATTTCCGAGAAAAAGATCAATCTCAAGAATCGCAAAACTCCCATTTCACCACACTTCTCTAAACAATGACACTGCAAAAATATCTTTCATGCCAAGATCTATTTCCGGAGTTCTACTCACCCCAATTCAATTCCATAAAGTTGTATGGATTCCTTAACGAGTTATCAAACAACTCATACAATAAAAATTATAAATGTTTCACTCGATTGCTACCATATTTTTCCGCACCTCAAAGACTTTGATTTCTTTAAAATCTAGACTAGGTTGGAAAAAATTCAAATACTACAAAAAAGTTTTCCAACCCCAAAATTTTTCCCATTGGCTTTTCTATAACGGCAAAACTATAACAACCCAAACCGTCATTATTTGAGAAGAGAAAAATTTGCAAAAAATTTTGATCACTCTCCTTCTACAGCGCGACAGGCACCGCTATAGCGACAACTTACCCTACCAAAGCCGGATCGGCGAGGAAAATTCAAATTTTGAGAAATCCTTATTTTTCCATCTTTGCAAAAATAACCTATAGGTCATAAATTACCCTAGAAATCCAAAAAAAAAAGTTGTTTCAAGTTAGGGAAAGAAGGAGAAGGGGATTTCTAGTATGAGGATGGAGGAATCTTGCGTGATCTTGGCCAAACTCACAGTAGCAAATTCGAAAAAGCTGGAAACGAAATCATTCTCTGTACAAATTTCTTGGCCCCCAGGTAGGTTAGATTTTATGAGTTTAGTAGTTGTAAATACATGATTACCATGTAATATATGAATTCAACAGTATGTGGTATGTGTAGACCTTCATACACCATGTAAATTCCGTGGAAAGTTACTATAATTTAATGGTTATATAGTTAGTGTCATGTTGAGACTGTAACCACTCGAGGTTGTTGTTTGTGTTCTTGAATGGGTTTTTGGTTAAGTTTGGTACCTGAAAGGGGAAGGATTTATGAATATACTATTTTCAAACTTTGTAGTGATAATTGTGATAAAGAGTTGTAGTTAGTTTAAAGAAAACTAGTAACAAAACTTTACAAAGAACTAGGATTGGAATTGTGTAATTCTATAAGAAGAAGCTAAGGGAACTCATACGTAAATAAGCATGTTACTAGGTGATGGTTGAGAATCTATGATGATATGGTACACATTTATTTTGTTTTGTTGTGATACTTGTATATATATGCATGTTAAAATAATGGTCTTAGATGTTGAAACGAGATATGCGAATTATCGATGCTATGAAAGTTTTGCGTAGATGTGTGGTCTTGATGTGTGATTGGGATCAGATTGCCACGTTCCAACATACTAACTTGGATCGTATTGCAACATTCCGGCATACTAACTAATATCAGTTGCTAGTTTCGGCATAAAACTTTGATCGAATTACCATATTCTGGTATGCTAACTGGGATCGATTGCCATGTGTCAACATAATATTTGGATCGGATTACCACATTTTGGCATGCTAATAGATTGATTTTGGGTACCCCAACTACTTGTGATAAAATGCGCACGGTGGAATATGTTATGCTCAATATCGTAAGGTGTGTATATGTATCTATATGTTGGTGTATTTTATTTACGTTTCCATGGAACCTTAAGGGTGGTAGTGGTACTTGTAGTATACAATGTGGTTAAAATGTTTAAGTTATGATCTAATGGAACCTTAAGGGTGGTAATGGTACTTGTAGTATACAATGTGGCTAGTATGGTTAAGTTATGATCTAATGGAACCTTAAGGATGGTAGTGATACTTGAAGTATACAATGTGGCTAGTATAGTTGAGTTGTGAAATAATGGAGTCCTAAGTGTAGTAGCAATATTCGTAGATTACAAAGAGGTTAGTGTATTTAAGTTGTAACCTCGTAGAAAAAAGATAGGTGGTAATAGGAAGGCTAACTAAGAAAATGCTAGGATGGAGAAGCGAGGGGTCTAGACATGATCTTTTACTGTTCAATTCATATATAATAAGGTGGACATCGAGTTGACCGGAGATGCCTATCAGTATGTGTCGTTGTATTGATACTACTCTTGTTATGTCTTTTGACTTAGTCTGGATGCAAGATTGCCGATGTTTCCTTAGATGAAGACGAAGAAATCCTCCAACAACTTTGACGTTTCATTCCGCATGGTGAAAGTTAAGTCTTATGTTTAGATGGCCCTATTATTCTCTTAGTGACTGTTGTACTTATCAGACTAGGTCCTTGGGATTGATAAACTATTTTGTATATTTTAGTAAAGTTGTATTTCAAATGGGTTGATTCTTAAACTTCCTTAGCTTGCCTTCATTTTCATTAAATTCCGCATGTTTTCTAGTTGTTGGGTTATGAGGGTTCTCTTACGTAGGTATGAGAGTAGGTTCCTACACGGCCCGGTTAGTTAGGTCATGATAGGAAGCAAGTCATTAAAATAAATATCAATTTACCCATCACTTGTTCTCAAGTGACAAACTTAAGAAGAATATAGGCTAATGAAGGCGTGGAGTAGTACCTGATTTGATGAACAATTGGTGATACTTGTCTCGCACATATTTCTCGGTTTCCCAAGCAGCTTCCTGAACTGAACGATGCTTTTATTGAATCTTAATGGACTTGATATCCTTGGTCCTCAACTTACGCATGTCATGATCAAGAATTACAATCAGTTCCTCCTCATATTAGAGGTCCTTATCTAACACAATTGAGTCCCACATAATGATATATTCCCCCTCATCATGATACCTCTTCAACATAAACAAATGAACTATCGGATGAACACTCGATAGGTTAGAACGTAAAGTCAATTTATATGCTACCGTCCCCATACACTCAAGAATTTCTAAAGGACCAATGTACCTAGGACTTAGCTTACCCATCTTACCAAATCTTATCACCCATTTTATGGGTGATACCTTAAGAAGAACATTTTTACCAGATTTGAACGCCACATATCTCACCTTATGATCCACATACTTCTTTTTTCTACTCTGGGTTACTAGAAGCTTATCTTGGATACTCCTCACCCTATGTTGAATATCCTTTACTAAATAACCTCCAATGGTTTCACATACACAGTCTCGAACCGTCATGTGGGTGATATACATCCCATCCCATAGAGTGCCTCAAATGGTGTAATATCTATGCTGGAGTGATAACTATTGCTATAGGATAATTCACACAAAGGTAGGAAATTATCTCAATGCCCTCCAAATCAATCACACATGCTCTCAACATGTCTTCTATCACTTTAATAGTCCTTTCGCACCGCCCTTCTGTCTGTGGATGGAAAGCGGTACTAAAAGTGAGTTATGTGCCCAATTCATTGTGGAATTTATTCCAAAACTTGGAGATGAATTGGGTACCATGATCTAAGGTGATAGAAAATGGTACCTTATGCAACCTCACTATCTCTTTCACATATACTTTAGTCAATTGTTCCGCATTATAATCAATTCTTACTAGAATAAAATAGGCTAACTTGATCAATCTATCAACCACATCCCAATAGAATCAAACTTTATCAAAGTCTTGGGAAGACCAAACATGATATACATGGCTATTCTTTCCAACTTCCCATCCGGAATTGGCATTCTTTGAAGCAAACCCATAGTCCTTTGATGTTCATACTTCACTTGTTGACAATTTTCACACTTTACCACAAACTCTGATATGTCTTTCTTCATACCCCACCACCATTAAATTTGTTTAAGATCTCTATACATCTTGTCACAACCGAATCAATAAAATATTGCGAACAATGAGACTATGCTAAAAACTTTTCATTCAAGTCATATACTCTAAGAACACATATTCTCCCTTTAAAACTGAGTACACCATTCGCATCAAGAGTGGTCTCTTGTGCCTTATCAATTGTAATCCTCTTTCTAAGTTCCTCTTAATCTTCATCTTCAATTTGTCTAGCCTTGATACCCTCAATGAATGTGGCCCTTGCTTCAATACTAGCTAACAACCCACTTCTTTCTGAGATGCCCAACTGTGTTGACTTAGCCTCTATGTTCTGAAATTCTTTTGCCAAAGATCGCTTGGATACATACAACCAAGCTAGACTACCCATATGCACCGCTTTTCGACTCAAAGCGTTTGCCACCACATTAGCCTTGCCCGGATGATATTGAATGGTCACATTATAATCTTTGAGTAACTTCATCTATCTTCGATGTCTCAAATTCAGATCCTTTTGAGTGCACACATGTTTCAGACTACAATGATCGGTAAATACTTCGCATTTAACACCATAGAGGTAATATCGCCAAATCTTAAGTGTAAACACTACCTCTCCCTACTCCAAATCATGTGTTGGAAAATTCCTCTCATGCCCCTTAAATTGATGCGACGTATAAGTTATATCATTCTCCTCTTGCATCAACACAAAAACCAATTCAGAATGTGAAACATTATAATAAACAATAAAATCCACACCAACCATTGGCAATGCTAGAATAGGTGCGGTGGTCAAGAGAGTGTTGAGCTTTTGAAAGCTCTCCTCACATTTTTCAGTCCATTCAAATGATATCTCCTTTTTGGTCAAATTGGTCAAGTGAGTGGCAATAGAAGCAATCTTTCTTCACAAATCAACAATAATAGCTAGCAAGTCCCACAAAACTCCTAACTCAGTTACCGAACTTGATCAACACAATTCTTAATCGCCTCAATCTTTTGAGGATCTACCATTACCCCTTCCTTTGAAACTTCATGCCCCAAAATTCAATTTATTTCCACCATAATTCGCACTTGGAAAATTTAGCATACAAATTGTGTTTCCTAAGAACACCCAAGATAATACTAAGATGGTTGGCATGCTCTTTCTCGCTTTTTTGATAAACCAAGATATTATCAATAAAGACTATGACGAAAGAATCAAGAAATGGTTTGAACACCACATTCATTGAACTCATGAAGGCTACAGGCACATTTGTTAAACCAAAATACATAACTAAAGCTCATAGTGCCCATAACGAGTTCTAAAAGTCATCTTGGACACATTCTCAGGCCTAATTTTCAATTGATGGTAATTGTACCTTATATCAATCTTAGAGAAAACTAATGCCCCTTGCAAATGGTCAAAAAGATCGTCTATTCGAGGCAAAGGATACTTGTTTTCGAACAGTGACCCTATTCAATTGTCAATAATCTATACACATTCTCCTGCTGCAATCCTTCTTCTTAACAAACAAAACTGGAGCACCCCATGCAGAAGCACGAGGGTGAATAAATCCCTTATCAAGAAGCTCTTGAATTTGAGGCTTAAGCTCTCTTAATTCTGTCAGAGCCATGTGATATGGAGGGATGAAAATGGGACGAGTATCAGGATCAATGCAGAAATCTATATCTCTATCTGGAGGCATATCAGACAAGTTATTACAGAATGCTTCACTAAATTCAGACACCACAGGAATAGGCCCAATGGATGGAGACTCAATCTCAACATCCCTAATATGAGCTAAATAATCCAAACAACCATGCCTACTAATTTACTAGTCCGAATGGAGGATAATCTAAGCTTGCTTAGGCTTGTGCGCTCCTTCTCACTTTAATTTTTCCCTTTTTGGAATTTCTAGAGTCACATATTTAGTATTACAATTTAATACAACATAATAGGGGGACAACTAAGTCATGCCTAAGATTATGTCGAAGTCATTCATATCCAAAATCACCAAATCAGCCCAAGTCTGATAACCCATAAACAACATAGAACAAGCACGATAGACATGAGTAACTATGACTGCTTCAACTAGGATGAAAACATAAATATGACATCCAGATTGTCATAAATCATATCAATAGGCAAATTTCATGGATACATAAGAATAAGTAGAACCTGGATCAAACAACACATTAGTCATCTAGTCACAGAAAAGAATAGTATATGTGATCACTACGTCAGATGCCTTTACCTTATTCTTGCCTGGAAAAACATAACATTAAGCCCTCTTATATTGACAAGATACCTCCCTGCCTGGTTGCGAGTTACCTTTGCCCACGTTACAATTTACTCTACCTCTAAGGCCTAGTTGATTACCTTCTCGTCCACCTTGTGGATGTGTAGTACCATTATTACCATTCTCCGCGAGTACCACTACTCTAGATGACTGCTGCACGGAGTCCAGCACACGTGGATGGGGGGAAATCTCTCCTCATATGTCCAAGCTCTCCACAATTTTAGCAAGTATAATCAAAAGAGGTTTTGTCTTCTGTTAAAGGCGAGTTCTTGGCTATCCTAAAAATAATAAGATGGAGTTCCCGAGTAGTTACCTGTAGAGGCGAGCATAACAGACTGAATTGGAGTGGCTGTCAGCGTTATTATGCTGGATTCTATAGAATGGGAGCCTTAAAAATTTCCAGAATTCTTGTCTTTCTTAGCCAATGCATTAGCCTGACTGTCTTGCCTCACCCTCTCCATTTTCTTAGCATAATTTCTTATCTCACTAAAGCTCCTCTCTGCAGAATTCATAAGGACAGATAATACTTGCAATTTAGAATTCAATTCCCTAATTAAAAAGCGGATCCTTTCCTTCTTTGTAGTCACCAATTGAGTAGCATATCTAGACAAAGCATGGAACTTTCCCTCATAAGCAGCCACAACCATACCACCTTGCTCCAATACCATAAACTCGTGTTTCTTGATACCCCTCAAGGTTCTAGGCACATATTTCTCTAATAATAGAGCATGAAACATGGTCCAAGTGAGTGGAGGTAAAGTAGAAGAACTACACTCCATATAAGCTATCCACCATTGTTTGGCCTCACCTTGAAGTTTGAAAGACACGAAGTCAACCCCATTTTGGTGAACTATACCCAATTTATGCAGCCTCTCATAGAAACCCAGAAAGAACTCATATGCATCCTCACTCTCAGAACCAAGAAATATCGGAGGCTTAAGCTTCAGAAACTTAGTCAACATGTCATGCTCATTGCTAGTCATAACAAAACCCAACAAAGGATGGAAGAATGCATCATTATCTTTTGTTTTACTCACTTTAGAAGCAGTACAAGCAGTAGGAGGATTGACGAAAGCCTAATTTTCATGGAAAGTGGGGAGAATTCCAAGACCAACCAACCCTTTCAAGAATAACATGATCTATTGCGTATAGTATCCTCTAGCACCTCTTCTTCTTGCACAACTTCCTCAACATCCCCAACCTCAATATCCTCTTTTATCTCCTTACGATGTGCATGAGAAATCTTATTCATATGATCATTTTCAACCAGTACCTCATTTCCAGCTGGCACTACTCTTCCACGACCTCTACCCCTAGCTTTTCCTGTACCCCTACCTCGACCGTGACCTCTCGCTGCAGGTTCTTCAGATGGCGCATTGATGGGAGCGACGGGACGAAAACCATTGAATCTACCAATTTGTATTACCAGATACCAATTGGATCCAAGTTATAGCATGAAAAGTGACAATAGAAAAATATAGAGAGTTTCTAAAGTCATATAGCCTCTCGAAGAAAAGTAAAGGCATCCACGTATCGTTCTGCGAGACTTTACAAGACTCATTTTGGTAGTCCAAGATCAATGAACCTACGCTATAATACCAAATTTTTCATGACCAGACCATCATAATTGGTACCCACACTAACTGTTCGGTCGGAGAACCACTACTATAACTAAAAACCAAGCAACTAAAACAAAAACTACGACATTTAAGTTATCGAAGCAAGTCCATAAACTTCAATAAGGAATATAAAGAACTAACTAAACAAATGAGGAAGAAAATAACCTAGAACCTAAAAGTCAATGTACCAAACTACTAAACGATAACCAAGTGTAAAATAAGAAGGGTCAAAACCCACACTATTATAAAACATCTAAGAACTAGTCTATGTCCTAAATGTGGACATAGACCCAAAGAGAGTCCAAACCAGCTAGAAAATGTTAGATCACCCTTGAATTTGGAAGAAACGATCACAAATATTCTTAGAGTGGTCTGTCAATAGCCGCTGGAAGATGCCTTGTACTTAAAAAGAAAATAGAGCAAGTACAGTATCAGTACACAACTATCGTATACTCGTAGGGTCACACGACTATCCCATTAAGTGCAACATAAGCAAGTTAATATGATAATATAACCATGCAGTATATCAAGCATATACACATTGAATATCACATGCTTCAATATTACATATTTATCACAAGTAGTTGGTCCTCTCATGGAACCCAAACCTAAATTGTTAATGCACCGGCACATGGTGCCCGATCCCATAGTTATTCCAGAACGTGGAAATTCTAGCCTAATTTTATCCCGAAACATGGCAATCAAATCCTAGTTAGTTATGCAGAACGTGGCAATCCGATCTCATGAACGCACCACAATCATAAAAACAAGCATACTTTCAAGTCATACAATCAAGAGTGATTCATGACATATATTCATGCATCTATCTCATTTTCAACAAGTGTGAATTCAAAAATGCAACATTCACATACATACGTGCATCACAATTAAGCAATAATAAGAATACATCACACAAGCATAGAATCACAACCATCACCTACCTCGTAACAAGCTAGAAACATTAAGAATTTTGATCCTTCTTTTTTTTGATTCTATCCACTTGTTCTTGGTCTACAAACACTTAATACAATACAAAAATTATTACACACTCACTAATTATCCGAATTTCTTACCATTCTATGAACCCTAAATGGACTCATACTCCCATGTACCTTATTATAACGACCCCAAAAATGAATAAGTGAAACTAGACTTGTGCGTGTTTGAATATTGTGTGAAGTTTGAGATGGTTGTATGTTGTCTTGATCCATGGTTGAGGTTTTTAGGGGTTAGACTTCAAGGTAAGACCCCCCAAGGACCACCCTGGAGTTCCTTGAAGAAGACCCTAAGTCTAAACCCCAAGACCCTAAGGAAACAACCAAGTTGGCCAAAACATGGTGACCTATGGATGGGATTCACGCCCCGTGGATGACCTCCGTATATCAAGGGGAGTAAAAGCAAGTTGCAGCCCCAGATCATGGACCAGAAACACGACCCTACAATGGACTCACGGTCCGTGAGTCCAGGGCGTGAACCATACCTGTGTAATTTGGTTTTGTTAGGCCAAGTATAGGAGTGAATTAGTAAATTCACCCCCAAGTCCTAATAAATGTTTGGACGGTTATTTTAGGGTTATTAACCTATTTTAATAGTATTAAAACATTAAAAATACTATTTTAGATTCATTATTCAATTTTTCCAAATCAAAACCTCTCTCTTAAAATATCTTCTCTCAAGAAATCCATTGAAGAACCAAGAGAAAAAGAAGACCTAGGGCTTGAAAAGAAGGGCTAATTGAGTGGATTTGATGTTTTCATCTAATAAGGTGTGGTGATTCTTCATCTAGGATTAATTTTCACTTAGAGTCAATTTCAAAGTTTTCAAGTTGAAGTAAAAACCAAGTTTTACTCAATCTCATAGGTTCTTTCATCAAACGGTTTCAAAGATATTTTAAAGGAATATAATGATTGTATTAATGTTTGATTAATGATTTATTATGAAAATACTGTTGTGATGAAAAGATAAAACCAAAAATCTAACAATAAAGAACACCAAGTTTAATGTGGAAAAACCATTCAAACCGAAGGTAAACACCACGGGATCGACAAGATCTGAATTGCTTCACCATAACAATAAGAGGGTTACAAATATTCTTTTAATGTCTACACAACAAGTGCCAAAAGAGAACAAACAATAGCTACACCAACAAAAGATAAAGAGAAAGAAACACCACCCAAACTCAACTTCTGTTTGAGACCTAAAACATGATCTTGCTGACCTCAAAATTCGATCTTCACCATTCAAATCAACCACCAAGATGTCAGGGACACTCAGTCCAAAGTTCAGCCCGATCCAACAATTAGTTAATCGGGAAACACGATTTGAATGTGAATGGTCGGAGAAAAAACTGCAGCAAAAGAACCCTTTTCTTTCTCTCTTTTTCTCTTGTTGAAAGCTCTCTCAAAAACCTTTCTTATGTTCTAATGTATTTCAAAGACAATACCAATGATCAATTAATTATTCTCTCAAATCAATCCTCTATTTATAGAGTTGTGCTTTTCCTTACAAAACCAAAACCAACTACAAATAGGATTACTATTCCAATCATTTTCCTAATAGAATTGGAAACCAAATAAGGAGAATAATTCCAATTGTTTTTTCAAGTAGGATTAGGCCATGGGCCTTTGGCTGGAACATGGGCAATAGCCCAACAAAATCCCCCTCCAGCCAAGGGGCCAAATGGTTTTCAAGTAGATGATCTCTTGACGGGCTTCCTACCTGCCACACTTGTACAAAAACTCATGATTGTCTACGATGAGTTCTTTCCACTTATATCTATGAGTATCTAACATGACTTCATCATAACCTTCAGGTTCTCCCATATTAGTCAATAGAATTTACTCATCATCCATGGCTTGCTCCCACTTGATCGAATCCTCCACTTGTAGGGCCTCATCAAAAGACCGTGGTTCCCCTCATCAGTCAACAATAAATAGTGTAATGAAGGTGAATACCTGTCTGGTGCCCTGATGGATCTGGATGATCTCCTTAACACCTGCTCAGGTGTAACTTGCTACACTTCAGATTCTTCAGTAAGAGTTGGTTGAGTATCTGCTTCGACATCTCTGGGGTTACTCTTCTCCAACTCAACCTCAACTCTCACTTGTTTTGTAATCTATAGAACCTTCTGCTCTCTGTCCTTGTACAGGACAGACTCATCAAATGTCACGTCACAATGTCTCAGGATCTTTCTGTTCTTTTCATCCCAAAACCTGTAACCAAAAAAATCAGAACTATAGCCTATGAAGTAAGACTTCACAGCCTTGGCATCAAGCTTGTCTCTCTTTTCTGGATCAACATGAACATAACCAGTGCATCCACTCAAAGTGTTTTGAGCAACCCACAGTGTATCCTCATACTCCTTGCACGCTCATTCAATGTTCTGTTCATCCTCTCAGCAATTCCATTCTGCCTTGCCTTACCAGGAACTGTTCTCATCAATCTGATTCCCTCAGCTGCACAGAATGCCTTGAACTCTGATTTGTCATACTCTCATCCATTGTCAGACCTTAGACATTTGACTTTCAAATCGGTCTGATTCTCAACTTCAGCTTTCCACTTCTTGAAAGTTGCAAACACATCTGACTTATGCTTCAAGAAGTAAACCCATACCTTGCTGCTGAAATCATCAATGAAGGTAACATAGAATCTGGATCCTCCAAGTGATGATACTAGAGATGGTCCCCTAACATCTGTATGGACCATTTCCAACTGCACTTTCTTTGTCTCTCTAGGAGTCTTTGTGAAGCTTACTCTTTTCTGTTTGCCCATAACACAGTTCTCGCAAAGACCCATATCAACAGACTTCAGACCCTCTAATGCTCCTTTTTCAACCAGCATCTTCATTCCTTTAGTACTCATGTGTCCTAGTCTATTGTGCCACAGACATGAATCGGAAGCACCTTCAGCAACAACGTCCATGTTTATACACCCTGCAGTGGTGTAAAAGGTTCTAGATTTGGTGCCACGAGCTACTACCATAGCACCTTTCACGATCTTCCACAAACCTTTCCAAAACTCTGCTGCATATCCTGTGCTATCCAACTGACCAACAGAGATCAGATTTTTCTTGATCCCAGGAATATATCCGATATCCTCCAATGTCCACCGGTTTCCCGAGGTGGTCTTTATGTAAACATCCCCCTTTCCTTCAATCTCTAAGGCTTTATTTTCAGTAAGATATACTTTTCCAAAATTTCCAGATTTGAAATTTTGGAACAACTCCTTGCTTGGAGACGAATGGAAAGATGCACTAGAATCCAAAATTCATGATTCAACCGGGCTGTTCACACTAAGGTTTAGAGCATCCCCAATGTCCTCTGCTGAATTTACAGAATCATTGTCATCTCCAAATTTCTGATTCTGTTTCTTCTTTGGCTCTGCACAGTTCGTCCGAAAGTGCCCTTTTTCTCCACAGTTCCAACAAGTCACATTTGATCTGTTCAGGGATTTTCCTCGATTCTTTGATTTTGATCAACCATGTTGATTTTTTCCTTTCGTCTTACTTCTCCCTCTTCTATCAACGCTGAGAGCACTGCCTTCGTCCGAAAGTGCCCCTTTTCTCCTCAGTTCCAACAAGTCACGTTTGATCTGTTCAGGGATTTTCCTTGATTCTTTGATTTTGATCGACCATGTTGATTTTGTCCTTTCGTCTTACTTCCCCCCTTCGATCAACGCTGAGAGCACTGCCCGATGAATCTCCCACTTCTCATTTGCAAATACTTTCGCTAAGAACAATATCACAGATTTCATCAAACTTCAGTTTCTCAGATCCACGGGAACTGCTAATCGCAACAACAAAAGTATCCCAAGACTCGGGCAGAGATGACATCAAAATCAACGCCTTAATTTCATCTTCGAAATTAATATCCACATAATTGAGTTGACTCACAATCATATTGAACTCGTTTATATGATCAGAAACGGATCCATTCTCAGACATCTGTAAATTGAACAATCTATGCATCAAATATACCTTGTTCATAGCCGATTGTTTTTCATACATGTTTGACAGTGCCTTCAACAGACCGGATGTAGTCTTCTCCTTCACGATGTTGAACGCCACGTTTCTTGACAAAGTCAACCGGATCAACCCTAGAGCCTGGCGATCTTTGAGTTTCCACTTCTACTCCGTCATGGATTCCGGCTTCACCCCGGTCAACGGTTCGTGAAGATCTTTCTGGTATAGATAATCTTCGATCTGCATCTTCCAAAAACTGAAATCGGATCCATAAAACTTCTCAATTCCAAGCTTCGAACTATCCATCTTCAGTGATCATGTTGAATCTTCTTAACTCTGATACCAGTTGTTGTGATGAAAAGATGAAACCAAAAATCTAACAATAAAGAACACCAAGTTTAACGTGGAAAAACCCTTCAAACCGAAGGTAAACACCACGGAATCAACAAGATCCGAATTGCTTCACTATAACAATAAGAGGGTTACAAATATTCTTCTAATGTCTACTCAACAAGTGCCAAAAGAGAACAAACAATAGCTACACCAACAAAAGATAAATAGAAAGAAACACCACCCAAACCCAGCTTCTGTTAGGGACATAAAATAGGATCTTTCTGACCTCCGAATCCGATCTCCACCATTCAAATCAACCATCAAGATGTCAGGGACACTCAGTCCAAATTTCAGCCTGATCCAACGGTTATTTAATTGGGAAACACGATCTGAACGTGACTGGTCGGAGAAAAGACTACAGCAAAAAAACCATTTTCTTTCTCTCTTTTTCTCTTGTTGAAAGCTCTCTCAAAAACCTCTCTTATGTTCTAATGTCTTTCAAAGACAATATCAATGAGCAATTAATTATTCTCTCAAAATCATCCTCTATTTATAGAGTTGTGCTTCTCCTAATAAAGCCAAAACCAACTACAAATAGTATTACTATTCCAATCCTTTTCCTAAAAGAATTGGAAATCAAATAAGGAGAATAATTCCAATCCTTTTCCAAGTAGGATTAGGCCATGGGCCTTTGGCTGGAACATGGCAATAGCCCAACAAATACTCTATGAACCCATGAGATCTATCAATTACTCAATTTTGCCTTTAAAAAGTGGGTTTGATGATGATGAATGCATGTGAATATAATTTTCCTAAACTAATTTAGATACTAAATTATATCATTATCCATGCCTTAATTATAGTGAATTATTGGTGTGTCGGTGATTTGAGATTCATGGACTTGAAGGCAAGTCAATTGTTAGATGAATTAGAATTAAGAGTTTGATATTGATCCACTTGAAATGAGGAGGTGTTCACTTGATTCGTATATATGGAATTGAATTGAATGTTTTCTTCCTTGTATCTCTATATGCTTGAAGGGTCTATGTACTATCAGAAAGTGAAGTATATGTGCCATCTCTATGAATGTATTATGATTGTGCCTAGAATGTGATGATGTTAGGATTGAAGTTTTATTCTTAATTAACACTCATGAATGATGATGATGGAACGTGAATTGTTCTATAATGTAATATTGAATATCTTGAATTAGTAGGCTAAGACATCATTTTCTTGTATTGATAAACGTGATCATGAATGAAGCATCTAGAATTGGTAGGCTTAGGCATCATTTGCTTAAATAATGAATGTATCTTGTCTTAATTTCTAAATGATCATGAAATAGTAGAACTAATGTTGGTAGCCTCTTTATGAATAAATGAATGAATGTCTTGGATTGGTAGACCTAATGTCGGTAGTCTTTCTATGAATAAATAAATGATGAAGTAGTCTAGGCTAAACCTTAGATTGGTAGACCTAGTTATGGTAGCCTTTCATGAGGAGTCTAGGTGCTAAAATGAATGTAAAACCATCAAACGGTAGACCTAATGGTAGTTACCTACTTCTTGTGTGAAATGATGAACCTAGGAGCGATAGATCTAATGGTGATGGCTCTTCCTAGGAAGATTAATGATTTATCTTGGGAAAAGTACTTTAGGTCAGTAGGCCTAATGTTGGTGGCCCTCTCAAGTATACTAATGTAATGTTAATGAAACTACTCCATGGGAATGTAGACTAAGCATCGAGTAGATATGGTAAGATGGAAACTCTCCCAACATTAGGTTAGGGTCGAATAAACATCTTCCTATGCCATAATTATGTGCCCATATAGAGGTATATACTAGTCAGTTGTTATCAACCAAAGCTATGATATCACCTAGTCTACCTTAGGCAAGTGGACACTCTCCTTTTGGTGTGAAAGCAAAACACCAAATTTCATGATCTAGCTTTCGTGGTCTATGTTGTTTAAACGCTTATTCCCATATGAGATGTGCATTATGGTTCTTGAGAAGTTCTATGGCGTATGGATGGCATTATGGAATGCCATCAATGCATTACACGAGCAGGCTTTAAGAGGGTCATAATGAGTTCTCTAAGTCTTAATGGTTATTGTATGGAAGTCCTCTAAATGTATGAATGTCCTCACATGGTAAGGTTGATTAGAATGATGACTCAAGGTTTAATGAATGAAAGTAATCAAAATGAAATTATTGAAGAATGTTGACTTTTTTATGCTTAAATGTAAAGATGCATGCTATATTTGGATTGTATGATGAGTTACTTCCTTGTCATGATTTATTGTATATGAATGTTCTTGTCTAAGGTGACTTCAAAAGAGTACGTAGTGTGAATAGTAGTATGAGATGCTACTTGCACATTACATAAGTATGACTTAAAGTTATCTTAATTGGTCCTAATATGATAATGTGATTTATGTAATGTTTATGTTTCTTATATGCTTATTGTGTAAAGGTGATATGGTAAATTTACTTTTGGTGACCTTAGTGTTATTCCTCAGTGTGGGTGGTGGTAAGAAACGATATCCATACATTGCACAAGGTATATCATAAGGGTTACTTGAGGTGAAGCTCTAAGGTTAATGTAATGGTTTGTATGTGAAAGTGTCTAAAGGTAATGTTATGACTTGTATGTTGGTTGTGACTTATATTATTCCTCTCTTGTTGAATGATCATGAAGTTTTTACAAAAATGAGATAAAAGCATGACTTTCAAAAAAATGTCCCCTTTTAAGCATGTTTTTGCATGATCATCATTCTTCATACATTTTTGTATGATCACTCATATTTCTTCATGTTTTACTATAAGTGTAGGTTCTGGCAAGTGATTTACTTATCCCTAGTTGAAGTTCATGGATTTATATTCCTCCAAGACTTGGTATGTCCCCATGGATTCGAGGATGAGAAATCTTAGGGGCTGTTTGGTTACACAGTATAAAAGGGTGTGTAATTCATGTTTAAAACATTGTATTAAGTTTTACTATGTTTGATAAAAGTTTTTTATTATATTGAAAAGTCAACATGATTTATACTATGTTTGGTTGATAAATTCTAAATATTGTATAATAGTTATTCTTGTATTAGTTTTATACAATGTTTGGTTGCCTTTTTTTTTAATTCTCATAATTAATGCCTACATAACTTATGAGGGAATCTATGTATAAGTTATGCAAGATAGAAGGTGGAAGAAGTTATGTGTGTATTATTTATACATGTATTAAGAATATAAATTACACATTTATTCCTATTAATTTATTTTTAAATCTTCTTTTATTGAAAACTTTACATAACTATTCTATTTTTCTAGCTATTTTTGTTTCTTAGTCTTTTTTTTATAGGGATAATGCACAAGTACCCCTTAACCTATGTCTGCCATCTCAGAGACACTGTATCCTATACTAAGGTCCTATTACCCCCCTGAACTTATTTTATTAATAATTTTCTACCCCTTTTCGGCCTACGTGGCACTATCTTGTGGGTCCAATGTTGGTTGACTTTTTTTCCGAGTTAGTGCCACGTAGGCCGAAAAGGGATAGAAAAGTACTTATAAAATAAGTTGAGGGGGTAATAGGACCTTAAAATAGTATAAGTGTGTCTCTGGAATTTCGGCATAAGTTGAGGGGGTATTTGTGCATTTTCCCTTTTCTATACAAAATTTTTTTATTTATTTTCATTTAAAATCAAAAAAATATTTATTAATATTATGAATAGGAATGTATAGCGCATATGCTAATTATATATTTGCATTTTATATTACTAAATATATCCACATATTTAATTATCACGTATTAATTTTTATTTAGAATGTGAATTTATATAATATTTATAAATTTGGTATACTAAAAATGTAGAAACAATATATGCATCATATTGATAGAAATTTACATTATATAAAATAGGATAATATAATGTACTTGAAATATATTAATAGTATTTTATTTATAAGCTTTAGACATTAAAAAAAACACAAAATTCCTAATTAAGTATAGAGAAAATTTCTTTTTTAAGGGAGAATTTATAGTTTGTGCTTACTTATTTTATCTGTAAATAGTATCCATTAATTTATATTAAAATCAATATTCAATAGATAATTATTCATATAACGTAATCTCAACATAACTAAATAATATCTACATAACTAAATCTTGTATAACTAAATCTTGCATAACTAGTACTTTGCATAACTAAACTCTGCATAACTAATACATGTACAACTAAACCCTGCATAACTAATACCTCATAACTAAACCCTGCATAACTTTAACCAGTAACCAAACGGACCCTTATGTTTTATTTTTCATGTTATAGACATTTAGTAATCTTTTTAATTGTAAAGTGTTGTGTCCCTATTATGTTTTGAGAATTGTGTCTAAGACGACCATGTGACTTAGATTTTTTCTATACTTTCAAGTTTTCTTTTAAATAAAGTTTGATAGTTGAACTTAAATGAGTGTTAGTTCCGTCGTGTACGTCGTGTCATGCCTTGGGGGTGCTCTCGGGGCATGACACTAATTTATTGTTGTTTCCACCTTAAAATCTAGGGAAAATGCACAAGTACCCCCTCAACCTATGCCCGAAACCCAGAGACACGCTTTACTAAGGTCCTATTACCCCCTTGAACTTATTTTATAAGTAATTTTCTACTCCTTTTCGGCCTACGTGGCACTAGTTTGAAAAAAAAGTCAATCAACATTGGGCCCACAAGATAGTGTCACATACGCCGAAAAGGGGTAGAAAATTATTAATAAAATAAGTTTAGGGGGGTAATAGGACCTTTATATAGTATAAGTATGTCTCTGAGATTTCGGGCATAGGTTGAGGGGGTATTTGTGCATTATCCCTAAAACCTGTATCAAAACCTTTCTCTATCATTATTACCCATTATATTACATTCTACGGATTGAAAAATAAATTTGGGGAGTGAAAAACTTACCTTTAGCCTCAAGAATGGTGAAAAACGAGTAGAAGTCGCCTAGTTTTCGTTCTTTAGCTCTAAAAATTGAAAAACGTCAAATGAGATCATTTTGGGGGTATGTTAACAACATTAAGTAACGTCTTGTCCGCCACAGCGGCTCCTCCAGGATGGCAGAAACCAACCCCAAAGCGGGATTCTACAGAGCTATCTTAAGAATTACAAAACCCCTATTTCACAACACACCTCTAAAGAATGACACTTCGAAAATACCTTTCACGCGGAGATCAATTCTCAGAGTTCTAGTCATCGAATTCAATTCCATAAAGGTCGTACAATTTCTTAACGAGTTATCTAACTACCCATGCAATCAAAATCATAAATGCTTAACCCGATTGTTATATGATTTTCCCACACCTCAAAGACTCTAATTTTGTCCAAATCTGGACTAGATTGAAAAATATTCAAATACTACGAAAAAGTTTTTCGACTCCAAATTTATCTCATTGGCTTTTCTATAGCGATTGAACCCGATCGTTGTATAAATATACTTATATTTCTAGAGTAACATACAAATTGTATCAGTCCGTCGTCAAATCATGAACTTAATATATCATGTCACAATGAAGAGGTGAAAAACTAACATATAATCTATTAGAGTATGAAATGAATGATAATATTGTTATATATGTTCGATGTTAAATGGATGTCAAGTGTAGTGATCATATCGTAGGCAGTGATAACATGTAAAAGATAATTTATCGGAGTATGACATACGTCGAATAAATATATACTCCTCGCGTAGTTTAACAAATCAAGTATTTTATATATATATATATATATATATATATATATATATATATATATATATATATATATATATATATATATATATATATAGTAAAAGCAACCACAAAGAAATGAATTTATATTAAAATGAATTAATAAATACTGACTAAGATCGATATATTAAATTATTATTTTATTTAAATAATATTGACTTTGCAATGTCGATATTTATTAAATATAAACAATTATTTTAAATATTTATAAGGAAAAATTAGCAAACTAGTCAAAATGAATTACTTAATTAGTAAAAAATTCACTTCTTTAAAAAATGTTAGTTAAAATGTCAAAAATATCATTATTTTGAAAAGAGAATATATATCCTAATTAAACCCCCATTTTATCTCCTAAAAAAATAATTTATTTACATTTTCATATATATATCTATAGTTAATTTTTTCCAAATTATTTCAATTTAAAAAAAAATCAAAATCTACAAATTTTCCCCATATCTCTCTCTTACATATTTATCCCATAAGTAAAAAATTAAAATTCTCTCTTTCCATATTTTCATGTTCATATTCCCATTGAAACTTCAAATCCTTCTTCTCTTCAACTCCAATTTTTTTAATTATCTTCTACCGAAATGTATTTTTTTATCTTCAAAATCTGGATTCACACAAATTCGTCTAATTAAGGTATTTTCATTGTTATCTTCTTCTTTTTTTAGATTTATTTTATGATTATATTGTTCTTTAAATCATTGACGAAAGTAGGATTCTTCTCGCTTAGAACTATAAAGTACTTTTCAAAGAATGATTCTAATAGACACTATTCATCTTAGTAAAATGATTTCTAGTGATTTTCCATCATTTAATCTATATATTACTCAAGAAATAGCGGATATTGTATGATCTGTTTCTAAAATTAGGAAAGAGAGACAACAAGAATAAAGTCTTCATCAAATTCAGATTGAAAACATAACTCGTAGGGTTTCAAGAAAATGACGGTGAATACCAAATTGTTGATGAAGTGGTATTTAAATATTTTACATGTTTAGATTTTTTGATCTTGAGTTGAAGTTAAATAACAATTTGTTCAACATGTGCACTGAATATATTTGTAAATTTCTTGTTATATACATTGTGCAATATTTATTAGTACGTATTTTTTATTCAATTGTTATTTTATTTTTGTATTTCGGGGTCAGTTTTTGTTAATTTTGATAACGTATTATTTTTTCATTCCTTTGTATTTTTTCACATTTGTAGATATTCACTTATTTATTTATTACATTTTACATGACTATGACATTTCAGATTTTATTAATGAACTTTTGTTGAATTTGTGTTGTATGCTATGAAATTTTTATGTATTTTTATTTGTAGTTTTTTTTAATTTTATATCCTTTCTCAATTAGTATTCAAATTAGTATTAATTCTATTAATATTTATATTCATTCAAAATCTCATGTTGTATAGTTATAAATCTTGTATTTATTCCTAAATGAATCCATCCCAAATGTATACTAACTAGATATGTATATTATTTAAATGAAAAACAAAATCCTATTAGTTTCTTTTTATATAAATGTATATCCTTTCTCAATTTGTATTTAAAATCATATGTATATAATTAATTTTTGTATTCATTCAAAAATTATGTTGCATTGTTTAAGAATTTGACATTTTTTTCTAATTTTTATTTATTCTAAAGGTATGTCAACTAGTTATGTATTTTATATAAAAATGATTACACAAAATATTCAATTATTTCTTTTCAATTTTATATTTCATTCTTACTTTTTAATCATACTAATTTTTTGTATTTTATATATTATTATACAAAATTCAAAATAAAAACTAGAATAAATAGAAATACAAATAAAATACATATTGAAATTAATGCATACAAGATTTTTGAAGAAAAAAATAACTACAGATGGAAAAAAATATATGAATACAGATATATTTCTTAAACGACTATATGGATACATTTGGCATACCTATTGGAATGAATAAAAACTAATAAAAAACTATAATGAATATAAATAGATATACTGTGGAATAAATATAATTTAAAAAGGGTAAAAGTTTGGAGAGAAAAAAAGAACAAAGTTTAAATTTTATTTGAAAGTGTAACTGATGAGAACATTAAGTGATCCTTACCTTTTTTTTTGAAATGTTCTCACCCTTGATTTTCTCCCTTTTGTTATTAAATAATTATATTCTTTAAATAAAAACAAATAATAAAAATATAAAGAAGATACATAACAAACTAACATTTGACATTTCTACTAAATATTAAAAGTGTTGTTAATGAACCCTCTTAATTATCAAAATATTCACATTTAAAAAAATTCCCCTTTTCTAATTCATCTCCCAACTCTCAGTCTTCTCTCAGGTGGCCCATTAACCCACCCGACCCAATGTAACAATCCTAAAAAAAACCGAATAGATAGGTACTTAAGGTGATTTAATTATTATTTAAAAATCTGAAATTTTAAGGGCATAATGGTCCTTTCACGTGTAAATTAAAATAGATCAAATTTGTATTAATTTAATTAAACCCTATTTTGACTAAGTCTTGAATTTAGTTGTTCGCTGAGTGGTGTAGACGTTGAGGTAACTTGGACAGACTTTTGAGAGAGTTTTGGGCAGCAAATTCTTCGTTTGAACATCAATAAAGGTATGGGTTTCTTTCCTCTTGGTTCCTTTCCCAAGAGACCCCTTAAGATTCAAGATATTCACCCCGAAAACTATGATTGTTCCCCTCTTGCATGTTCCTGTCACTAGCTCCCATTGAACTTTAGGTTGGGTATGTTCGTTGATACAAAGTAGGGATGAAATGTATTTTCGTGATGTTTATGTTTATGTATGCATGTTCGAAATTATATGAAAAAGTGATGTGTGTCTGTGTGTGTGGCAGTGAAATTGGTCATTGTTTGGAGGTGTGCAAAGGCATGTTAATTTTGTATTTTATGTGCTAAAATTGTGTATAATGTGATGTTTGTATGGTGGGTGAAGTTACTAAGTTTGGAGTGAAAAGCCTGATTAATATAATTACTAAACTACACCTAACAATGCACTAAACGCTTGGTGAAACGCTCTAAGAAGCTAATATATAAAGGTTGGCAAAGGGAAGTTAAATTTTTTGAATAAAATTCCAGTTTAGTGTACTTAATTTCGTTCAAAAAGGGAGACTGAAATCTGGAAATTTTATATATTTAAAAGAGGTGAGGCCACCAGGATTAGCACTTGTGACCTCACCCCTGGCCCTGTCTTGCTTGAAAGGATAAAAGAAAAATGGGGCTGGGGGCAGGGATCGAACACGCGACCTGGGGAATGAGAAGGAGAACATTTAAGTAAACAAGTAAATGGGAGGCGTGGGGATCGAACCCACGACCTCCTAGTACACGAATGGGAGAAAAAAATGTGAGGCGTGGGGATCGAACCCACGACCTCAGCGCTGAAGAGAGAGGTGAAATAGCAAGAAAATAGAGTGATCCCACAACCTCACTGTCACTCGCCCCAATAAAAAAATGATGAAGATAGAGGGGTTGTGGGGGTTCGAACCCACCACCTCACAGCTCCCTCCTCAACGAAATCAAAAGAAAAATAAGGGGTTGTGCAGGTTCGAACCCACAACCTCCCTATTGTAGCAAATTTAATTTTAAAAATCAAAGGGGTTGTGGGGTCTCTAACCCCCAACCTTTCGGTTAACTAAGAGAAAAATTAAAATAGAAAATTAACTCTTTCATGTTAATATTGAGATTTAATTTAGAATTTTAACAAAAATAGAAAATTAATTCTTTCATGTAAATGTTGAGATTTAATTTTGAATTCTAATTAAAATAGAAAATTAATTCTTTCATTTAATGTTGAGATTTAATTTAGAATTTTAATTTAAATAGAAAATTAATTCTTTCATGTAAATGTTGAGATTTAATTTAGAATTCTAATTAAAATAGAAAAATTAATGTTTCATGTAAATATCGAGATTTATTTTAGAATGCTAGTTAAAATAGAAAATTAATCCTTTTATGTAAATGTTGAGATTTAATTTAGAATTCTAATTAAAATAAAAAATTAATTATTTCATGTAAATGTTGAGATTTAATTTAGAATTCTAATGTTATGAATATTAGAAATAAAATCAATGAAAAATATAAATGATATCCAAGTGATTCATGATTTGGGTTCCCGTGCCCAAACCTCTGTATTGATACATAATTCATACGCGAGTAAAATATTCAAGAATAATTCCATCAACTTAGATCAAAAATCAAGATCTTGGCATATATACAAGATACATAAGTCTTGTAATACATAATCTTAGGAAAGTAAGAATCACTCAATGAACTATGAATGAAGCCCTATGGCTCGTATGTATAGACACATAAATCTAATATACGTTTAAAAATTAAGTGAACCTAATTTTAGGTGCAGGCACAGGTGGGCGGTAGAGCTACAGGTTCGTTGTTGCAGCTATCCGGACGTCAGCATTCATCCGGAGTTTGGTAGGTCCTCATGCTTTCGAGGATGTTACTATTTTACATTCTAGCGTAGTTTTAGAGTTGAGCGTGGAGCATGTTCCACTAGCGTTTCTTTCCTGTTTTGGTTCAGACTTTGTATTGGTGCTGTTTTGGCCGTTATACAATTAATACTTAATGAATTATTTCTTTCAGTTGCTTATCTCTTAAATGTTAGATGGTTGATGATGAACGATTACGAAATATTAAGAATGTTTAGCAAGTATGTTTAAAAAATCAAAAAATTCAAGTTCGCTAAAATTAACCTACGTAAAGTAAGAATGACCTAAGTAGGCTTATTTGTGACCTCTGAGAGGTTAACGACGCCGGTCTCGTCTGGGGTCTAGATTCCAGTCGTTAAACCCAACCCCAGCCATCCCTGCTCCACACCAAGACACACCACCAAGCCCGACCGGCATTGCCTTAGCAAAAGCATATTGAGGGTGGTCGCAGTAGCAGGAGGAGGTTCTTAGTTCGCGCCTCCATCCAGATCGGGGCCGCTTCCATCAGCTGCTTTCTCTGTTCCCGCCGCCTCCATAAGGTTTGTTCTGTTTATTTTCTCAGGAATACCAACCCACTCACCTCTCTCTAAAACTATATAAAATGATTGTTCATTGGCCAAATTGCTGTTGATTTTTTTATGGGTGTTGATTAATTACTAGTACAGTGCGAATCCAGAAACGGAAAAAAGGGAGTTTGAAAGTGATATATTCGTAAAGTCCTCAAGAAAAACTTGAGTATGACCGCTTTGACCACTATTTGTACAACTTGAGTAAGACTCCATTCAGAAAAAATGGAGTTTGAACGGGAGGCTAACTTATTTTAACACAAAGTATGTCTACATTCTTTTTTGAATAATAAAACATATAATAACAGCTATAATATGAGGAAAACTTGACTTTAAAATCTAAGTATTTAACATTATTCACATTAATATTTAGATTTATTTATGCAAAAACAGTAGGAAAAAGACCCAAACAAAAAAACTCCACTTCAGAGCATGTGGGGAAAGGACAATTTTAGTTGAGCTTCATTCATGAAAAACATAATCATATACCTATAGACCAAAAATACATAATACAACAGGACTTCTCTACAAGTTTCCTCTGTTTGTACTGTCCACTCTTTGTGATAGAATGTATGCCTTCACTTAACGAGTAATTTACCAGGTCCCTTACTTTACTTCAGAAAATTACCAGAAAGTTAAATCTAGTAAAATCAACACAATGATTTTACGTGGAAACCTCCTTTCTTAAGGGAGTAAAACCACGACCTGTCTCACAGGATTTTCAATCGTTTTCACTAATCTTCAAAAGCAAAAGCGAAACACGATTACACCAAACGTAAGAAAGAGTTATCAATCTTACCGTTAAGCAATAGACCTCTACTGCTCAACAAGCCAAAGTAGAAAAACAATCTACTCACTAAGCTATCCCACCTGGACAACCTAGACTTTGAACATAACACACCAATTCCTTTATAGATTTAGTAGTGGTTTACAATTTAAGAACAAGAGAATAAATTCCTAAACAACTAGACGAAAAGCTCCAGATGTTGCTGTTGTCCTAGAAATGATTCTGCCTCTGCTTTGTATTAGCCTTTGCAAGAGTTCTTGAAAAGTGTTTATCAAGTTGCAAAAACTAGAGAGAAGTGTTTAGGAAAGTGCCTTTTATATGGGCAAGTCACTTTCCTAAACTTCTTTGCCATTGGCTGGAAGGGTCACACTTTCTGACGCCATCGAGAAGTGTGCACCTACTTTCTGCACCATCTCCAGCTGGCAGTTGATTGGCTCGTCATCATGAGAGCCTGGTACCTCTATTAGGTCCCTGAGTTTTGTTTCATCTGCAATACTTCGAACAATACACCTACAATACTCAAGTAGAAAACCCGGTACCTTTATGAGGTCCCTAAGTTTGTCAAATCATCAAAACTACAAATAACATTTTCCCTCTTTTTGATGATGACAAACAATGATACCAAAATCGTTCCCCCTGACTGTGTATTCCCCCTTACTGTATATTCCCCCTGTATTCCCCCTTACTGTATATTCACCATTAAAGTATGTTCCCCCTTATTTAGCTACTTACAGTTTACTTCCCCCTTTTGGCATCATAAAAAAGATATGCAGTAAACCATTGAGTCAACATAAATACTGAACAAGATCAGAGCGAATCAGCAATCAAACAGTAGAGGAAAAGCATTCACAAAAGAACATAGGAAGAACAACAAAGGAATAAAGTAACGAACATGCCATTATAACATAAATACATTAAAAATAAACTAAAAATCCATTAACACGATGATTAGCCACACAAAAAAAGAGACACAGGGAAGGATTGATTGAAAGTTTAGGAAGAGGGGTAGTTTTGGACAGGGACTGGATAACAAGAGTGAGTCGTGAATTGGCAGCATCATTATCCTTGATGGCCTTTTCTTGCAGGGCACTTATCTTCGCCTTCAACTCATTGTTCTCTTTCTCCAGGACTTGTACAACTGAAAAACCAGGTCCCTCACTCTATGCAGTAAGCAGCTCTGCTTTGAGTACAACAATTTCAGCCTCTTTACTACTCAACCGCACAGTGAGTTCTTCAGTCTCGTGTTTAAGCTGATCCAGGTCCTCAAGAAGTTGAGCCATCTTGCTTTTTGGTAAGCCTCTGCCTTCAATACACTCACATTCAAACAAGGTGTGCTCAGAGATGGTTTGTTTAATTGTCCCCACCTTTCCAATACCAAGAGGAATCTGAAAGTGCTTGAATACTTTAGTGAGAAAGTATCCATACCCCATTCCATAAACTCCTTTCCTCTCAATAACTGTTTTGTGAATGTGTTCAATCATGAGACTAGGAAGGCACAAAGCTTCAAAGCTGCACAGCCTCTCCATGACGTACAAGTCAGCAGCAGTAGCAAGTGTTCTCTTTTCAGTGCGAGGGAGAATCACTTTGTTGACAAACTCGAAGACCAGCT